>NC_044200.1:13711023-14014773 GCF_900880675.1 Sparus aurata | reverse complement strand
GCCACTCAGGAGGTTTGAGGCAACAAAAGGCTTTTCATTAGTGAACTATAGACATGGGACAACTGGAAATGAAGAGGTCTAGCTGTGGCGCAGAGTTCACAGGAGACAATCCAGACAGACACCATCAGCACCACACACTACTGACAAACACACTATTCTTGTTTTTCCACTTGTCCTCAAAAAGGTTGTGTCCAACTACACTTGTTCTTTTTTGAAAGGAAAATAAAGATAAAAAACTTTTCGAGCCTTTCTGACAGCAGTCATCTCTAACAGTCTATAATTTGACTTCCTGCTTTCTTTTCTGTCACTTTTCTATTCTTATATCCACCTTATCTTTTCACCTTTCACCCTTTGCCATCACCCCTTCTACCTTTGCCTCTTTTCACTCTCTAAATATGACATCTTCTTGCTTTCCATTTCCACTCAAGACAGCTGCCCCCAACATGTTAATGTTACCATCTAGTCTGACAAATCAGACATCATTATAAATGCCAAAAGCTGTTTTACATTACAGCCAGATGCTTCAACCAGATGGTTAAAGCCTGAACAATACAACTTCTTCATCCACACACAGCAGTCATCTGCTCTTTTTCCTTCAATCGATGTGTCTCTATTACTGTTACTAAATGTTGCCTGCCCTCCATCTCTACATCTCTCTCCTTTCATCTCCTGTGTTTCTTATCTCCTCTTTCGCCCTTATTATAGCCTTTCCACCAGCCTTCCTTCTCCGTGAATCTTAGCTTGTTAAGTGCTGGTTACTAGGGCAGAAGATGTAAGGATATATATGCACTGATGGCAACTGGCAGGCTTTTTTACAGGTATTCTCACTCTCTGCTATACATGTATGCAGTCATACACAAAATATTCGGATAAATGCTGCACAAAGATATAAAATGTAACATTTCTCCCTTAAAATGTAGACAAATGACTAGCTGTCTGTTATATATTTGTTATGTTATATGGTTTGTATTTGCATTCTCCCAAATGTTTCTAACAGTGTTGAAACCCTGAGAAATCTGTAATTTTATTCAAGGTAATGGTGCGTTTAATTTAGTCTCCTGTCACTATAACTTCCAGGAAGGAAGCAGAGAGTGAGAAAGGAAAATAGCGAACAAGACCAAATGTGATGTAGGCTTAGGCCAATGAAGGCTTAATACCAGACCGGACCAGTAATACTGAATTTACCACTAGCTGTCGCATGTGGCCGGTCCCAAGAGGTACATAATGTCAGTGTGAGCTTCAGTTGTTTTATTATAAGTTTTCTTCTTCTTCTCAAGTTTAACATCAAAATGATAATTAAAATAAGACTTCAGCTGAGTGAAACTGAAGAACAGATTACAGAAGCGACAGTTCAAGTAGTCAAGTACATGAATCTTGCAAATCAATAACTTTTTAACAAAACGTTTCTGCAGATGCTTCACAATAAAAGCCTCATTAAGAAATCAAATGAGTCATGTAGATTCAGATTAGATTAGATTTAGATTTTCACTGATAATAGTGGTTGTTCAACAATGAAGACAAACATGCTGGTTACACATTTAGTTTGTTTTGACTGAGAGACTGTAGCGGCAGAAATTACAAACTGTGTCATACAAAGATTCAACTAGGTACCATACACTTCCTGTACTCGTCTTGTGTTTTCTTGAACGTTGCTCACATCAAGCCACTCATTTACTTAACAATCTTTCTTTTCACATGATGAACAATGGAGAAATCACAAACCATCTTGTTATAAATCTTTGTGAACACACAGTATTTGCACAAAAGTCATAGAAACAGATGCTCAATTACCACACAGAACATGTAAAACCCACCAAAGCACACAACAGATGCAGAATTACAGAGCTTCCAGCCAAATATTTTTTCCTTGCACCAAACCGGAGCCAAGAGCATGACACATTTTTGAAACAGAAAATGTGTGTGTATACCTGTCTGTGCAAATGAAGATGACTTAAGACGTAATGGTTTTTGGTCAGTCATCACTTCCTATGTGCGTCTGTGCTCAGGTGTGTGAGAAAGTTTGAAAAATTGTTGTGTGGAAACTCATAAACACACTGTGCTCTCATCCTTTCCTGCTACATACTCCCTCCACCTGCAGTGTCAGAACCAGACAAACCTTTATCACTTTCTCATCAGACGAATTCTGTAACATGAATCCCTACTAGTCACAGGTTCGATTTCACAGATAGTTGCGATACTCAGCCTGATAATCATTCGACTAGATTATACACAGAGGACTGAAAATAAGAGGCTTGGAAGCAGTTGGCCCTCGCTATTTTGGACTTCAGACGACATTTTTTTTACTTTTAATGTCTGAAAGCTCACCATCTGCTCTGTGTTCTCTGCATCCACAGCTCCAAATCTGAACAGACAAAAACTGTGTAAATCCATTTTCTTAGATGAGTGACTTTAGCTGCAGCATAACACTTATCCTCCTCTGTGTGTGTGTGTGTGTGTGTGTGTGTGTGTGTGTGTGTGTGTGTGTGTGTGAGATATGACTGACCTGAGAGTAGTAATTAGTCATAGTGGTTGTTTCAATGTCTTTCTTTCCCAGTATTTCCATTTTGACTGGAGCTGAGGGGAACTTGGTTGAGAAGTAGTCCAAGAAGTCAGGTAGGTAGCCAGCTTCCCCGTGGATAATCCCCATGACGTAGTGTGCTGCCTAGAAGACAATTGAAATAAAAATCAAATATTGGAATTAAAGAGGGACAGTTCACCTTAAAATCCAAAGTACATATTTTTCTGCTTACCTGTGGTTCTATTTGTTAATCTAGTTTTTTTTAGAATTCAAAAGAAGCAATTATAGAATCTGATCAAAATCTATGTTGTACCTGGGATGAGTCCTCCCTGAAAGCCAAGGTGACAAACTCCTGGGCAAATCTCTGCTTCTGGCCCGCGGAGAGAGACGAAAGCTGGGACGCGTAGGCGTGGGCCACCAGGGCCCCTCCGTTCGGCTGGTTCTCTATGTGGATGTAAGGGGCAAACTCTAGGCCCGCCATGCCAGGGTAGCTGCAATGCTGGTGTTTGATCGAAGGGGATTGTTGGATGGAGTTGTGGATAGAGGTGTTAAAGAGAGGTTTGGAGGCAATGGTAGGGGAAGAAGGCATGAGGTGTGCAGTTTTGTTGTTAGGCGGTGGGTAAACTGGTAGAGGGGACTTAAATGGAGACAGGGAGGAGTTGTGAAGGGGATTGGAGGGTGGAGAAGATGGAGGAAGGAGAAGGAGGCCAGCACATATAGTTTGGCAGGAGCGATGGTACATCTTCACTCGTTTGTGCTTCTCGCCCTCTTTGTGTTTCTTCTTCTTTTTCTTCTTCACTTTTTTGATTTGCAGCTCCTCCAAGCTGATCTTAGCTTTCTCTTTTTCATCTGGACGGAGTGACAGGGAAAGAGAGAGAAAGACAGAGAGCAAGAGGGGGAAGCGTCTTATTACTCAGAAGGAAGACATGTTTCATGGGACAAGATGTGCATAAAAGAGCCCCGCTAAAGTATGAGAAAAAATCGAATTTTGATGCTTGAAGCTAGCAGGGAGACACATCATTCATGTGAGCTTTGGAAGAAAGAAAAATCTATTCAAGTCTGCTGTCTGATGTGTGATGGATCAACAAACCAATCCTCAGCCTTTTTTCATTTCCCTGCTGTAAGAAGACACTTTTCACTTTACAGTGAATCAGCTACTCTCGCAAAAACGAAAGCTCAGAAAAACCCCCTAGTGATGTACGGTGACGAGAAAAATGCAGGGAAAAACACTTGATAGTCTGTCAAATTAGTAAAAAGGGTAGAGGAATATATCCAATAAGTTTTTCACCCAGATTGTTTATTTTAATCATCAAAACAATCTGATACCTGATTAATTTCCTATTTAAAAAACAATAAAACTGAAAACTAATCAGTGCTAACTAATTTAAGTGTAGACGGATGACTCATCTGCGTTTCCCAGATGGTGTGCATCTCCCGGGGTGCAAACATAAAATAAATTGAAGGGGCCTGAATTGGAATCCCTTGAGAGAAGCAGATATGACTAAGCCAGGAAACAAGCTCTCGAGTAGCATATCTGAACATAGATAATACTGTACATGGTAGACTTTCTCTTGAGAGCCTGAGGCGGGACAAAGTGGCACATGCAAATTTATGCACAGTGGTACTGTATGTATTTGTGTCTGAGTGTGGGCCTGTGTGTTTGTGCGTGTGTGTCTGAGCAGTTCACATCTATCCGCGAATGTGTTGCTGGCTGCTTCATTCCTTCCCAGCAGATGTGCCTGAAACTGGACACGTATGTACGTTCACTGTGCATGTGTGAGTTACTCTGATAAGAGGGTTGTCATCTCAGCATAATTCTAATACCAGCTGCCATCACATTCACACACATGTAAACCGTCAAACTCTCAGTCCAGTATGTACCCCACACGTTCAACAAGAGATAAGGCGGGAATGAGACAGAATGACAAACAGCGGAGTGAGAGAGAGCGTAACATAATGTGTGTGTGAGAGCAACAGCAAGAAGGTATTTGCAGTACAATACCCAAGCTACTAATCCAAAAGCTCTTTAACCAGCAAGCCACCCCTCCCCTAATTCTCTCTGCACACAGACACACATGTTTACTCACAACCCCTAACCTTCATCAATCCATGGAAGAGCAGCGATGCGGAGCAAATATGTCAAGTGTGACATATTTCTGTGTCAGATATTGTAATGGTGATATGAAATGTAATACACATACCTAAGGAGGTAATTTCTCTGTGTCATGCTTTTGCAAACTGCAAATAGAAATATTCAACTTTTTTTTTTTATATTAAAAGATAATTTCAAACTTAAAATATTCTGTTCTGGATTAAAAAGCACCACTAATGTGCAAATACAGATTCAGACAAAATACAAATAATCACTTAGTGTGTATTTCAAATATTTGTGAGTGTTTGGTGTGCCTGCAGCTTCATAATCATTTCCAGCAATGGCTCCTTCCTCCACGGTTTACTGTGGCCAGGCTCAAGTTTGCTGTCAAAACCACACATTTTATTATCCGTTCATGTGCTCCATTTGACTACAAGACAAAATTAACCCAAGGACAAAAAAAGTTAAGCACTCCTTTAAACTTCAGGAGCACTCTAAGTATTACTTATATGACTCATTGCATGGTTGGAATATAGTTGTAATTTAAAAAAAGAAAAAGACAAAAAAATGAAAAAAGCGAATGTCTTTCAAAAAAAAATCTCTTTCATTCTTTATATATTTTCTTTATTTATATTTTGGAGGGAAAGCAACAAATCCTGACAGTTGTAAACCAGCCTTTTTTTTTTTGGCATTCTTACTTTAGAAGTGATTCAAATGACCAATAGATTAACAAAATGTTTTGTGGATTGATTAAAGAATTAAAATTAAAATTTCGCAATTTATCCATCTTGCTTGGAGAAATAAATTAAGTTTGTCAAGATGATGATACCAGAACTTTCAACTTTACAAGTATTCAAAAACTATACTTGATACTTTGTGATTATCAAAGCAAAATGATGCTCCTTTTAGCGCTCCTTAATGAAATTTGCAGGGGCATCGGCATAAAATTTCGTAATACTACTTAAATTATCATGCAACGCAACACTTACATTTTTTTTCCATATGAACTCTACCCTTTGGTTTCCAAGTCAAGTTCCTTACTGCTGCCCCTAACTGACAAATTGACTCATTATTTCTGCTCTGATCAGGAGCCATATGACCTGCTGTAGCACCCCTTGCAGTTAATCCATAGCATATCACTCACTGTCAGCTTCTCTAAAAAAAAAAAAAAAAAGGAAGAAGAAATTTTTTAACACAAAGATTTGCTCCATCACGGTTCTTCTTATTGAAAAACTGTCCAAAAATATGGATGTTATTCCTATGACATTTCAAGACCTCAACCTCTTTTTTTTACACACAAACACACACACTCATAAAGGAGGAGCCGGGTTAGACGGTCACGATCAGTTTAAGGTTAGATAAGTTCCCAGTCAAATAATAAACACACATACACACACACCAGGACACACATACACACACACACACACACACACACACACACACAAACAAATAGCATCAGTGGTAGTAAAGCAGCCTTACTGTCAGACTAGCTGTTTGCTGCTTATTGATTTCCTATAAATGCTTCCTCTGGCTGGCCCTCTCTCTCTCTCTGTCGCCCTTTTCAATTGTAAACTTATCACTCTCTCATTGATTAAATTTCTAACTTCCCCCTCTGTCACTCCCAACATTTGCAAACTTAACACTCGCTGATTAAATACTATTACCGACAACCTACTCTCTAGTGGGCTGAGCCTCCTCCTCATTTCTCTCTCTGCTCAGATTCAGTTAGCACCCTGTGTCCCGGCGTGTCTCTATTATCGTAAACACACATGAGTAAATACCAGACTCTCCTAGCACTGCAGACTGGAGACTCTTTATCAGCCTGTCCCTCTCTCTCTCTCTCTCTCTCTCTCTCTCTCTTTTCACCTTTACAACTCTTGCTAACGCTACACTCATGCTAAGAAGATGAACCAACATGACGGAGGCATCCATTCCACACACAGCAAAAAGATTAAAAGGTTGAGCTAAATTATCCATCTGTGATTTTCAGCTGCAGCCGCTGGCTATGGTATGTGGCCAAAGCCTCGCTGAGACCTTCAAATGTCACAGTGTGGTCGTGGCATACCAGCACGGAGACACTGCGCGTCTGACCACAGCTTTAGGGCAAATCAATCAGAATAAAAGTCTGTCTAAAAAAGGTCGCGTCAAGAGCACAGAAAGAGACGGACATTACGTCACTGCACTCTGCAAATAATTCAGTCAAAAGGTTAACAATGAAACTCGCCCTCGCATTCATGAAGTGAACACAGACTGATACAGCTCTGGGCCATCAGCAGTTTTATGTGTATTTATTTGTGTTGGTGTAAAAGTTGGCAGTTCTCGAAGGTAAAGTGTACTGCTTTGCCTTTTTTGTATGTTTGTGACGGAATTCAGGGTTTAAAATTCTTGTATTTATTCTAGTTACTATTTAACTTACAATGGAGTTTACTATTCTAAATGTACCATTATGTTATACAGTACTGTTATGTTAAATTGTAAATATCCTGCCTATACATCCTGCATGTTTGTCACAATCCTTTAATACAGTTGAAGAGGTTCATTGCCAAAAATATCCATTTAAGCCTCATATCGTTTTTTAAGATGATATTGATCTCTTAGTCATACAGCAGAAATATAAAAGACTACCATTCTTAAGGCTGTGAGTAAGAGTCGTTTTAAGAATGTGTTGTTTATCTTCTTGATGATTATACATATTTATCCATTTAGTATATTTAATGCCAGAAAAATGTGAAAAAAAGCCTGTTGCAATTTCTCAGACCCAAAGGTGATGTCATAGAGAAAGAGAGAGAGAAACTAGACACATGGCAAAGCTACTTTGCCCTGGCTCGTCTCTCAGCTTCTCCTGTTACGATCCAAGCTACTTCAGGTCAGACTAAAAAAACCCTAAGAACAAAATGTACATGTGAGGAGCAACTAAGTGCAAAGGTCAACCTAATGCCAGGGAGCAGCCACAACCACTGTGGCATGGTGCTATATAGAACCTTTTGTGATTACTCCACAGTATAAGCATTTATTCACCACCTACTGGGGTGCGACTGAGTGTGTCTCCTGCTTATATGTTACAAACATAATGATGACTTTCTGTACAGCACCAGCTGAAAGTGGTGCCAAATGCTGGGGAAGTTCCAATGTGGACTAATATCTGGTTTCTGAGAGATGTGACTCACTTGCATTCTACTGAACACATTTTATTATTTAGTACTGTATTCATGGCATTGTTTTCTTTCTTTTACTGTCATAAAACAAAACAAGAAGCACATTGGCCTTTCATGAGTCGAGTTTCGTGGTTACTGTACCTTGTCCTTGTAACAGTGCATTACATGAACCTGACGGAAAGGACTGAACACCCCTCTGCACAAACAACCAACTGTCACAATTCCACTTTTAGTTTAAAGATGTGAGACGCGGATATAAAAACATTTTACAGATGATATTTTTTCTAATGGCAGAAAAGGGAAAATACTCAAGATTATTGTGAATGAAACTTAAGACTTAAGACAGTCAGGAATTTATTTGCTTCACTGCTTCTCATGACTGTGTGTGGAACACTTCTTTGAACAACTTGTTTTGAGCCTTTGAGCTATACTGGCCACAGACTAGTTCTGTTTGGCTACAGCCATGTCTCCGTCCCTCCCCTGGAAACAATGCCACCTAAGCGTTACATGGTTATTAGGCCCTTATATTTTGCTTAGGCTCCACTAAACATTTACAACACTCCTCTTGATCCGACTGAAATTTCATTCAAATTGGACCATATCAAATCTCATATGATATGCAACACATGAGCAATTCAATAGAGGAAGTCAGTGATATATAATCAAGAGCTTTGGAAACAACAAGTCAGTGAACTTTAGATTCCTTTGTCAAGCTGCTGTTTCTAAGATCAAGACTAAATAATCAAATTAAACTTTCATGTCTGTTTTGTGGCAAAAAGCCAAATATCTACTGGTTTTAGCTTTTCACATGTAAGAATGTGCATTTTATAAATGTAAGTTTCATCTTAATGGAGATTGGTTTGGGCTGTTTTGTTAGGCAAAAAAGTGACTCAATAATACATTCACACTTTAATGAATCACTTAGTCTGCATGTATGAGTGTGTGTTTCCACCAACCTTTAATTGGCGGCTTGACGTCGCCGTTCTCTCTCTTAATCTCATTCACCACTTTGTGCTTCTTTTTCTCCTTTTCCCTCTCTCTGTCTTTGACCTTCTTCTTCTCCCTCTCCTCTCTCTCTTTTGCCTTGTCCTTGTTGGAGTGCTCTGTGGAAGCAGAGAGGAGGGTTTTAAGTCTTGACGGTACAGAACACATTATTATGAGCACTCGGATTTACTCACACACACATTTCTCTCTCACACACACACACACACACACACACATTTTTTTTCCAACGCCTTAACTGAACTCTTGCCAAGTGCTTCACCCTAACAGTCACCCTTAACTTTTCTTTTATCTTTTTCGTCCTCCTCCTACAAAATGTAGGGTTTCTACTTCTCTGCTGCGGCAGTTTCATCTCTCCACCAAACCTCTACCCTTATCGCTCATGTTTCCTCAGCAAAGTAATTACCTTCGATTCCTTAGGCTGCACCAGCCGCTCTGCAACTTCGATCATAACCCGAAAGCTACATCTCATCATGATATAACTCATATTTCTTCGCCCAAACCCAGCATCTACTAGCTTCAACATGATCTCAAAACTCCTAAAATCCTCCACCGAGTTAGTATTTAATTTCCTCTTCCAGCACCTCTTCTTCTGACAGAACCACATATGTTTTCAGGTAATATTACAGATCGAGGAATTGGAGCACACTCATTGAAACTGCTCTGGATGAGAGGAACAGTTTAACATGTAAATAGTACAACCATTACACACACCTCTGTAGTTGTGAGGAGTGTGTTTAGAAAGGCAAAGCATGTCTAAGTGCGGATGGGTGTAAATTAGCATCCCTCACCTTCAGACGAGCTTATGGAGAACTGAAACTGCCAAAGTTAAAAAATAAAAGAATAAATAAATGGCAAGATAGATACATTATATACTGTTGAAAGCACCGAAAATATTACTAAAAATAAATGTGGGCATTAATCAATTTATAAAATGTGACATAAATTGAGTTTTCTGTTTGAACTTTGTGTAGCCTATATTCCCGAAATGTAATTACTTTCCCAATTTAATTTTCTATTTGATTTATTCATTTTCAAGTTGTTTTTCCTTAAGATTTTGTGAGACAATACAGAAATAAATACATAAAATGATCAGAAAATACATACATTCAGGAATTACTACAAAAGGTACATAAAAAAAGAAAGATTAGATTCTTTCTTTATTTTTGATTTTGGTAGTTTCCGTCCTCCGTAAGAGCTAAGAAAACCTCACCTTTCTTAAAATAATTTCGTTTTATCAAACCTTTTATACCACTCCTCCTTTGATTCTTTATTTCCTTTCATAAAGAAATAAGAAGAAAAAAAAACAAAACACATGACCTCCTTTATTTTTTTCACTTTTCGTTTGCAGATTCTTTCTTTTCCTTCGCAAGGAACTTTTTTTCTTTGAACTCAGTCAGATCCGTCTTTAAAAGGAAGCGGTGTTTTCAAACTGTTCACTCTCCTGTGGACGTGGGGAGTGGGAAAGTGAACACAGTGGGGTTTGACTCACTGTTTGTGGGATCAAAGAAGAAAAATGCTTTGAAAGTAAAAAAGGCTTAAAGGAGCAGGAGGAGAATTAGAGGTACATCGATACACTCCTTTTTAATGATTGTTTTAAATAAATACTATGGCATCTTTCAAGTTCAGTGGGTCGTTGTTCTTTGTTACTCAACATGCAGGTAGTCGTACCCCTTATAGCCTGTGGTTAATAGGAGGAATGCCAAGAATGTTAACAAACCATTTTAAGACAATGAATGCTGTAAAATTATCTGACACTGTAAGAAAGCCCCAGCACATTTCAAAACATCAATTTAGCTCCACAGGAAGCTGCCTACAAAGGGAGGTCTCACTCATACCTACTGCCAGATGTATAAAAACAAGTCAGACCATGCCAGAGCAATAACATTTGAAAAACTTTAAGTTTACAGGCAACGAGAGATAAACTGGCTCGGGTGGCTGACAGGGCCTTTAACACACTGGAAAGTTTGAGAGAAGGGGCTTCCTCTTCAAATGAAGAGAGGGTCATCAAGTTCAAGCAGGCTCATAACTCAAATGCTGAACAATGTTTATCAGGAACACAGCACAAAACCTTAGGTGTAAATAAATAAGAAATTAATTAGATCCATCAAACTGAAACTTCTTATCCGCTTTTTTTTCTTGTTTTGTTTTCGGACTGTCTTGCAGCAGACAGTTTTGAAGGCGAACGCGGCAGGTGGTTCTCACTGTTTGGATGATCACAGGAGATACAGCGCTTTGAAAGATAGAAAGCCAGAAGCAGCTGTTTGTAACTATTGCTACACTGATACCCACGATCTAACTGTATGGAGTTGGAGAGCAGAATCATGAATTCAGAGAGTCAATGGGGTATCCCCATTGACGTTTTTTTGTCAAATGTAAATTACAGGGTTCTTCCATTACCTGTCCTTAAAATGAACTTTAATGTACAACTTTTAACTTGTATTAACCTGCAGCAGTGTTTAATATTGTAGCTCGCCCAGGTATGAATGTGTGTTAGCACTGCTTTTAGATTTGCTGCTGGACCAGGATCGGGCTCCAACAATTGATCAGCTTCATAATTATAATAAATTATAATTTATTTTCTAGATGAATCGATTAAATGTATGGTCTATAAACTGTCATAAAATAGTGGAAAATGTCTGTCCCAGTTTCTCTAAGTCCAAGGTCATGTCTTTAAATGTCTTGTTTACTTCTATTTAATGTTCATTTTTGCATCAAGAGAATCTGATATTTTATTTCCGACGATTTTTTCTTCCTGTATCTGGACATCTTTCTATTATGATTTCTTTAAACCTAAGAAACTGAAACGTCCAGTTGCCTACGATATAGCACTTAGAATTACCATGACCTGGATGATTGAGAACATTAATCAACATTAAACTGAAGCTGATAAGGAATGAAAAATGGAGCTGGCCACACATGAGCACATGATATTTTCTGGATCAGCATTGCTGGACCGTAAAAGTACAAGTAAACCTGCCCTCCAGGAAAATCCTGTCCCATCCAGATGGTCAGTCTAACCCTGCTGCTGTGGCAAATCCATGCGTCACCATTCAAGCACATCTCAAAATAATTTAGCAATAATCTTCAGACAGTCATTCATTATATTTAATTGCTATTGAACGTGCAGAGTTTAGTGTCTTGTAATTTTGGGGACTGAACAAATGACCCAGCCGACAGTAACTTAATTGGGTGCTGATTGCAGTTAAGCTTCATTTTGTCTCCCCTCGCTGTACGTGGCCACACACGAGTCGTCCTAGGCATGGTTAGAGATTCAGTCAGCACAGTGTATTTACACACATACACACACACACAAAAAAACCTAATTACTGCAAAATCAGACATTTACATGATTCACAACAAGCAGACTTCCCCAATAACACAGGTTTACATGACTGAAATAATCAGGAAAAGATGGATTTCATTGGTGCTCGCTGGTTTGCCTTCAAGAAAGATCCAATAACTTGTAATGTGAGTTATAAACACAGAAGGTTTGAAAGCAGAAATCAGAAAACCCACCACTACCCATATTACTCTTTTTCAAAAACAGGTTGTTTCGCTCCAGCATTAATCTGTGACTGTATTTCATCATTTTTACCCAGTTGGGATTTGTCTGATTTAACCTAAATGTGAGAATAATCTTCAGGCAAACTGCATTTGGTTAGAGTTATCATATCAGACTGCGTGTAAATGCACTGGGTGTCAACAACAGGTCACACCGCTGAATACTACAGCTGGTCTCCATGAGGATTAACTGACCTTTGAGTTAAACAACGATTTGTTTGCACTAGATCAGCCTGACCGATGCAGCTTAGTTTCCTCCTGTTTGCTGCTCTTAGTCAGAATCATGTCTCTTATTTAAATACCAAATGTAACCAGGAGTCACTGCTCCCTGGCACTTGTCTTCAGTTCTCTCTCCAACAGCAAACCCACCACTAATAACATTACTGTGATGATGTGTTACTCTTTTGATCCCTGTAAGAAGATTCTTCCCTTCCAGGAAGGTCAGGGTGCAGTCGGCCTCAGAGCGGCGCTCCTGAAGCTGGCAAAACTCGCTCTTTGGCTTGAGGACTCAGGCCCTGTCCTCATGCTCACACAAATTTCTCAAAACAAAGCTTTTTCCTTATTTTTTTGCCTTTCATCCTCACGTAAACAGCATTGTAGGACAATGCTTTCCAGGGTGAAGATATTAAGATACTCTGTTTTTAAGTGTTTATGTCTTGACAGGCAGAAGTTTTTGGGAAACGATGACACAAACACCCAGGTTCACCAGAGGTCTTATCAGTGATTGCAGCAACATTGGAAAATACGAACCCAGTGTATGTGATATGATGCTGTGTAGAGTATTTGAGTTTGTACATTGCCTGAATGGATGTAATACAGTCTATATTTAGAAAGACATAAGAATAAAAATAGTGTTATCTGGGAGGATTCTACGAAGAGCAGTCCCATTTTTCCTGTCTTATCATGTTTGTCCTGTTTTCAAGAAAAATTACCTGTTGGCTCAGTAGCAGCTAGACTTGGGCCGATTATATTGTGCGATATTTTTCACAATATTGCATACTGAACAGCTGTAACTGCATCTTAGGGCTTATGTTTTGAAAAGAAAATGCATGTGGTGCTGTTTCTATAATTAAATTTGCATGCACACAGCGCTTCAACGTACATACATGGAGGACTAAGAAAACCACTAGCTGGAGAACATGGTGAGCCTAGCAAATTGAATTAGGCTATGTTTCGTCTCTGCTGTAGGCAGATGTTGACTAAACAGGGCAACACCGCAGGTTTGCTGTCTCACATCACACAGAGCACTTCTCTTGGCTGGAGTGGCCAAGCGAGTAAGCAACATTAATACCATCTATCAAGATATTTGTGTGGGACAATATGTTCGTCCCACACAAAAGTGAATTTTGGATATCGCTGAAGCCCATAACTAGCCCTGGTACCTGTGACAGATAACAGAAACTACAAGTAAAATTAAGTAAGTAGTAAGAGTAAGTAAAAGTAATAACTTTCATAATATTTTTCACAACTAAGTAACCAACCACAGTGTAGACAATCTGCTTCCTATTCACACTGCTACACACATGCTCAGTGTATGTCAATGGTCATGTGAGATGAAACGGTGCGAAAATGCTCATCTGACCAGGTATCTTTTTAAGAAATACCAGTGTACAAGAGAACTATACCTCAATCTCCCATCCTCACTTTGACCAACGGACTGTCAAACCACCGAACAGGCACTACACTCAGCAGATATTCGAAAAATATGGTTCAAAATGTGTTATTTCAGTGCCATCTTAAGAGCGCGCCGACTGCAGCTGTGTCATAGAGTCGAGGGAGAAGGCTGACACACTATTACCAGTTTTTACAGGAAGGTGCAGCTCAGAACGGAGCATTTTAATCCCTGAAACGTTTTGCTGAGGATTAATGTTTTCCAGCAACACTCTGCTTCGCTTTCATACCCTACCTCGTCTACAAGTTTGAAGCTACTCAAAATAATTACAGTCCTCTACAGCTGGCCACTGACCAGCTCACTACAGCAAGAAGAAGTAAAATGCTTTGCTCAAGAGTACCTCAGTGAGATTGTTGAAGGAGTATTATTATTTATGGCTGCATTTAAATTTTCCCTCTCAGGTCCAGAGATGAAAATGTTGTAGCCAGAATAAGAAGCACTGCAGTGTTTGCATGGCTGCATACAGCATTAAGATTAACATATAAAACTGTACCCCCTACACTACTTATAAAACTACACTAATTGACTTAATGATTGCTCAGTGTTCATTATGGAGTAATCCCTCTTTTGTGTTCTGATCCATGTAATCACAAACACCAGCCTCTATCTCTTCTGAAATAAAGCATGTGAAAACATTCACCACAGCTTGTTTACAAGACTGTGTTTCTGTGAGGGCTACAGGCCGACACTACGTCTCGTCCTGGTATTCACACTGACTGCAGTGGCTGTTCAGAGCATGTCATGACCTCTTAAACTACCCAACTGGAAAGGGGTGACATCATACACTGACATGCACACTTGCATGTGTCCACTCAGTCCTCGCACTGGTGTCTAAACACTCGCACTCAAATAACATTTACACGCACTGGAACACACAAATGCAGGCATGAGGGGATTTTGAGACGCTCTGATGTGACAATGACAAAACACCAAGAAAAAATTCTGTGGATTCTGCACTGTTACCCTATCAGTCCCTGCCAAGGTACAAATAAATCTATAAAAAAATAAAAACAATAATGGGAATTCCTAGAACATATTTGTTATTTTATGAATCAATTAGCTGATATCAATTTTGTCTATGAGGGAAAATTGCAATAATACTGAGCAACATGAATGTTGATCATATACAGCATTCAAAATGTTAAGGCTTATTATAACAAAATTCTATTTCAAGTGTATATCAAGTTTCAGACATGTCAAAACAAATATTTTGTAAAATTGAATACGGATACGGATAACAACAATTATATTTATTGTATAATACCATATACCAACTGTGAAAATCTCATCCAATCTGTTGATGGTGTTATTGTTATAAAGTGATTTTTAATCAAACCATTGATAAATGTCATTGTCTATTGTTATTTATTCTGGCCTTAAAGGGTACATTACAGCAAACTGACATCAATTGCTCATAATTTATTTGACCGACTCTTCTTCTCCAGTAAAATTACTCTGGATTTTCCCCTCCATTATGCAACACCTGTAGTCACACTCAAAACTAAATATATTAACTAAATATGTTCTAAAACATATACCCCATATCCCATAAACTGGGAAAACATGATGAAATTTGCAGATATATTACATATTGTAAAACATCATGTAGAAAACATACTTATGGGCAGTAAGCATTTTCCCATTAAGTAGCAAGTGCCTGGAATACCATATCTACAGAACTGATGAATATCACATCTCTTAACTCTTTCTCCAAATCTATAAAACAGTGGTTATTAGAAAATTAAATATGTTGTCATAAATGGGATAATGTGGTTATGCCTTTGTCTTGACTAATGTCCTGTGTCCACGTGCTTTTGTCTGCACTTACGCTGTTCTGTCTGCGCTAATGTGCTTGGTGCTTTTGTCTGTGTTCAAATGCGTATGTGTTTTAACGTGCTGAAGTGCTGATGTGCTTTGTTTGTGCTTATATGCTATGTGATAAATTGCTCTCATATGTGTGTTATGTTTTCATATGCCTTCCAGGGACAGCTGTCATGGTCTGGAGTAGTGGTTGTCTTATTTTACTTGATTGTGCTTATGTGTTGTGTTTCATGTCTGATGTGTTTTTTAATACCATCATCCTGCCAGGGACTGCAGTTTAAAAGTAGCCTATATGGCTAAATCTGGCACATTTATATGATAGACTTGGGTGCTGCTGTTAATGAATGTGCATTGTCCCTTCTCTAGATAAAAAGTTAAAAAAAAAAAAAATATATATATATATATATATATATATATATATATATATATATATATATATAGCGTCATTAATGTATAGCTACTTGTCACTAGGGTGCAAGTATTTATATTATGTCAATGCAATAATAAGGTTTCCGTCGCAAAACAGGTGAACTGAGTGGTGGAATGAATGCATCGTGCTCTGCTTATACAACTGTAGAATATGGAGTAACAACAAGCTGTGGAGCTGTGAGTCTGTTTCCCATACAGCCCGAGGTTACAGAGGGGGGCGTGGTGCTCCACCAAAACAACACTTACCCTATAATGGCGGGCGGCTGTCATATTGTTATGACAGCAGCGTGTAGTTTTATATACACGAATCCCTCCAAACAAATAAATAATATTTAACGCGAGTTGTTGTTACAGAAGACCTAACAATTCATATTAATCTTTACGCGGATGAGGAGGAGATTGCAGCGCGTTTACAACATCTCCAACCGTCTCCACTGTGCGACTGCTTAACGTAAATAAAACACGTTTATTCTGTAAATACGACGTAAGTGCGTAACAATTCCGCAGCAGCACGAGAGCAGCTGGCTACGATGTAACGACCAGGTCGCGCGACCGCTGCCCCGGAGCGCCGCTGTGGAGCTGGGGGGTTCACGAGCGGGTGAACAACACGAGCGACGAAAGCTGGCAGCCATAGCCCGCAGGAACATCGGCCGACCATGGGCTTCACGGCCACTCAACTCGGATGTAAACACATTTTCACAACGTTCAGTTGTAAATATGTCGAGTGGTCTGCGGGCTCCTGTGCGACGTTCAGCGGCGCCGCTCGGTCCGAAAACGGGACCGTCCAGACAAATTAGGAGGCGGACAACTGCACACCTCGGGCCACATGTAACGTTACACGTCCCGAGTGGCTGAACCAAGTCACTGTAAAAAAGGACAGAACTCCAGCCTACTTTTAATAAACACGAGTAAAACTTCACTAAATCGCTCCATGTAGAATTTAACCAGATGAAAATACACATTTTGATGGCCTACCTTTGGGCAGCAACATGACCTCCCCGTTTTCTCTCTTCGCCGCAGAAGAGTTATTAAAGCTGCTGATATCGTTGTTGTTATTGTTGCTAACAGCACTCCCGGGTCCGGACGAGGTCACCGACAGTTTATGTTTCTTTTTCTCCTCTCCGCCTCCTTTCCCCTTCTCCCGCTGTTTATCTTTATTCGGTTTCTTGGGTCTGGAGCAGGAAGGCGCTTTGTGGAGGAAGAAGTCGCTCTGTTTGAAGACTTTGTGTGTGTTTGTCGGTGGTTGGGCTCCACCGGTAGCAGGCACCGGAGGGTTGCTGCCGCTCGTCTTGGCCGGGCTGAGGCTCCACAGAGCCGCGCTGCTGCCATAACTCTGCTGCTTCGTCGGCTGCTGGAGTTTCTCTTTGCCGCTAACGTTGCCTCCCACTCCCCCTTCCCTGCTGAGTTTCTTGGGTTTAACGCTCCTCTCCTCGGCTCGGACCTTCTTGGGCGGCGGCGGCGGGTTGAAATCCCGGGAAGACTGAGAGCGGTTGTCGGGAGCTCCCTTCGCCTCGCTCGGCCTGACGAGCGGGCTTTTGACGGAGGCGACCGCCGGGGCTACCGTAGAAGCAGCAGCAGCGGCGGCAGCTCCGGTGAGGTGAGCGGAGCCCAGCGAGTCAGCCATCTTGAGGCTTCTCCCTCTATTTACTCTCTTTCCCCAACGGCCGCCGCTGCTGTTTTTTTGCGCGACGTGCAGGCAGGCAGTGAAGGGGCGGGGCAGTGATGTGATTGACAGGCAGGCCGGAGGGGGCGGGCTCAATGCTTGATTGACAGGCAGCGAGGGACAAGCTAGAGGCGGGGCTTAGCTTCTGTGTACTGTTCATGCATCATTATGTGAAAATAATAATAAAGAGCAAAGTTACTGACAAACCATCCACTAGTCACTTATTAATACCATCCAGTACAGATGCTGCCCTGAAGATCTAGTGCGCAGGATTTAGAGGCAGAAATGGAAGATAAATATGTTTCCTTTAGTGTATAGCCACCTAAAACTAAGACATTGTGAAAGAAGCGGGTGTAAAACGGTGGAGAAATTCTTTCTGGGACGAGAGGTGTTCAGTTGGTTAGAGTCTGCATCTTCCCCGCTAGATGCCACTAAATCATTCACACTGGTCCTTCTTTCATAATGCAACTAAATATTATTTTTAATATCTATGAATGTGTAATAACATTCTCAAACTCAACATACGAAACAGATTAATTGAGTTTATGACTTTGTGTCTGAGTATTTACCTAGGCATGTCAATTAATCATAGTCATCTGCATGTCTACTCTAGGACTGAATTAAAAACATAAAACTTAGGATAAAACCTGTAAAAAAAAAAAAGCACATCATTTATTTATTTATTTATTTAGTAATGTATAACAAATCTTTGTGATTTGCCAACATCATTTTTCGAATTTGAGCTGATGACACCCACAGTAATAGTGGTTTCTATCCTATTACAAAATACTGAAGAAATTAGGCAGTTTTACATCTGAGACTTGACACCCGTGCTGTGCAGTCCAAAGAGTGCCTGCAGGGCTTCAGATGAGGCTGCAAATGGTCTTGAAGTGCATTAACCTCACATGGTGAGAGGTGGTGTACAGGGGTGGACATCACACATTAGTTCTCGTCCTCCCCACTGCTGTTTTCCTCCAGGGTGTCCAGTCTAAAGGGACATCCACTTTCACCTGTTTCTTTGATCTGCTCTGGCATTTCTCCCTCCAGAACACGACACCTAAGCAACAGCACGCTGCCCTCAACTGATTGATAGAACGTGTGGAGAAAGGAGGTGATGTGTGTAAGTGTGTTTGTTCAAATGTAAACGTTCTCATCAAAGGGAATAAACTTGCCCTCTCTCGTCTAATCTCCACAACTAGATGAGTTTATCACTCACTGAACACATCATTATAGAGTGCCGTGGATCCTCCGGCGCTGTTTACACTTTGATTTATTGAGATGAAAACATTTTCTTCACTCAGGCTGATTGGCGGGGCTCACAGTGCGAGACCTGTCAGCCTGTGACAGCCAAGCGTGAATACTAAACATGATTAGTGGCTGCACGAGGCGGGTTGTAAAGTTACAACTGGCCATAAACACTGCGAGAAGATTATCGCATGATGCAAGGCAGAAGCACAAATCTGAAGTTTGTGTGTGGCCTACTGTGGAGGATCGAAACTGCCAAAACCAAAAATACATAAATAAATTTATTTATGTATTAATATACATATATAAATTTATGTATTAATATACATATATGTATTTATTTATGTATTAATATACATATATGTATTTATTTATGTATTAATATACATATATGTATTTTCTTCCCATTGCATCTTCCCTAAATTCATTTATTTCCTCTTTTTTTTTCATTCTTGTTTCTTGTAAATTCTTGCCCATTTCTGCTTCATGCAGTTGAACAGGCTGTTATTAAAAGCGTGGTATGAGTCAACTTTTTCCCCTGTTGGTTGATCGACACCAAAATGCGCAGACCAACTATTGCTCCCACACCGGTGGCATCGACGAGAGCCTCAGGACTACAAGAAAAAAAACCATAAATAAATATGCTTAAAATTTAAGAAGTAAAATGGAAAAATGTGACAGTAAAATAAAGGAATTGACACAAATGTAAATGAATGCAGAAGAAAATTAAAACATCAATTTATATTGTTTTTTCACATCTCTTTTTAACGACTCATTGATGTATTTATTGATTGATTTTGGCACTTTCGTTGCTCCATACAAACAGCCCACCATGAGGCGAGCGTGAGCAAGCCAAGTTCTTCCAGCTGCTACTGTATGTGACTAACGTGCCTAAAAATAATCAGGTCGAATACATTATGCCGCACATACTCCAGGCCTTTAAAACAGCGCCGACACAGTTTTCACTTTCTTCAGACGGCAGCACTGCCTGCTGCTACCGCTCACATACACTGAACACTGATTGGCTGTATTTATAAGCCATTACGTAACATGTTTAACTGCTCCATGGGAAAACTGAGGTGACCCAGTTAAGATAGCAACCTGGCTTAATTTATACAACAGAGAGAGAGGGAGTGTGTGTGAAATTATCAGGTGGGAAAGTCAGAAAAGGCAAGGAGTAACATAAAGACGAGGCAGCGCTGACGGCCTGTGTGATGAATGTACTGGATCCTGCCTTATGATGCAATATATGTATTTTTAGTGACAGTTATTTATATTCATTATTTTTTTTTATACGAGTATTATAAAGCAGACTTGCAGAGTATTTTGGGCCTTCTGTTTTTAGCCCTCGCTGCAGCGGCCCAGGGCCTGGTTGAGAGGATGAAACCTCTTCCTTCTTTGACCGATATAAAAGTTGACTGTCGCCTCTTGCCTCATTCACCACTTCTTGTAACAACGTTTAGTCCTGTAACCCTGAAATAATTTAAAAAGATCTACTTGCTGACAACATTTTCCTAAAAGAAATCCATGGAAATTTTAATGTGCTATTCCATCAAGGCTCCAAGTGACCTTTCCTCCCTCTTAGGATAATCTAACAATCAGAGCATGAGATTTCTGCAACAGGTGCTTATATCGGTTACTTTTACAGATATATCATACTGTGATGAGCTGTATAATTAATCTGAAATGAGCTTTGGCTACATGTGAGCAGAAGCAAATAATCACAGTATGTCTTCCCACCTGCTGCGCCTGTGTGTGTGTGGTGAATACAAATGTGAAACCCTCAAGGTCTCCGTGTAAGGCAGCGAGTGCCTGTGTTTATACCACCTGCTGCGATTAATTAATTGCCATATTAGTGCGTGTGTGTGCGTACATTCGTCTCAGGCAGATCTTCCAGGTGTGAGAGGGGATCTCCTGCTGTCTCACACAATTACACGCACGCACGCACACACACACACACACACACACAGGATGACTGACATGATTGGATTATATGTGCAGAGCTGGTAGGAGACCCAATTAAATTATTGTATTTTTTGAGACAAGTCAAAGTGATTTATTAACCACTTAACTGCTCCGTAGCGCAAGTTAAAGCATCAAACACAACCCGCACACACTGTTTCTCATGACATCATCTTAAAGGAATAAAAACAACGAGTCGCGTCTTTACTTAATGTTCATTTTTACTGATTGATTTCTGCAACATACAAACATTTTGGGCTGTGTGTGTGTGTGTGTGTGTGTGTCTGTGTGTGTGTGTTTACGGTCGGTGACGAGGGGGAGGCGCTGAACGAGAGGCCCACAGGAGGCAATGAGCAAGCAGCAGCGAATCACATCGCTTACGCTCACGCCGCTAATGATGATTGGAGGAGAAAGAGGGGGGAGGGAGGCAGGGGGAGGGCGGGCTCTCACTTAAAGGCACAGGTGGGCTCGTTTTCTGAGATCGAGGCTTGTGTGCACGTGAAGGGGGGATAGGCAAGTAGATGTGCTGGAGAAAGAGAAAGAAAATTGACAACAAAGTTTAAAGGACTGCTTCTGAACACGTCCAAGAGTCCGAATTTTGCTGCTCTAAACCGTCGACAAGTTCAAGATGCTTCGCTGAAGTGATCCGCTCTGCTGTCAGACAGACGTGTTGAGAAGGAAAGGCTTTTTTTAAAAAAAGGCAGAGGCGAGGGAAGGAGGGTGGCAGGGAGGGAGGGGGATAAAAGAGAGAAAAACAGCAGGGGAAGTACGGAGGAAGCAAGAGAAGAGAAAAATAATGAGATGCTCCTTGTCCAGAGCAGGAGATCCATCTCTGCTGCATGTTTTACATTACAAGGAGCGAGCTGAGAGACGGGAAGAAATCTAAAAGTGTAAAGAAGAATGGATGAAAAGAGGAGAGAGAAGTGGGGGAGCAGTGGACTTGTGACGCAACAAACAACCGCGTATACAAAAATAACTTTAAAATACCATTTACAAAAAAAAAAAAATTATTATTATCATCATCATTAATATTATTATTACAATCTTATTTCGAAGCCCGTTGTAGCTATCTGCAAGGGGGGGGGGACTTGGTTTGATCGATCCGTTTCCTCTGCTGATCAATTAAAACAAAACAAAAAGCGAAAAATCTTTTTAAGCATATAATTCCAACATAAAAATAAAAACCCTGAAATATTTGCCCGAAGCAAAAACAAAAGGGCAGCAGAATAATTTACAGTTTGTAGGGGAAACATGGTGAAGGGGGAGGAATCATCATCGTCATCATCATCATCATCATCACATCATGCACTGACTTTCTTACATCTTCTGTTAATAAGAATATTTAAGAGATAACAAAAAGAAAAAAATCTGAAATACTATATACCTAAACTGCCCTGTACAGTTCTTTATCTTTATAAAACAATGCATATACTGTATAGTTATGGCTAATGGAGGAGGAGTTAGCAGAGAACGATACAAATCAGGAGAAAAACAGTAGTCCTGGGTCCCTAGCTGCTGTGGTCTTATTGGATCTTTGTCTCACACAAACAGAGGCAGGTGATTGCTAAACACGGCCGTCAGATGAGAAACAATGCAAGTCTGAACTGCAGAGAGAGGGGGGGTGTTGTAATCTGTGAAATCCTGTAAGAGTTTCAGAGTTTCAGGTGATGCGTAACACTGAGGTTCATTGTGAGTAAATCGACTTGCATGGTCGGTCATCTCAGGGCCTCAGAAGGAGGAGAATGACAACAGAAAACAACAACAGAAAAAAATACAAAAGAAATCAGAAATAAACAGTGGATTTGAGTCCCAAGTAAAAATCAAGAGAAGCCAAATACACACAGAGAGAACGAGAGAGAGAGAGAAAGAAATGAACTGAAGAGAGAAGCCAGATTATGGAGGACTGTCATTGGCTGTCTTCTCTGAGAGGCAGACTAAGGCAGACTCATGGTCCCAGCAGTGAGAGCCACCAGAGTCACAGAGATGATCAGTTTGGTCATTACTGACAGACTGATGTGTTTTCAGGTCATTTAACCCATCTGGCTTTAAACATTGTATGATATAGGTGTCAGACAAAATGTCTGCTTTTATTCTCTTTGCTTTTACTGCGAATCACTTGAGAGGGGAACATCGCTCTTTGGGCAAATCACAGACAACTGTGCAAAGTCACAATAGCTTATCTTTCGGGATTGTGTTTTAAGCGGCTTTGTCTCCGAACCAAAAAGGTCAAAAAGTGAATGATTTTAACTATCTTTGCATTCAGCTTTACTTTCAATCGCCACACTAAGATGTCAGGATGACTATTTAATGTCCACGGCCACAGAATGACCCGATATTCATATGAATACTTTGCCATTTTGGGAAATAAGCGTGTTTGTTTTCTTGCTGAGAGTTTTGTCGGAAAATTGATACCACTCTGTACAGCAAATGTGATGATACTGCGTGCAGTGCATTTAGCTTAGCTTAGCATAAAGACTGGAACCAGAGGGAAACAGCTTGCCCAGCTAATAAAGTCCACCTTCCCACATCTCTACAACTGGCTAATTAGCAATTTACATCTCATTTGTTTGATCGGTCCATAAACAGAAGTGTACAAAAAAAAATTAAAAAATATGCGTGGAGATATGTGCCAATCTATTTCTGGAGGTAGTAACTGCACCCCCTCAAGAAATAGTCCAGCAGTCCGATGTCAAACCAAAACTTGCCGTAGTTACTCTTTCAGTAGTTGTGCAGTTTAAATAAATACGATCAAACTAGCATTAGATGTGCTCTGGAGCAATTCTGTTACCAGTCTGTTTCAAGTCCTTATGCTGAACTAAGATAAAGCCTTGGTCACACTGCGTGACTTTCAAAGTTTGTCAGATCGCTTCAGAATAACTCACAAGTCTGGTCTGGTCTCGCAACCACATTTAAATGATGAGATATGATTTTTTTTCTTCCATAACATATGTCAACAGAAACGAGCGGTTGTTTGATGATGTCTTGCTGGGAAAATACAAGGAAGAGAAAGAAAAGAATATGGACTCCTTTGTCTCTCCTTCTTAACTCCCCTATCCCAGCTCATGTGTGATTTCACTGGTCCCGACACAACAAGATATTTAGCCTGACTGATATTCTTTAGGACGCGGTCGAGGCATCGGCAAGCTCTCGGATCACATCTTTGAACAGTTAAAACACAGCGATGGGGAGCCAATTTGCCTCAGCGCTACAATCTTGTAGTATGAACCTGGCATTAGCGGCTTCTGGCTCTAGCTACATATTTATGGCACAGACATTGAAGTGATATTAACCTTCTCATCTAACTGTCAGCAAGAAAGTTGATAAGCTCATCTCCAAAAAAGTCAAACAATATGCTCTCTATCGTCTACAGAGCAGGACTCTCCCTGACCACTGCAATGACCAAACTATACAAACCTATGACTCTGGTGAACAGGGAGATCAGCGTAGAAACACGGAGCACTAGAGCTGACGATACTGCAGCTAACAGTCAGCTCGAGTCCTTCTGTTACTACATTGATCCTTTGTAATGTAGCACCAGCACATAGAAAGAGGAAAAGAGAGAGAGAGAGTGACAGAGAAACAGAGAGAGAGAGCACCCTGGCAACCTGTACATACCCAACAGAAAAGGTTGCATCATGGGTAACAGATTATCTAGCTTTGAAGATTGTTGTTCATTCAGTAGGAGGAAGCGGGAAACCTTCTGGGAGTTGAGTTAAACCTCAGGAAGCAGCTTCCCACAGTAGCTTTTTTTTTTTTTGATTAAAGATAATTCCTGATTTGTGACGAAAAACTTTATCATTTGGTTTAAAAGAAAACTTCCTGTTAATTTAACACTTTTTTTATTAACATGTACACCTACATCCCTCTTTGTTTAATCTTAGAATGGACAAATATCCATGATGTGTCTACAGCTCTGAGAGAAAAACTCTCAAGTCACTAACAAGAGGAGAAAAAACAGGAATTATCCTTTAACCATGAACAGGAAAACAACCACACTGATCCCGGGTCAGCGTCTAGAGAAGTCAAAACCTCCGACATCAGCAAGCTGAGCAGGAAAAATGTGGGCTTTGTTCTAAAATGGACAAGCCACTTGACGGGCGAGTGTTCGTCTGCTTTTGCACAGTGGCACTTTGAACGAAGGACTGAGGAGCAGGAGGAGGAGGAGGATGAGGAGGGGCTCAGTCTGGAGAAGGTGTTGGCACAGAATTACACAGAAGGTGTTTCTATGTAAAATTGTGCTGTTGTCAGTCTGTGTAGCATCTATCAACTTGTGTGTGGTTTTTTTTTTTGTTTTGTTTTTGGACCAGTCAGGTGAAATCGGTAGAGTCCATCTCCTGGCATCACTGTTGGTGGAATGGCAGACGGACCATTCCATTATGTCCACTCCAGGGGGGGTTCCCGGGGGCCTTTGGGCTGAATGCAGCGGTTACCGAACCCTGGCAGAAGAGGAGGAAAAAGAAGCTCTTAGCTGCTTTGGTTTAAAACACAGCGAGAAATGTCTTCCACCTGGAAGAAGACCTGCTTTCAATTCTTGCCCGTTTCGAAACCATCCAACATT
Source organism: Sparus aurata (assembly GCF_900880675.1). Lineage (NCBI taxonomy): Eukaryota > Metazoa > Chordata > Actinopteri > Spariformes > Sparidae > Sparus > Sparus aurata. The sequence goes on along the minus strand of NC_044200.1, from coordinate 13,989,092 downwards.
TTCTGCTCATGTAGCCCAAAGCTAGGTTTCCAATCAGCAAAAGCACTGCCACACACTTCACAAAAATGATGACATTAATAGAAACCGTGTTTGTCAGCAAAGTTTTTTGCAAACACCCCCCAAAAAAAAGAAAGAACGAAAGAAAAATCATTACTCATGTGAATAGTATTTGTTGTCTGGTTGAAGCCGGACAGACAACCTCCAGCCACAGAAACATGTTTGAGAGTGAGGACGGCAGCAGACTTACCCACCCAGGTCTGCCTTGCTGTCTGTTGCCGTGGTGCCAGCAGATGCAGGGTCAGCTGGAGATGTCTTCTTAACGCACTCTGACACATCTACACACAGGCAAACACACACAAAGATTAATGGGGTGGAAGCGTCGTGTGGATATCAGTGGTGTTGTATAACGGTTTCAGTGATGTAAGACCTTTGTAAACTGCAGTAGGTTTACTCAAGGGAGTTAAAAATTGTAATTATTACCAGAAATGTATAATTGGTATTTCACTTCAATCTAGTTTATACTAATAATACCAAATACTAAGGCTGGGCAATATATTATTATTGTATCGTTATCATGATATCAGACTGTATGATCTTTACAACATGTTATGGCTTAAGTGTCGTCTTTTCCCAGTTTTAAAGGCTGCACTGCAGTAAAGTCATGTCATTTTCTGAACTAACCAGTCCTAGCAAATATGAAGTGATTCTCGAATTCAGATTTAAAACACAGACATATATATTGTGTCTAATAAATGCAAGATCAAATATTTATATTTGTCCCAGAATATGCTGCAATTTAATGATACATACGGTATAAAGACTGTTGCCATATTGTACAGTACAGTTCTGTCATACAACACTGTGAATATATAATATAAATATTGCATTGACACAATAATTGTATTAGAACAGATACAGTGCACATTTGTATGCCCAATGAGCTGAAATTGGGCTAAACTCACAACTGAGCTTCCATTAGTAAGACTGTAAACTTCTGCGCCTGAAGGCCTTTTTATACTCTGACCGTTTGTCTTTTTGTGCGAAAACAGCCGAATTACATTAAAAGTTTTGCCCTCTGGAGTATTGTTTATGATACGTGGGCTTCTAGTCGTCAGACTTGTGTGCGTAGTTTCAGTTTTTTCGTTTAGGCAATTGAGAAAAACTATAACGCATGTAGCCCCCAGGCTATACCAGCCTCATGACACCTACATGTAAGAGGAATATACACATTAATATGTGTGAACTCTTGCCAAGAAACTTTCACTTGCATGTTCATCGTTCATGACATTTAAAGGCCGTCTATCAGCAGGAACTTAAATAAAACCCCAGCCTTTTCACTCCTTGTAAAGCTCCTGTTGAGTTATATTCATAACAAGCGAAAAAAATCATTAAAGAATTCAGGCTAAACAGCTATTCCCCTTCGATTCTCTGTCACACACACACACACACACACACACACACACACACACACACACACACACACAGAAACTGCTGAAGCATTAAATTGGCAGAAACCATCATCACTCAGCACGGATCAGCACACGCTCACATTTTTCATTTCACCTCTCCACAGACACGTTTTTATCTATTTTCTCCCCTTTCTCCCTCTGTCTGTATCTCTTTCTTTCTCGTTATTACTCGCTCTCCAAGCTGCCCTTTTGACAAATGCTGTCAGTCTTATCGTGCGCGGGCTAATTTGTAAAACACTGAAGGTCTGTTTCCTGCTCTGCTCTGCTGACTAACGACTGTGAGGAGCCATAAACACAGACACACGGGGAAATTTAAAAAAACAAACAGAGACTCCTCTGCAGGCTGATAAACAGAAACAGGCCGTCAGGATGTGTGTGTGTTCATACCTTTATGTGAACCACTCCACTCAGCTGAGGCCGGCGATTTCACCTCCAGAGGGTCTGACGGAGAGAGAGAGTGGGCAAAAGTGAGCTGACGAAAGAAGCGACGACTGATTGTAAATCAAGAAAATCCTTCAGACATTCAGCACAAATCCACTCACATTCACACACTTACAAACTCATTATCCTTCACAATATCCCTCCATTTTTCTTCCTCAGGCACTCACCTTCATCAAACTACCCTTTCCCTCCGTACCTCAGCCTCACAGTGGAGACACTCGGGGCAAAAGGTGCACTAAGGCCTTCTGCTCACCTCACGAGTGAGAGCTAGATCCTTCTTTGATCATGAGCAGCAGATGCTGACAATGAAAAACCTCAAGACACCACTCTCACTTCCTGCTGTGTCGCCGCGCCCTTAATACATTTCACGATCTGTGTGCATCAGTTTCTAAACCACTACAAGAGCAAAAACCAATCCAGTGTCCCAATTCCACACTACACACCAACTGTGAAACTATGAAATGATGCAATTCATGCAACGTTGGATGTCAAACAACGACTTTAGACTCTCACTTTCACCGACAACACAGGAAAAACACTAGAGCTTCAACTAACGGTTGTTTTCATTGTCGAGTAATCTGTCGAATAGTTTCACAGTTAATCAATTCATTTCTTAATCTGTGTAAGATGTCATAACATTTTGAAAAATGCCTGAAGAGCCTTATCATTAATGTCAAAGAATAGCAACAAATCCAAGTGACGTCTTCCAACTGCTTGTTCTTTGCAACCAACAGTCCAAAACTCACAACTCTTTATTCATTATCATAAAAAACAAAGAAAAGCAGCAAATCCTAAAGGCAGGAACACACCAGCCCAACCGTTGGACGTCTGAAGCGTTTGGAGAGGCTCGGACGAGGTCGGGAACTAATATGTTTGGTGTGTTCGGCTCTGTCGGAAGCTTTCAGAGCCGCGCGGACGTTGTCGGATCCGACTGTGCATGCGAAGTCTGAGGAGGAGGGCCGTCGGACGTCTGAGCCATTGGATCCTCTGATTGGTTGTGTGCGAGCTGAATGGCCGTTCTGATTGGCGGTGTGCTGGCGAATCAGCGCGGTGTGTGGGAGGGACGGAATACTGTGTGCGCTGTGTGTTTTTCTATGCACTCCGTTCCGTCATTCCCCGTTTTCATGTTTTGCAGTAGTGGCACCAGACTAGTTGTTACGTCCGTTCAGGACGAATTGATTTGTGTAAGTTTGGTAATGCCTCGCTGCATGTTTAGTATGCAGCTGTTTTTTTATCGGAAATAGTTAAGTTTCGTTTTGATCGAAAGTAAAGAGAGTTGCGTGCATAAGGTTCTCGTTTACAACTCACAACACAAGCGCCACCCGCTTATTGCATCTCGCGCAAGCGCAGAACGTACACGCTACTGTGGCGTAGGCAGCACGTCGAAGCGGTGTGTTCAATGCCACTTTTCTGCCGAACGGGTCAGACAAGAGGCAACGGAGTGGTCGGAGAGTGGTCGGATAAGGCAGTTGGACGTCTGGGCGGTGTGTGGGGGCCTTTACATTTACGAGGTTGAAACAGCAAATATTAACATTGCCGCAGCTTGAAAAATTTGTTTCTGAGGTTTTTTTTTTTTTTTGCTGCGAGCAGCTCAGTTCCCTGGCTGTGGGATCCATCATCTGTGGCTCTTTTTTCCAGAGGTTTCTTCCTTTTTTTTTCTTTGCCCGAACAGCGGGTCATAGGACAGAGGATGTCATTTAATGTACAGACTGTTAAGCCCGCTGTGGCAATGTGATTTGTGATTTTGTGCTTTATACATAAAGCTGATGTGACTTGTGACTTCTGTGAATTGTGGGAGAATAGTGTCCATCAATAAAACACTGAAATGGAGCTGTTGCTTTGGGCTTGCATAATGGTTGTTTTTATTTTATTTTGTGGATTCTATGTGTGTAGTATGGTGTGGGACACGGCTTGTGGCTGACCCTCCTTTTTTTCAAAGAGCACTGCATCTCTGATATACTGTCAACGGTGCCCCCTAGTGTTGTAGCGCTGATAAAGCCTCTCCTGACAGAACACCGAACGTGCTTTTCCTCTTCATAGCGTGTGCTCTAATTTAGTCTATTTTAAAGCACTCCTCCTCTTATATCAGGGCGCTGCACAGGAAGAAAGGGAAGCGGCAGAAGGCGGCAGGGTGGCCAAGTTGTTTCAGAGACCATCCTGTGAAAAGAGGCCCGATACCTGCAATATGCAAGTCCATCTGTCTGTTTGAAGTGAGGATGAGAGACTGAGGCCCTACCTGTTCATACAATGTAAGGTACCAGATAAAATGGGAGCAGAAAATCCTATTCCTCCCTTTTCAGCTCATATCAGAGACTGTGAGTGTAGCAAACAGCTGCTGCTGTTGGTCTCAATCACACAACTACCCGTTACCCATCGCTCATATTCACTGATCCATCCACCTTCTTGACCAGCCATAAAAAACACACCAGAGGATGTATCCCGGAGGTGATCCAGCAACTGGAAACACACCTGTGAATCTTGACCAATGCAAACGCACCTGTGGCCAGTATGAAGGACTCGGGGGTTCTCGCAGGGAGGGGGGGAGGGGAGTCATCGCTGTCCCAGCAGTCTGGGTTAAAAAGGTCAGAGGTCAGATGAGAAGCAACGTTAACAACTGGAGAGATATCTGACTGTAGTCTGTCGTCTACAATGACTTTATATTAGGATGCATCCAGGTAAAGAGCACATCATTAACTGGATTAGCCAATGCATGGTGGTACTAATTGGAGTACTTACTTAATGTCTTTTATACATCTATTAGTAGTAAATAATTAAAGAGTATGTTGTATTCTCATGTCTTCATTCTAAAAATATACAGGGTTCGTACACGTTTTTCAAGGTCAAATTCAAGCACTTTTCAAGCACTTTTAAGGATCATTTTTAAGATTTTCCAGCACCTTATTGCTGGGGTAAAATACGTATCTAAAAGGAGTATATATACACTTATGTAGTATATACACTTATGTAGTATATATACTTTATCACAATTATGTAAATTGTATTATGCTGTAAATATCTAAAATTATATTTCATAATAGCAAAAACTTCAGAAATTAATTATCAAGTCTAATCCCAATTTTGTGAGAGACACAGAGTTATAATGTCAAGCACTTTCAAGCACTTAAACTAAAATCCAAGCACTTTTCAGACCTTGAAAACACAACATTGAAATTCAAGCACTTTCCAGGATTTCAAGCACCCGTACAAACCCTGAATATATTAACCAGTATCTATTTACTTGTTTCTTTGTTGCATTCTTCTTATTACTACTATTGTTGTTATTTTTGTGGTTAAACAATTTTAGGACAGTCATATACTATGATATTTAGCCTCTTTTTATCCCTTAATAATGTTCTGAATATATCCCAAGCTAAGGTGAGTATTCATTGCTATGGCAGCCCTTTGAGTCTGAATTTTACAAGCACTCATCTATAAGGCACCTTTTAATTGATTGTGCGCGGAGACGCAGACACAGTATGTGTTTTCACAGTGGACAAAGTTCATTGCACGCTCGTAACCACATGTACTTAAAATATTGGGCATGGTGTCTGTAACCGACGCTAATGCTGATGCCACAAATCGCAGTGGTTTACGTCGGTTGGTTTCAGGACTATTTCTGACATGTTATCGCTGTGAGAGGAAATCGCCATAAATAGTCATTCACTTTGGGCAGCATTGCCTCACACGCTCCCCAAGCAGTGCTAATACAAATTTGGCGTTGTTTTCTGGAGTTTGGAGATAAATGGCAGGCTGTCATTACAGTTAAGTTGCAGCTTAAAATCAGTGACATGCTCTGGAGTTGTCGTGATTATATTTCCTTGCGTTCTCTTGATCTTACCCTCTTCAAACTGAGCATTATCTAAATAATCTCAGACTATGATTATGCAACGGGAATATGAGGAAATGGACTAATTCACCTGAAAGGATTCAATGACTGCTTTCATTTATCTCTGCCCGACACAGCACTGACATCAGAATCTTGACGGCGCCTGATCTCCCTGATAAAAAGCTACTTATCGTCCAACTAAAAAAAATATGTCTCTTTTTAATTCAAGGACAATATCCAAGAAGTCGTTCTGTATGAAGAACCTTATTATAGAGCAGTCTCCTTAGATTTTTGTTTTGGTTTGTTTGTTTTGCATATGTCTTTAATATAAACTATTAGCCTTGTTTGACAGAGATACACTATTGATTGACCCTAATTGATTTTATAATCTCCTTTCAGTCATTCTAGCTGTGATGGTTGTATCAAATTCGGTGATATAAATACTACAGAATACTTAAATTCAGCTGCCTGTTTATTAGCTACACCTCGCTACAACTAAGTCTACAACTAATCCCACCATTCACAAGGTTATAATGGTCAGTTTATGGTGCTTTACACAGAGCAGTGTTTGTGTTATGTTACCGCCATTCAGTGATATAAATGAGGTCACACAGCACCCCAAACAGCAGCCTAAAGTGATAATTAATGTTGAATAAATACCTCTTAAAAGGTTTCAATAAAAACGGAACATTATGGTCTTCGTGAACATACAATTTATTGCAGGACTGTTGTATTAGAATGCACTAGCTTGGTGAAGTGTACCTAATAAACTGGCAACAGATTGTATATCATCAATGTTTGACTTGGCTTCATCTTACCATCACTGTGTCTAGCTTATTACCGTTGATCTTTTTCTATTACTCAAAATTGTTTTCACATGTCAGTTTTTTTATACAAGACTATGGACTATTCACCTTTTCTTTTAGTGACTTTAATTCATGGTGTCTTGTTTGCCAGTCTATGTGTGCCGCCAGTTGTGTCTTAGAAGAGTGATAAATGAAGAACTTGAACTTGTTTTATGGTTTTCACTGAACTGCCAGCTCATATTTCTAAAGATTTAGACATTTTCTTCCGCTCTGGCTGCCCCCTTTTTAATAAAACCATTTTTAACTCCATGACTAAAGAAGACTGCTGGGAATTAATCATTTGAAGCTGAGAGTACTTCCTGCTGCATTTAAGACTGCCCAAGGAAAAGCCCATAAATCAGCCCAGATTAGTGTAAAATTAGTCCTAATGAAGGCCAGAGTTAGACCATGGCTCATCTAGCTTTGCACCATTTTTAGGAGGACATTAGGTGATTGTACGGGAGGTTAATGTCACCGTAAGCGATGAGAGCAGGAGCCAATGAGGACGACTTGACTGCCTTTCCTCATTTAAATTGAGTGCTGTTAACAGTGCAATTACAAACTCTAGCTTCAAAGACAAAGATAACAGAATAAGATCATCACTTAGTGCTGCTGCTACCAACAGAGGGAATCAGTAACTGTTGAAATAGAGTTCACCTTCTTTTATTAGAATTTTATTGAATACTGAATATTAAAATATGAATTACACTGACGGCTAACTCTATCCTTTAAATGACAATTTCAGTGTCTATTTGATTGTTGTGTTTATTTTGTATTCTTACCTTCTCATTATCAAATTTGCAGATTTCAGCTTCAAATTTTACTTGCAATCTTTGTATATTTAAAATGTTTTACATACCCTTTCCATGCATTGGTTACCCATTCTAACTCTTTTTATTGCTTAAACCTATATGAAATGTACAATAAATATAAAGTTTGACTGATTCGTCGGAGAGAAAAAAAAGCAGCCACCAGCTTCCTCGTAACCAACCAAAGAAGCAGCAATTTGCTCAGTGAAAGTTGTCAACAAGCAGTCGTTAGATTCTTGCAACCAATCAAACAGCAGCCATCAGCGTTTTATATCTGATCACAAAGCGCTACCGCAGCCCAAATTAATAACAATGAGCCAGAAAGCCAAGCAGACCATAAACAGTCCACTTCAGGACTGTGAGGCAAATATCTCTGCATTTAGTTTTAAATATTGGAAATACGTGAGGAGTGCATGATGCATGATACCTGACATCCGAATGGCACCAAAACATTTGGATTTATTTGGGTTATATAGCAGAAGCATGTTTTGTTAATGTGAAACAGTTTTTCAACTGTAAAGGAGTTTTTCTCATTATCAGGTTCATGATTTTATTTTGGGTGACTACCAGAACAGGTTGAGATGTTATAATGCTAAAACAACACAACAGTTATCTCTGCCTTCAGCACTGTATTCCCCCTCTGTCTGAAGTGCTCTGGTTTAGCTCTGGTCTCTTTTGATTGATGTTATGCACCCTCACAGGTAATTTCCAAATATTCAATAAAAATGCAGTTCAGTCTTATTTAAATCAAGCTTTGAACCCATTCAAGATCAAACCATTCCAAACCAACGTCCACGCCAAACCATTCCACATTCCATGTCAGCGCCAATCAGAGCAAGAATCAGATTTCAGAATCTCATGATTTTGAAATCAACGCGGAAAAAGGAGCGATCTCGGTCCCCAGAAGAATCAAACCACATCTAAATCGCTGCAGTCATGACAGTGAGGCCATACCGATGCACAGACAGTGTGACACTGCTCTCTTCAACCCAACGTGCACACAGAGTTGGTGAATGTGTATTTATCAGCAACATGCAGTGTGGATCCTTCACCATCCATCATGCACACATAGTTCTCTGCACACACACACATAAAAACACACAAAAATATATTTTGCTCTCCCTCCCAGTTCGTGAATTCACTCACTTATACAAACACACACAAGCTGTAAGAAAAAAAGAGTGGAGTTGTTTTGACAGATGTTTGCCTGTTAACATTTGCAGCATTCCTCGCAAACCAACCAATTAGTCATACAGCCATGCTTCAAATGAGACTGGAGCTATCTCACTCTGTCTGGTTTCTTCTTGTTCTTCCTTTCTTTCTTTGTGTCCTGTTTTTCCCTCTCTCTGCCTCTGTCTTTACAGCAGTAAAAACAGTACAGCACAGTGTGTGTGTGTGTGTGTGTGTGTGTTGGTGGGTGGGTGACGGATACAATATGTCATTAGCATGTGGTCTGACTGTCCTAGACCTGTCTCCTTTCTGACCCTGAAAATGACTCGACTGACTCGACCCTGAGCAAATATGTGATTAGATCATAAAGACAGGCTGTCAGAGTTAGTCTCTGCGTTTACATGCGTTTCAGTGAGAAGAAATTAAATTTCCCATGAAAACTGCTGGCAGACTGCTGTTTGATTCTGTATATTTGTGTTTTTCCTATAAAAACAGGCAGCTAGGAAGGGAATGTTGCAAATACTGACTGGCAAGTTAGGGCAACAACTATTGATTATCTTTTCGGATTAGTTGATTAGTTGTTTGCATCATAAAATGTCAGAATTTTTTTTCATTTCATTAAACAAAAAACAACCTCCAACTGCTTAGTCAATTCTCAAAATAGTTGGCAATTATTTAAATAGTTGATTAGTTAGTTGATCATTAGTTGATCCATTGATTAATCCTTGCAGATTTAATCAAGTTTCAACCAAATCTGTGGATAAAGTTAGTTTCTGTGTGTACAAGAAAACATTCCACTCCAGTGCCATCATAAAAAGTGTTTCATTGGATGCAAAAGCATTTCGTCTAAGTGTCCAATCAATCATCCACATTTTTTCCAGGACATAACAAACTGTAAAATACTTACAAAACAACCTTTTGTCATTGTTAGGCCAGATACTGGCATATAGCAAATGATCATGTGTGATAAAAAGCTTGAAAATCTGTTTTGATTTCATGGGAACTTTAACTCCTCAGAAATGAACTGAATGGACCCTGAGTGTTTAATCGAGTCATTTAAGTAACGTCTGACCTGACTCCTTATCTCATCCAGATGTCTATTTATCCGACTTCCTTAATTGTTGTTAATTGCTTGTGTCAGGAGAGCAGCCAGTTAGTTAAAAGGAATTAGATTCACTCACTAAATAAAAGCAGCTGATTGACATACTTGCTGTGTTTGCAGAGGGTGACGGAGAGCTCCGCCCTGCGATCGACATGGGCAACACCTTCCTGACCGGCTGCTGGTCTCCATGCTGAGGGGATGCAGTTACCATGGCCGTCGCCGTGGAAACATTAGTGCGACAACCCTCCCTTCCTCCGGACATCTCTCCGTCCCCCTCCTCGTCCGAGTTGTCGGAGTGCAGGGGGTTTGTGAAACTCAGGGCAGTCCTAACGGGAGTGGACGATGAGGAGGACGAGGAGGAGGAGAGGTGGGAGGAGGAGGAGGAGGAAGGTGCGACACGCTCTGAGGAGGAAGAGGAGGAGGAGGTTTTGGGGAACTGTTTATCTGGGCTGTTGCAGGCCTGAGCCCACGCTGCGTGACCAGCCTTCATCTCCGCTTTCTCCCCTCCCAGTGTCTCTCCCTTCTCGCTCTTCACAGGGAGGTGGTTCGGTCTGGTGAGAACTCCGCCTCCGTCTGCTGGACTCTCCCCACATCCGCCTGCTCCTCCTCCTCCTTCAGTGCCCGAGTCCTCTGACAGCGAGGAGCTAGATGTCAGCAGGGATTGGCCAGCTCTGGCTTTGAAGGCGTGGCTTCTTTGCAGCACTCCTGCGCTATTGGCTGAACTGCTGCTGACTGCGCCTGCTACTCCCATGGAGGTGGAAGTGTCAAAACTACGAGGTCCTTCCTGTAGCGGCACCTTTTTTATCTCAATGCTCAGCTTCCTCTCGATCCGAGGAACACCAGAACATTCAACAGAAGGGGAGAGGGGCGACGACGGAGTCTGGCTTTGGCCTGATTCTGACTTTGTCGACGTTGAAGACAATTTGTTGTTGTAGTTCTCGTTGAGATCCAGGTTTGACACCTGAGTCTGCTGTTTTTGACTTTGTAGATCTTGGTCTTTATGCTCTGAGGGACTCGTCTGCTTGTTTGGACTGGGTTCTGACTTGTTCTGATGCTTGTCCGCGTCTTTATTCTGACAGGAAAAGGCAAAGAAAATATAAAGAGTCAAACAGGAGAAATCATCCATCTGTTTCTTTAAAACATATAAACGCTAAAATTAATAGAATTTAGCCTCATACAAAACATTTTCACACAATATTTTCAGTCTTTGTTCACAAATAAAGGGGAAAAAAAATATTTGAATGGTGTCCCTGACAGAAGATTTATGTTACTCACCTGCGCCTGTGTATTCGCCATTACATGTATGACAGGTCTGGGGTGGTAGCGGTCGTTGTCCTGCCGTACGTTGGTGACGGTGGGGAAGGCTGAAGGGGGAGACGGGGTCAGAATGGGAGGTACAGGGTGAGGCTCTGGGGGCTGAAGTATCTCCTCCTTTACATCACCTTCTGCCTGGGAACTAAAGACAGACAGAGACAGAGAGAGAGAAAGTGAGGTCAGCTAACAGCAAGAAGGAGCCATCTTGATATCACACATTGAGAGACGGAATCTTTAATGTTCTTTAATAAGACATCTCTGTCCCAGAGAGACCAAAATGTTACAGAGACGCTATAATTAAAATACCAAACTCAAAGCCAGATACATACAGTGAGAGACTGACTGTTAGGGAATCTTCTCATTCACACGCGAACATATCTGGCTTCTACGCTATAATACGAGTTGCTTGAAGTACAAAACTATTCACATTAAATAAAAAAGGAGTGCCTTTAAAGTTTGGTTTAATGATGAAAAGGCAAGAATTGCATCACATCGGGCAGACAACTTCCAGACATTAGGACATCCATGTTTAAATTATTCTCTGTCTTAGAAGTAAGAACTGATGAGAGTGAGATGATGAAACTGACTTATACTAAATTTATACCGTACTTGGGCAAAACTAAAAGGGAGTCTCTGTTCATGTTGTGTAGCTCAGAATTTTACCACTAGGTGGCAGAATTTTAAAGAGATCTAATGATACGCTGATAGTATGAGACAAATTACATGCGCTCAGAAGTAACTGTCTGACAGCTGCGGCCCATAGTTTGCGGATTTTGAGGTGGACATGATGTGTTGATGTTAAACTGAAAACAGAATGAATCACCACTGAGTACACGACGAATTTCCCAAGGTGATATTTAAGTATCATACTCCTTTCTCTTCTACTGTATCTATTCTTTCCTGTGCGGCCGCTTACATACATGGTCCATAGCAAAAAGGAAGTGTATCAAAAAAAAAAGACATATTCAATTCTCCTTTTATACAAGACCTCATCTTACCGCCACTGACTTCTACTGTACCGTTACTATTTTGCCCCAATGTAGAGAACTGTGTGCTAGTAATGTGCGTCTTATTAAGGCACTTATAGATAAACACAGCGTAGGTGTGTGAATAATATACAGGATGCTGAGGTTGTGGCAAAGCGAGGCCACACAGCAATGGAAAGTATAACTATTATGATTTTGTTCCACCCTACAGAATATATAATTTACATATGCATACAAATATATACACAGCAAGAACAGTGAAAGGATGTGGTGACATGCTAAATGAAGAGCACATGACTGAAGCAAGAGCTGACATAGGACCGCACATGATGCTGTGAGGACACAAAGAGAAGCTGCAGGCTAGAGGAACAGGGGATTTCCTTCTCTTCATCAACTTCTGAGTTGCAGTCGAACAATAAAAGGCTTCCTCGTAACGCCTCAGCGTTGCGATCATCGGCTGACGATGTAAAATTGTCTCTTCTGGGTAAGATAATGGTCATATTTGCCTCCACGAACACCATTATTCCTATGGAGCTTCCTTTAATGAAAACATAAATTATCTTTTTGAGATTTTTCTCCTTCTATATTATCTTCGTTGCCTGAGCGAGCATAAAAAATACTGTTTTTAATAATTACACGGATGACGATTCCCACTGGTGGCGACTGTCTCCCTCTAAGATGAGATAAATGATCCCTGAGGGGGAGCAGAGCTATTACAGGAAAACAAATAAGTAGAAGCAACGGGATGGATGAAATCGAGGACATCCGTGAAAAATGGGAGTATGAATCGAAATATTATGTGGGTTTACATCAAATGGATAAAAGAAGCAGTCGAGCTTTGGTTTACATCAAAATAAATCTGTTTATCTGTAGAAAAATTAGGAAACTTCAGTGAATGTTGTGCGGATGATCCGTAAAATCAGGTTTTCTACATATGTGCATCAGACAAACATCATTTACATTCAACCTTCTTTTAATTTTACTACAAAACGTCAGCAACCCTGCAACACAACCGCTGTACCAAGAACTGGATCTTCATAGTCGATCTTCGTTTATAACTACCTTTTCCTTGTTTTCCATCTAGTTGAATAATGTTAGTGTGGCTTTCACCTCTTCAACAAGGTAACCCGCCTCGTTAGAATCATGTTGACGTTTTGGAACGGATTCCCTTGACTTGTAATGCGTGAACAGATGTTCTAAAAAAATAAATAAATGTTTTAGTCACATCTATTTTAGAGCTGTAAATGTTTTATTTATTGCTTCGCCGGAGGTGAAATTTTTTCTTTCTGCAGTTTCTGCTGTAGTTGTAGGCAGATGTTTTTGTTTATTAATGTGTTTGTAAACAACTTTAACAAGTCCTGTGGGCTCCAGTAGTGGAGGCTGCTGTATAAACACTAAAGGAATATCAATATAGAGAACAACCGTTGAAATAATAATAACAATGTCATTATAGGAAACATTTTGCATCTTGAAAAATACTATACATTGATGAACACTACCTGTCTATGAATATATCAGTCATAGGGATGCAACTGACAGTAACTGACAGTGCTGATTAACTGCAGATTCATCAGTTATTTTTTTCAATTTGCTTCTTTTGTCCAACCAACAGTCCAAAAACCAAAAAATCGCTATCCTAAATGACACAAAATACAACAAATTCTTACATTTAAGAAGCTGGAAGCAGCAAAAGTTGGACGTTTTTGCTTGAAAAACCAAAATGGTTTTAACAAATTTTCTTTCAATCACGAACATCAGCTAATCACTGCAGCTCTACTATAGATAAAGATAGATGGATGTATAAACAAAGTTACCCAATATTTCTGCTGTTTCAGATTTATTCTGAAATCCGTGAAAAGCTTCTGCAGAATCTCTGCAACTACTCTGAGACTCTTCAACAAGCTTCAAAAGGCATCATGCACAGCTAACCATGCGCTGCGAATTCTTCCACGTTTGCCCTGAGGCATAAAAACACTATAATCATCCATACTGCTTTGGCATTCTGGGGACAGCGTAAAGAGCTAACCTCGGCCGCACAAACATCATGTACATACACACACGAATGCACACAGATGCACGTTCCTCACAAGAACTTGAGATTTATGCGCCAACACCACCCACACTCGCATGCATGCACAAACACAGACGCACAGCGAGAGCACTGTGCCCTCCGCACGTCTGTACTCCAGAGGGAAGATGCTGCATTTTTAATCAGAGTGTTGGTTCACAGCGGCGGGATGTGCCAGAAAGTGATAAAGCTTGAAGAGGCACTTCCTGTTTCAGGTTGTTCAGAGGAGAGATGCATACAGGCGATCAGGAAAAGTCGCTAACCACACACACACACACAGAGACACACACTCAGACCACAGAGATTTAGATCACCGATTAAAAACAAATGTGTGTGTCAGCGTCCCGGATTAGACGATCATCAATTTGACTGTTTGCAAGTGATAAGAACTAGCGACCTGAAATGCTAACAAGCAAAGGAGACATGTGCCACTTCCAAGTCCTGAGGTGACTCTTTTGGAGAGTTTAATCTCCTCAGCACAGAATCCCTCAAAATAAACTGTGAAATAGGAATTTATGAATAAGAGGAATAATCAAACATCAGTAAAAGACATTTGGTAGGATTACAGAGGTTATGGACATCTACTGCATTGGGTTAGTATAGAATGACTTATTGTTAGCACAACCTGTCACAGACAATTGTAAGGATACTGTAATTTTAGTAGTTTTCATTGTGATGTTTGAATGGTTCCTTTTTCAAACATTTCCAACATGTTATTATTGTTGAATTTCTTGTTAAGTGTTGCAAGCGTGGTTTTCTTTTTTGCGTGTATTTATTTCACTCATGTTCCATAATACATGTTGGTTGATTAAGATGGGAGCGCTCTAACTTCCATGATTTTTTTGTTTTAGAAGAATAAAATCAACCTTGGTTTTTCTACATCAGGATGGATTTGCCTGAATTGGTGCCGTAGAAGAAGACAGGCCTTGATATCCTTGATTAGCATATGTTGGAGGGTAGAGAAAGGTGTGTCTGTACCAGAATTTGTGCCAACATGACCCTAGATCTTCTTATCAGATAACGAAGAAATAGTGTTTAAAACCTTAGTGTGAGAAATAAAAACATTTTCCTACAAAAAAAGGGGATGAAATGTGAAGAAATATCAGTTTATATGAGCTAACCAGCTAGCCGCAGCCCTTCTTGTCTCATAATAAGTTTACCCAGATGATTTGCTGCCTCGTATTTGTTTGAGGTATGAATTCAACAGATGGCCACTTCTCACATACTGCACCTTTAACCCAACATGTCATGGATTATAGATCTCAGTGGGCCTGAATATCAACATCAAAACAAAGTGTTTAATTCAAGGTAAAATAAATAATTCGATTCGATAAACAAATAACTACACAAGACTAAAAATCTAACGATTAAATGCCACTTTTTGGTGCTACTGATGGATATGAGTCTTCCAGGGCGTGGCTGTGAATACCGGTGTATGTACGGTATTTAAAAGCCATGACTCAGTATGTGGGACCTTGATGACAGCCTCAGAGTTCCTGCAGTATTTTTCTCTTTCTAACGCAAACACACACACACACATTTGACAAAAATTTCCCATACACACACTGGCACTCCTGAAGTGACCCAGGGGGAGTGTGGCCGGCAGAATGTGGACTATGTTGGTAAAAATAGCTTCCACCATCGCTAGAATACTCTCAAGCTTAAACTAGACCTCGACATTTTTACATCAGGAAACTGAGGGATGACACAAAGAGAGAGAGACACATACCGAGTGTAAGATTTAGGAGTCAAGCAGACAGAGAAGCACACATATTCCTGACAGCCGCGCTCTGTGCCACTTGCAGGAAAGCTTCCTATTCTGGCATTTGATCAAATTTGGATGTTTTACTTAAGAGGAGGAAAGAAACTTTTCAGTAAACAGATCATTTGCAGCTACATCCCAAAATTAGGCACTCTGAAAAATGTTTGCTTTCCCATCAAACCAGCTGGTGCAGTCGTCAATTTAAGCACAGCAAGAAGAGCATGATAATTTGAGCAGTGAGAGAACAAAACAAAGGTCACGCTGGATTTTCTTTCCGGTGATAAGAATATGAAGATGGGTTCAGAGTGAAGAATTAAAATGTTCAAATTAAATCACACGGATTAGCACAGAGCAAATGATTTACACAGACGCACAGAATGCTGTTAAACGGGATGTTATTAGACAATGCTTCTAGCAACAGGTAATTAAGTGAAACAGTCTCCTGGCAACAAGACGTCCTCTGTGACATTAAAGCAACAGCTACGAGGCAACTCTCCGCGCCTCTATGTTGTTGGCTTGTTTAAAAAGTTGTATGTATCGCCGCGCTAACAGCCTTCTGTGGATAAATCAGAAGACGAGGGACTGAAGACAAACTGGCTGGGAGAAAGTGGAACACAACCCCTGCTGGGCAGCAAACTCAAAAATGAGAGGAGAGGGAGCAGAGGGAAGAAGATGAGGGTTGAGAACAGAATGAAAAATTGCCCAAGACGAGGAAAAGCGAGGGTGTACTTACAGTATGCACATGACAAATACAGTGCCGTGTGTGCTGTTTGAAACCAAACGCCTGCAAGTGCGAAAAAGCCGGTATTTGTTCTCAAAGAAGGCGGAGATGAAAGATATAGCTGTTCTACTTAAACTCGCCCTAGGGTTGTGGCACATGCAACACGGCGTAGTGTTGCAGAGTACTGGTAAGTGTTGCAAAATGATCTATAAATACAGCCCCTCCTCAGGCCATGACAGTTGTTAACAGCCAAACAGAAGTTAACTTCAGCAAAGTGGAGGCCGGGCGCATCTGTGGGCCGACGGGGAGCTAATGTGTCAGAGCGCTGCAGTTTGTTCGAGGTGAAAGCGACGCCTGCTGCTCCTGTTTGGTCAGTTTAATATGTTTTCATTGTGCGCTTCACACAAACTGTTGTGCTGGGATTTCAAAAAAATAAATAATAATTCTGGCGTCCCTCCTACAAAACACAACACCCACTGTGTTCAGTGATGGGCCACTTCACACCTACTGCTCACTTCTGCGTGAGCATGTTCATTCATCCATGTGGAGGTTGGCTTTTTTTAAATTTTTTTTTTAAATCCAGCCACATTCACATTGCGAGCATTTGGCGAACCTTAATTAAAGCGGCTGTGAACAGATGATAAAATAAATAAATAAAAAAATCTGAAAAAGGTCCAAGTATCCAAACACAAAACATGTCTTACCTGCGTATGCGGGGAGGTTTTGGAGGTGGTGTGTCCCATCTCTCATCATCTGACTGGTGGCCTGCTTTATCTGGACTTCTCTCATCCTGCACAGTTAACACACACAAACCACACAAGAAAAACAAGTTGTTGTTTTTTTATTTAGTGAGAAATGTTCTATTACAAAACTTGATTCTACATATTCCAGAAGGTGTTTCCATCATTAAAGTTACATTTAATATAATTCACAGGAGAATAAATGATACTGTACAACAAATAACAAAATGCAGGGAAACAACTAGAAACAAGAGTGAATTTGATGTGAAATGTCTAAATAATAAATATAATAGGCTTTGCCAATTTCTAATTTTTTAGTTTTAAATCATTATCTTTGTTAAGTTATATCTGCTTAGAAATAGGAATTCCACGGGGCTCCGTTGAACTTCTGTGCTGTGCTGGAAGTATGTTAGCGGACTCCATATTAGCTTCTGTTGCTCACTGTCAGCAGATGAGACCCTGAGAAGAGGTACTAGTATTGCACAAAACAATACTTACTACTTAATTCGATGGTTTTTTTCCTGTCATTTTAAGGATTTTTAATTTAGCCAGCTCCTACTCAGCCATAGAACCACGTCCATTAAGCACAGATATCTTAAACGAAGACACCTCTGCTGGAGTGAGTTTACTGCTACTTTCAGCCAGACAGCTTTTCAAATGTGATTTTTTTTTCATATACTGCCTGCACAGAAATCACACCTTATGCATCTCTATTTAAATCACTTCTCTGTACATATTTAGTTCGGCTAGATTGTTTCATGAGACTGCATTACACTCAAGCCGATTTCAGCACTCCTCCTAACAGCAGCTTTTATAATTACTGTAGAAATGTAAAACACCTTGCTCCTTTCTAACTACCCTCCACTTACTCTCTTCTCTCCTACATGTTTCTGTAACAGAGGTAGAAAGTTGCTATAAAATTGCCTCACTGAAGGATCAAAACCATTTCTGAAAGGAGCTCTCCTCCTCCCGACTACTGTCTCCGTCTTCCTCTCAGCTCATGTCTTCCTGCTCCTCTCCTCTCTTCCCCCGTGACTCATTAACTTGACTCCCTCTCAACTCTGATAACGAGAAGATGACGGGACGAATTCAGTCGCCATAAACTCAATGACGGGGGGGGGGGGGGGGGGGGGGGCGGCAAATCAGGTCACTTCGGCCCTGAACTTCAGCGCATTAGATGTTCACACAGCGAAGCCACAGGTTTTTCCAATTTCGTCTCGTTTGGGCTGCATACGTGTGTTCATGTGTGCTGCGAGAATCAGCTGAGTAGAAATACTTCCTGCTCACAATGGCGCCTGCGTGCGAGCAGAAAAACGTGTGTGGGATGTGTGCATGTGTAGGCTTATTGTTCGTCCTGCCATTGAGAGCACCTATGTGGGTGTTTTAGTCACTAACAATGGCTGACTGGACATGAGTCAATGTGTGTATGGACTGAGTCAGTACAGCACACTGATAATGTTTCGCTGACAAGTGTGTCAGTATGAGTGCAGCGCACTCTTGGACTTGTAACTTTAGCAGATAATCAGTAGCAACAAACTTGTGCTGGAGTTGTTGTCTTCCTCCGTGAACGCCACGCCTACGCTTAACAAATGATTAATGGCACAGAGTTTCTTAAAGTGGCGTAAAGTAAAGTAACGTACAGTTGACTAGAGTGTTCCCATTCAGATACTGGATATTAGGGGTTCGCGTTAACAGTTTAGAAAGTGTGTCAGTCTTTTCCAGTATAAACATGGTTGCGTGTGTTCGAGTGACCGCCTCTTGCAAGGGTCTCCCTTTCCCAACGGATGTCTATTCTGAGCCTCAAAGTACATTATGGGAGAGGGGGTGATGTCACCAGAGCTTCCTCAGCAGGAAGTCAACTCCTGGATCGCTGCCAAAGCACTCTCTCATCGTCTCTCTGTGTCCTCTGTGTCTTTAGGTCTTGTCAGTGTTGCACACTGTCTCATTGATCCCTGTTTTTTTCTGACATTATTTCTTTTTGTCTTCACATATCCACATAACAGCTGTGGGGAGTAAGTTCTAGGTCTGTACGGAATAGTTTGAAGCTTCATCAATAACGTTGACATTCGAATTGTAAATCAACATTCAAATCAAATGCTGCACAGCTGTTTCTGTTCAAACCTGGTATTTCTTCAGAGTTACAGATACAGATTAGGCTACACTGATGTTATTAATATTATACAATGTGTAGAATTAGATTCCAGTTGTGGCTGGGAAGGGGTGCTTCTCGCTCGGGCTGCGTGATATGGTAAAAAAAAATCTTATTGTGGTTATGTTGCAGATACTGTGATTTCGATATGATTCACGGTTAGTGTGAAAAATCCTTTTTGCATCATGATTTTAATTTCCCACTGAAACCATAATGGTTTGACATTTGCAGACAGTCCTAGCAACTTTCTGAAACTATATTTTCCAGTTGGAGCGCATTATAAAAGTTCCTTTTTTAAATCAAGTAACATTTCCAGTAGAAACTGATTTATTTGTTTCCTAAGTAACCAGGTATTGGAAACAAATGCTTCACTGTGCTATTTTATTTGTTCTTCAGGATTAAAAAGTGATGATTTTACTGACATTTTGCTCAGAGTAGCTCCTCTAAGACTGCTACATAATTGATTGATTCTCCAATTATGTCTTAATCCTGACACAAAAATAATGATGTGGAATGCAAAAATAACATAAATCATTACATGTGTTCGCCCAGGGAAGCACAGTACTCACTTTTTTTTCCTTAAACTTTTTGGTTTGGTTGAACTTCTAGTTCATTGGAAGGAGGAACAGAGACAATTAAGGACGCCTCATGGTGCGTTTGTTGGTGTGTGAGTGTTTGGGGGCAATGGAGGACAGCGTGGAGTAAATAAGAATGAGGACAGCGGTGACTGACAGAGTAAAGCCTTTTTTCTAGCCCTCTTAAATAGGTCTAACTGTGTGCAGTCCTCTGAGACGACCCTGTAGACAAGAGATCTCCCTCTTTTTGGCTCAATCTCTGTAACTGTCGGTGTAAAGAGCAGCGTTCTCTGAAGGCCTCTCTTCCCCTCTCCTCTATTCCTACCAACTCCCTCCCCTGTGACTAATTATTTGGTTTTTTTCCCCACTGTGTTACTCAGCGACATCCTGTCTTTCTTTAACACCAGACTGCATGCGTAATGTGTATATGTGTGTGTGTGTGTGTGTGTGTGTGTGTGAGCGACATACCATGCCATCATGTATCTGCGCGTTAGTGGGGCTCTCCAGTAGCTGTAGTTGTTTCTCAAAGAGCTGAGCGATTGCTTTATGAACCAACTCATACTGCTCCTACAGAGAGGGACACAAAGACAGGGAGGTGAGAAAAGCAAAATACTCTCATTTCTTTACTCAAAAACATCCATTTACAATCTGTTGGAAGAAAATAAAAGAACCGTGACCAATGCACACTAATTTGTACTCTTTGCCTTCCCGGTAAGGCAGCAAATGTGTTGCACCACATTTTCAGAAACGACATTACAGTTACTCGCTTCCAGCAGAAATCTGAAGTGAGACGTTAAATTCTAACCTGTGTCCGTTTGGATCAAGGCTCTGTTATAGTTTATTTAACGCCCTGAATGCCAAGATATGTGTATGGGAAAGAACACAGTGAATAAGGTGCAAAATGACGCAGCACGCCGGGTGCCTTAGAATGCTTTCGTTATATTGAATCTATGCCACTTAAAGAAACATCTTTTGTTGTCATATCCAGCTGTGAATCCTCTGCACAGCTGGATACTCCACAAAGAACTCCACAAAAACCATGCAAGCACACACCCATCACAAAACTGTGGCAAAAAAACCTCAACCACGGGAATGTGTCAACCTCTGCTAAACAGGTTGCGATTCATTTTCAAACCAGGTGTGTGGAAAGAAAGAGAGAAGAGAATGAGGAGGCTGCGCAGGAGACAAAACGCTGCTGCGACAGAATAACTCTCAACAAATTCTGAATTAAAACCTTACAGGGTTACCTTTTTTCCCAAGCAACCTCACCTGCTCATTCACAGCCAAAAAGCAGGTAAATCACTAAGGGCTGCTTTCACACCTGACTTGATTGGTTTGGGTACACTACATCATTTGGACCAAATCAACCTGAACTACAGGTGTCACAACGGTACACAGGATAGTCCAAAACACCCTGAATGTTTTTAAAAGCTGTGAATGACTGAAATGTTAGATGACTTGTTCTGCACAATGCAGCTACTTGCAAAAATGCCTTCCATGCGTTTGCATGAAATGTCCCTCCAGCTATGGTCATTGCTTAAACCTACTTACTTAATTTCCCAAACCAGATCTGCAACCTCTGGGGGAGGAACGTATTGCTCTTTTTTTCTTTTTCTTACCATTTTGAAAAAAAAACAAACAGTTGAGACACTTCCAGCTTGTGAAAGTCTTTTCATCCGACAACCAGACAAATGTATATCTATGTTGACCTCAGCTCCGAAGTTCCTTGTGATGACTGATTAGCAATTTTCCTATCATCTGTATATTAGTCCAGAAGCTTTGTTTTAAATGTTCTATTTCAGTAAGCTTAAATAGACCTAAGAGTAGTGGGCAGTGCAGATGTTAAAATTAAAACTGAAAACAAACCTTGGTCTGAACGGCAGAGTGTCGTTGCGTCCTCATCTCTTGGATCAACCGAAAAACATTAAAATCTTCTGGTATTTTCTTTAAAAGCAACAAAACACAACACAGGTGTTAACTCTCAGTTAAATCTTGACATTCAGTGTATAAAAAGTGTGCGTATTAGCACAGGTGCGTTTCAGGCATGTGTGGGAGTGTGTGTGTTCACATACCCCAGCTTTGAGGAGGTTCCATGTGTAGTCGATAGCACAGATAGCACCCGTCCTCCCACAGCCTGCACTGTACGGTCACAGTCACACAGATTCGATTCAACAGGAGCACGCACGTTTAAAACAAGCACATTTCATCACAAACAAAAAACACACACCTCACGAGTAACAATTCTTGAGAGGGCGAACATTCGTTCACCTCCTCCAGACAGGATGGAGACAGTAGCTGCACATACGCTGAGATTATGTGGCATCACGTCTGACGCATCAAATCATAAAACTTTGTCTCATGCTGTCTCAGAGCCTCTGCTGCTCTAACAAGCACAGTTCCCCCGCACACATACAGCACAGTGCACACAACCCACACAAGGCATCCTTACAGATGCAGAGACGCAGCTTTAAGTCCTGCTGTGTAACAGAGGAACCAGGAAATGTCCTCCGGCTGCTCATTATACTTGATTACACACACATGGAGACAGCGTGTGTGTGTGTTGTTTGTATACCCACGCATGTGTACAGCAGAGGAACTGAATCTAAAGCCTCATGAATCAGTGCGTTGTTTGTTTTTTTTGGTTAACTACTTCTGAATTTTAAGCCTTATTTCTTCGAGGAAAGGGTGCAGTCATCTCTGAGACAAATGCGTTTTAGATTGTCAGCCTGTGGCAATCTTATCTAACCACTACAGCTGTAATAACGTGTGTTATGTATACAGAGTGCTACAGGAATCCTAAAACCGAGAATTGAGTAGAATTTTTGCACTTCTGGTTCAGTGTTTTTTAAGTCAGTTGTTTTTTTAAACTGCTTTCAATTAGAAGTCTGAAATAAGGTGTGTGGTTAACACAGAATACAGAGGTTGTAAGGGACATCAAACTACATCGCTACAATAAATACAGAGACTCATCTACTCACTTTACTTGCAACTACTGTAACTCATCCCCTTTGAATTGCAGATTTATCAATTTAGAGTTAAGTGTGTATGGTATGCGTGGGACATGTCACAATTATCTTAATATACATCAAATTATTCTTAAAACTTTCAAATGAAAACTACAATTGCACTCAAACTAACGACAATTAATTTAACCGTTCATTTTGTGAGGAAACAAATATTTGTATTGCACCACAGCGAGGACAAAAAGAATCAATCAGGAAATCTTAAATAAATAATCATAAATCTTTAGGTCTTGCTGCACAAATAAAGAATGAATACATGTTGGTAACCTCGTCTCACTGCTAGTTTTTACTTTGGAATCTGTAGGATTTACACACATTGTTTGTTTTTCATTGCGATCTGCTTTAAAATCTTTATGTGTACTATCCCAATTTTACAGTATTGTGTAGTAGTAACCTTTGTCGTCATCCGACCATAGTGTAGTTCTTTTGTAGCCAACCATTAGCTTTTTCTTCTGGTGATCGAATTTACACTCAAAAAATCATTACACTGGTGTTCATTTGTCAACATTGTCATAAACTTTTGCTTGCTGCAGAGATTATTTTCAGTAAGAATCCAAATTCAATAGAAAAATCCCATTTCCTTTTTGTGGCGATGCTAACTTTTGGTTTGACCTACAAAAATGTGTCACTTCTGCAGTACTCTGTTATACTGAGGCTCTGTCTTAGTCTGTTAATGTCTGATTGGTGGTGGTGGTGGTGTTAAAGAAAAAATGTTCATGCTACAGACGTGGCAGGCTCACATGACCATGTCTTAAGTGGTTAATTATCCTGTTTTATCATTTTTCTTGTCAAGTGAAACGAGGAAATGCCATATAAAAGACATCTACAGTTTATAGAAGATGGATTTAAAACAAAAACAAAAAATCGAGTTTATACCAAGAATAGTTATGCATGTATATGTTTAGCCACTGCTGCAACATTTCCCTGTGGTGTTGAAACTTGATTTCAAAACACACAAACCCATGCTGGCCACCTGTTGCACATTCTTACTGCCTCCTCACAGAAAACCACTGGCAGTTACATGTCTCTTTCGAGAGCTAACTAAAAAAGATCTGATTCATATGCATGAACTGTCTATACGCTCTCATGACCTCATCTTCTTGTCTTCAACCTTTTTTTAAGTGTTGCCTTGGTTACTGTATGTGCATACGCAGGCGGTTTTGTATTGGTATCTGTGCAAAGTCTCTACACTGTACCTACCTGCAGTGCACACATATGGGGACGTCGTCATTCTCTTGGTACTCTCTCATTAGTCCGATCATATCCAGTATGGAGTCAAACGATGAGGGCACGTCGTGATCCGGCCAGTTCATGTAATGGAACTGTGTTATCCTCCGAGTTTCCTGCAGGGAGACACATGGTGGAAAAGCCATTGCATGAGATCTATCGATATCGGAAAAATACCGCTACTAATTTTGCATTGTTGATTTGTGATGCATAGATAATCGTATTAAGACAAACATATGAACACTGCTTTTCTCGTTAAAATAAATAGGAGAACTTACATTCTCGTACTCCACTGTCAAAGCCCTGATAAAGTAGTCCGTTCTGGCCTGCTCGGATTCCTAGAAAACAAGACACAGGCAGAACATTTACACTATCCTTGACTAAAACGGTCATTAGAACAGAATGTGAGAAACGCAGGAGTCCGAAAAACAAGACCCCCCCTACACACACACACACGCACACACACACACACACACACACACACACACACACACACTCCTTACGCACACACACTCCTTACACACACACAGCTGTGGTATTAGAGATTTGTCTACTTACACAGGAGATTCTGAAAGGGCCAAAACTCATGGGATCCTCCCCAAGCAGCGGGAAATACCGCTCACACTTTTTCTACGCAGAGAAGAAGAGGAGTTAGCTTTGGCTGAGAACAAAATACCAGACAAATACCACAGCTTCCTGCACACAGACACACACACACATAGACACACACATACACACTTTCTGGCTTAAAATTTTGACAACAGGTTCCTTTAGTTTCAAATAGCAAAAAAATTTCTGGTTTAAATAATCAATTGCGTAGGTGGAACCCCAGATTATGTTGAAAAGCCTCATGAAGCTGCTAGCATGGCTGAGGACTCTTTGCATTGTTGTCGCATAACCACTGTCCACTGTCTGCACAGACAGAGTTTGAGAACAAGCGAAGGTCACATCACCTTTCTGGGCATGAACTACACATCCAACGTTTATCTATTCCATTTTTTTAGTCATGCAAGTCATGAAAGGCGCAGTTTGTTAAATAGATTAAATTATCATTTAGTTTTGTGTGGACTACATCTAAAAACCTTGAAAACATTATTTTAACATAAAATTGGAAACAAATTATTTACTTCTACTCTTTTAGTTGACAGACCTAAAGAGATAAAGCCACACGAGCAGGCCGATGGGCCTGAGAACAAGCTGGAGCCTTGGTGGGGATAATACAACACAGATGTGTGAACATACACACATGTACACTGGCACGCATTCACTGCAACGGACACACACATTTATAATAGGGGATTAAATATCTTGGCCTTACCCTTCCCATCTCAAACTCTCGACAAGCCATTACAATAACCTGCAAAGACACAAACAGGAAGGATTACAATCAATATTTACACTCACGGCTAAATCCAAAATTCTAAATAGATTAATTCCTATATGTTCTATTTATGTAACACTTCAGTTACCAAAGTGAGGTCTGGAGACTCAGCAGACTACCAAAAACCTGAGCTGAGAATAGCTCAGATAATTTGTGCTAACACATTTCAGTCTTGCATCGATACCTCACATCATTCTCTGAGATCCTACAGGAGTAATAATCAAATCCGCAACCCCCAGCTTTTCAGAGTGCTAGTTAAACCTAATCGCAGCTCCGACTCTCCCCCTCTCTCATATCTGTCCATCTGGTTCAAGCATAAGCACTCCCCATCTGCCTTGTAATTCATCAAAACCATGTTAAATATTTATTACAATTACGTTAATTATTGCCTCCACTTTCGTACAAAAAAACACGCAATAAGTACCAGCTCTCTGTTAATATTCAGTAAACATCCAAGTTGACACAAAGGGAAGCTGCAGTCTATCTCTTTTACTCCCCTCCCTCTATCCATCAATCTCTCCTTACTTTACAACATCCAACGAGCTGTTGGTACTCACAGCTACGTTGTACTCCCAGTTCATCCTCCAGAAGTCCATGACAGTGTTCGGCAGTGGGCCCTGAGTTGCAATATAGGCCTCCGGGCCATCCATACCCTGAAAAAAGAGATTGGGTAGAAAGAAAGATAAAGCAATATTACAATTCCACATCCAAATATATGTTCTGTAAAGGCACTTCCAAGGTTATCTCGAGGTTTCAACAAATTCAATTTTCAGACGTTTTAACCATTTTTAGAGTGTTTTAAGACTTATTTAAAATTAACACTGGCAAAGTACATGACAGAAAACTAGACTTTTGTCGAACACCAACACAAAGAGTGTCATTTACTTATGAGATGAGGTTTCTCTTAATGAAATCTAACATTCCGAATTTGATAAATGTCGCAAATACATAAAGATGTTGTACGAGGGTCACTTATCAAAGCAAATGTAATCAAACCACATAATGTCAGTGAACAAAACGAAGGGAATTTCAGCGGCTTTCTACCTTAATGAAGTTAGCATTGACGTAGTCTGTGTCCTGATTGGTCGTTTTTAAAGCCAGCTTCACCCTGGTGTGATCAACTGGGGAGAAACAAGGGAGAGTTAAATATTTACTTTGATGCATTCGAAATATTTTCATATTTTCAAATATAAATGGAGGAAGACAAAAGGAACAGAGTGGATGGAAAGACAATGAGAGGGCAAGCGAGGACAAACTACGGGGAAATGGCATGTAAAGAGGTTAATGGACACACAGCTGTATCCTCCTCCTGTAGTACGTGTGTGTGTGTGTGTGTGTGTGTGTATGTGCACATCTGTTACGGATGAAAAGGTTCCTCCTTTGCCTTATCAGCAGCTCATTCACTAAAAGCCTTAATGAATGAATGAATGCATGGGTGGACGGAAGAGAAAAAGAGGATAAAGGTATAAAAAAACAAGTAGGACAGATGTTGGGTCATGGAAGCTCCCCTGGAGGTCATTAAGTGCAGCGAGAGTGTGTGTGTGTGTATATGTGAGACAGAAACCATTACATGTCCTTTCACAATGTACTGGGTACCTGTATTTGTTCTAAGTGTGTGTGTGCATACTTTATGTCCATCTCTACCAAACATCCTCCTTTTTTAAGCTCCTCTTTTTCCATTTTTCTTCATATAACCCTGTTGTCTAAAGGAATTCTGGGTATAACTGAGTATGTGCAATGATGACGACGGTGCAGCCCTCACTAAAGTTACTGGATACAGCTGTGTTTGGCTGATCAAAATGTCTGCTATGAGGAAACAGTGCACCTGTGCAATGTGACTGTACATGTGTGCGTGCCAGAAGGACTTACATGGCAGTATATCTTTATATCTGTTCTTCTTGACATTCTCCTCCCTCTCTCCTACGTTGGTGGGGTAGATCTTCTCCGTCCGGTATTTCGTTGATAACCGCCGTAACCTCTGGAATAAACAACAAGACAGCAGAAGGTTTTATAAATATAAATGGAACTACTACCAGGGTAAAAGCAACATGGGTACCATTCATTATGGTTTTTTTTAAAAAATTTCAGCAGCTGGACACAGGACAGATAATCATAATCAACCTTGTTATCATCAAATTTTTTCAAAAGGGACTTGCGTACACACAGATAACAGTGATGTCAACTCTTGTGTCAGGGCCCACATTACCCATGCTCGGAAATTCACACCACTATGCCCTACCCGCTGACTGTTCCTCTGTGCGTGACAGTGCAAGAAGTTAAGATTGGCTAAATCTAATAGCAGCTGACACTGATGAACACACATTCAGTTAATGGGAAGGGAACAATTACGTCTCGTCTTGTTTGATAGCAGGCTAACGTTAACTCAGTTAGCAGTCCTCAGACACTTTGGCCCAGAAAGGAAGTACTTTTACACACACTACTAAAAAATGTACCAGGAAACAGAAACATTCCCATCAAATGTTAGAGTGAGCTCTGTTTGACATCAGTTACAGGACTCAATGACTGTTATCTAAACGTGAGAGTTTAAGGAGTGATTTCTAGAGTTCAGCAACTCCTTTTCCTTTAGATTTTTGTTTGTGTTCATATTGTGTTTATGGAAGAATTTGAACAGTTGTTTGTGTGCTTGAGATTTCTGTTGCATTTGCTTTCAGTTGGGTTCATATTATTCAATGGAAATCATTGGTTTCATTTCAACTTCACAAGCATCTGTCAGCTACAGCCACTGATCACAGCTTTGTCGTCAAATACCGTTTACAGTATATACAACTGAATGTTACCTTTATGATTTAAAAAAGGCTGTGCAGCAGAACACCTGCGTCTTCTAAATCGTAGGACCCTGGCCATGACATTTTTTGTAATGGAAAAACGTACTTTTGCTTAGAGACCAGTGTCAGGAAAAATTGATAAATGTTGGAAAGTATGACTGAGTTTATCCACTCATATAAACCAGATTTCAAGTAAACGAGCATCAGTAAGAACCCCTGGTTCTCTGCTACACACTCCTATAGGCTTCTTGTGTGTTTGGTTTTAAAAACAAAAATGTGAGATGTAAAATCGACAAATAAAAGACACTGATTGGTGTCAGAGTAGGAGGGCAACTACAAAAAAAATTCAGGGGCTTTCTGAAACTTCCTGTGAATTTCATCCTTTTCGTTCTCGACTTGACTGTGGCCTTGAGAGTCACAGCGAAACTTTTGAGGA
Source organism: Sparus aurata (assembly GCF_900880675.1). Lineage (NCBI taxonomy): Eukaryota > Metazoa > Chordata > Actinopteri > Spariformes > Sparidae > Sparus > Sparus aurata. The sequence goes on along the minus strand of NC_044200.1, from coordinate 13,960,262 downwards.
AACTTCAAAAGCACAGTCAGACTTTTGTACCATAAAAAAACTCCTGCTGCTCGACTCTGATAGCACTCACATGATATCGCTCTCGAGGGCCTCTTTTTTTTTTTATTCTCTCAGTTGGTTCAATCACTTTCCTCTCTCTTACCGAGACTGTGAGGAAATTAGGCATCACTCCACTTTTTCTGCCTCTCCTCACTCACTCCCCCCTTTCTCTCTCTCTCTCTCTCTCTGACTCTGAGAAAGTCAGCGTGGGCGTTCGGGCTGCTGGAGCCTCGTTTGAAAAATGGTCCCACCTCTTCTCTCTGGCACTGACTGCAGGCTTTCCTCGTGCTGCTGTGACAAGGACACATACTGTACATCCTGATTTCCTGGGACGCTCAAACCTCCAGACTTTTCTTCCTGTACCTGTTCCTCTTTTCACTCTTGTCATAACATAACTTCTGCGCTACTGTGGCGACATTTACAACGACCGAAAGGTTTCTATTTGATGCAGGCCTCCGGTAGTTTAACAAACCGATGAGCTGCCAGCTGTACACTACTGAATAGACAACGGACGCGCACACATAAACAGTTTAGACTAGCTCACAGATGCACCCTAAAAGACATAATGGTTTTTTTCACCTTTCATTTTGCATCACTGATCTTTGTAAACCACAACGAGACAGAAACCGGGGGAGAGGAAACAAGGGAGAAAAAAAGGAGGTACATGCAGAGACTGTGGGCGGCAACACAGCTGTGCTTGTGTGTGTTCATTTGTGTCTGTCTGTGTGTGCGTGTGGTAATAGCATTAGAGCTCCTCTGGCCTCATGTGAATTACATTTCCAACAGAGGTCTGCTTCTGTGCTGGGCCCGAGCCCAGGAAGACAAACACACATACACACAAACACAAACACATATGCACACACACAATGAGCAGAGGAGGCAGGGAATAGTGATTTGTGATGGTTTGCGATTCCCCCAACCCACAAAACACATTATGTGGAGACAAACATGCACACAACTGTGCCCTCTAACACTGTAATGAGGATACGTTTTGTCTATCCGTATCCCATTTCAGCTCATTTACAGCAAACTGGGGAAGTAAGGACTTTCAGATTCTTCCAATAAAGCCTATGCATTTTGTAGCACCTAATCAATTATTTGTTTCGTCCCTCTATCACTGGTTTGAAGCTACAAAAGATAGACCATGTCAGCTGCCTGTTAGGGAAAGATTTAACATTTTTTCAAGAGCACAGCTTGTATAATTATCAGGTTAATTTGCAAGAGATTAGCTGCAGAAAAAAAACTATAAAAAATAAGTCTCGCTCGAAGACAATTCCCCTCTGTCTCAATTCAAACGCATTGCAGAGGTAAAGGTGTAATTTGTATTAATAAACAAATATTTCCTTTCTTGACATTTTGTGTGTTTATTTTGTTTACTTATATACTAAGTAGCAAACTTGTCACTTTAACATCTCACAGCTCAGTATATTTTACCTATTTTACACATTGACTCTTTAAACAAAACCATTTTGCTCATATAAAATTCATAACAGTCCAAATGAACAACAGATGTGGAGTACAATGGCTGATCAAAAACAAGAATTGTGAAAATCTTGGTGTGTTTTATACTTGCATATGTACCTCAGCAAAAATGCATATTAATTAGCTGACAACAGATTAGTGTCAATAAATGCAGCAGTACAACCCCCGGCTTAGAGTAAAGTTTAAAAGCTACGCTGTCGTTCTATTTTCAAATGATCGATTTCCATCCAAGTGAGCTGTGTGCAAACATTTTAAGCATTCCATTTCAAGCACTGGCTACTTAAATGGGGATTGGGTGTATGTTTCCCTCACTGAGGCTGAATTTAGGTCGTGAGGTCTGTCATACTCTGCAATAGTAGAAATGTGGATGTAACATTTCTGAGAGGCTGCGGTGAACAGATGTTTTACAGACAGCAGTTTAAAATGTCCATAAACACTCCTGACCTACCATTTATAGTCGCATTCAATCACTCAACAGGCTGATAAAAATACAACACAAGCTGTTATTGTATTCAAAATTCCAGTTTTTATAGTTTGACACCTCGTTACAAATACGAAAAATCTTGGATGGAGACCGAGCTACTGTCTGTGTCGCCCCTTTTTCGCTTTACTTTCCATTGTTCCAGAGACAGACCCTGTTTCTAATTACTCTTACTTCCCCTGTTACGTAAAACACACAAAGACACACACGCACAAAGAAGCATACAAGCATGTGTCTGCACTCTCACAAACGCCGGGTTGAGCCTGGAGGATGCAAAAGCAAGAAAGCAGAGGGAGAGAGTCCTCGCCTGCTCTACTAAACAAACCATCGGGAGCGGTGCAGTGTAAAGAGAAAACAAGAAAAAAGAGGAGGAAGACAGGAGATGTGGGTGTTTGGAGAAAGAGGGGAAAAAAGCAAAAGGGGAGGTGAACAGGGGGGAGAGGGAGAGAAAAGGGGGGAGTTCAGGAAAGAGGGAGAGCCAAGGCTTTTAAGAGGCTCTTGGTAACTAAGCTAATGGGTTCTTTTATTCCTTGTTTCTGTCGTTCATTCACACGCTCCTTTTACACACTCTGTCGCTTCGCACTAGCTTCTGTCCTTAATGGAGGTGGAAAGAGGGCAAAGAAAAGCAAACATGCTTGTTTCTATCACCGCTCGAGTGTATATTCCTCTATTCAATTCTTAATTGGTACACAACAGTCAGTGGTGTATCAATATCTAAGTGGATGAATCATTTTCATGCTAATTCAGCGTTTAAGTCACATTTTCCAAGCAAAACTGATAATATTCTGTGATTTATTGATACGTAACTTTGATATTTTTTCTTCATCATGTGTGACAATAAACTGACTATCTTTGAATTTGAGATAGTTTGTTGCATATAACAAGCTATTTAAATACATAACCTTAAGCACCAGAAGATTGACAGGGATTATTATAAATATTTTCAGCCAATTAAATTGCACTACAATGAAAAAAGTGGTTTCTTTCAGTCCCTGAAACATTTTAACAACTAATCAGGTCATCTGTTTTGTCATCCCTTTCATTTGTACCTTTCGAAGTATGTTACACGAAGAAGTTCAGGTACAGAACACCACAGGAAACACTCCTCTTCACAGGAAAGGGAAGTGACTACAACACTAGAAAACTCTCTGAAGGTTTTCTTTGGGTTTTCACACATTTGAAGACAAGAACTCACTGAAACCACCTACGCAGCACTGTTGTGGTCACGTCTGCAAAATGTGTCAAGCACAGGATGGGAATCGAGACGAGAACCGGTTCCAAGCGGTCCGATTCTTCAAAATCGCGTTTCTCTAAACTTATCAATACATTCTATCAATGGCAACGTATTTTTCTGTCAGTAGCGCATGACATTAAACTAGAACCTTACGATAAGAACGAGCCATGGTAGAGAGGAAGAAACAGTCCAAAGCCTAATTTCTTGAAGAAAGATGACCACAGTGGTAGTTGTAATGGTTGTAAAATGATACTTTCAAGTGCGGGTGCAAACACCAGCAGCATGCTAAAACATCTGTCTCCAAAACACGGGCTAACATTTCAGGAATGCCATGTATTTGATACTCAACGCGAACAACTGTTAGTTGATGATGCTCACTTGAACTTCTGTCAAAGGGTCAACTAGTTTCAACTTTTCGGACAGATTTAGTTGGAGTGTTTTCATGCACCAAACTTGGACATCGACCCACACTGGTTTTTATTGATTTAACTGGGTTTTATCTATTGTTGATGTTTTACAAATGCCACTTTACAGTTCCACACTCTAGTGCTTTTAACTGTCTTTTGCCCTCAGAATCGCATGCACAAATAATTACTGCTCCCACTCCTTCCATTCTCTTTCAACCTCTGTATTCCCTTCGGTTTCTTACTTCCTATCAGTCAGGAGAGTAAAACAGCATGACTGAGCTGGCCAGTTTCCTGTGAACGCTCGACTTCCACTGCCACACACACACACACACACACACACACACACACACACACACAGGGCGTTGCCCCCAAAAAGCCCAGTGCCGACTTCACAGACCCCCTTCAGGGTGCGACCGAGTCATGTGCGCTCCCAGACACATTTCTTCACAATGACTTGACTTGGCCTAAAATGTCTCGAGGATGCCAGGGCAGTTACTGGGCAGAGGGAGAGAGAGACAGATGGAGAGACAATGAAAAAGATTAGAAAGGGAGAAGAAAAGAGATTAAAAATGCCAGCAGAGGTAGAAAAAGCTCCGGAGAGGTAGATGTGGGTAGAGAGAGATGTAGTTGTTAGTGGGTCTAACCTACTTTCTGTCTCCTGGCTGAATAAGTCAGCATCGCTGTACTTCCCTGGCACGCTAAATAATTCACACACAAACACACACACATAGAGAGAGAAACACATTCTCTGTCTTGAACTCAACAGTGAGAAGTGATTGGCAATAAATATGCTCTTCCTGCAGAAGTGGTGGGGGAATAAAGGTTAACGTGTGTGTGGCCAGGAAGTGTGATGGGTGTCGAGAGCTAGTGGCAGAGAGGCTGTGCTGACGGTCACCTTCCATGCAGACACACACAAGCTAAAATAGGTCACCTAGTACAATGCTCTCAGAAAAAATCCATGTCCCGCGTTGTGAGCATGCGGGGAGAAAAGATGCGCTGCTACAGCGCAGCGACTAAAAGGGTCTGGGGGAGTGTGTTGCTTTGCCTCTGATTTTCGATTCAATAAGCCTGATTGATGTTCTCGCCGCCTTCATTTCTCTCTGTGTGGCATTCGAGTCCCAAATCAGAAAAAAAAAAGCTGCAAAGTCATATTTTCTTCTAGCACCAAGCATTTTGAATGCATTATTGATTAATTGAATGAAGAACTGTGAAGCTGTGAATGGAAGAGCTTATGATATAAACAGCAGAATAAAATTCTTTTTTTTAAAAAGTTTGTTTAATGTACTTATTCGCCTTCTTCGAAAGATTTGAATGAGGACATTGATACCGCTTTCATGTCTATGCCCATAATATTTTGGTGAAGCCAACTTGCCGATCGGCTTAGTTTAGCATAAAGACTAAACCAACAGAGACTACAGGAAGTTGGCAGGAAACAGTCTGGCAGTTGACCAACCGGACAACTAGGATTGACGTTTTTATGCTTCCTTTTGTAAAAATCAAACAAACGAGATTTGCTCAGCAGCTTCTGGCATTAGCTTCATATTTACTGTACACAAATGTAGGGCCGGGTGTCCAACTGTGACATATTTATTGCACCAACCAAACTGCCTCGATACCATTTAGTATCTAAAAATGTCTCGGTGTTACCAAGTTTCAATACTTAAGGACTAAATCTCATCAGTGTCAGTGAGCCAATAAGCATGCAGTATGTTTGCTGTGCCAAGATCTAATAGTGCTCATGATTGGCTGTTTTCGAAGCATGCAGGAAAAAAACACTAGATCACACCCAAGTCGTTCAGGAACTCTTATCAAAGTTATAGCATAAATATTGACATTTTTTTTTAGCGATGCCCAACCCTTACAGACATGATCTCCACATTTAACCCTCTACAAGAGCACAAATAAGCATAATTGACAAAATGACATACTTTTTCATTGATTGTTTCGCTGAGAAAAAATATCGGCATTTTTCGGGAAATGCATCAGCATGTCAGGTGTATCCTGTTAATGAAGCTAGCTAATGAAGCATGGTCGCTAAGGAAATTATGTGAAACCACACCCTGACTGCTAGCATGAGTCAGGGGTCCTGACTGGTGTGTGTGCATGTGTGTGTCACCTCCTCATTAGCTCAAGATCCTGACAAAGATAATGTCCGACCATCAGCATCAGTCGCCCGGCTGTATACGCTAATGCAAACATGTACACACTCATGCATTGTGCAGTCATTTCCACTTTATGGCTACTGGCTAATATAGGTCAGTGGAGCACTGATAGCATGAGTGGCATGAACACTCACTCACTACACACATGTAGGGGTGTACCAGCGCATCATTCACTGGCACAAAGCAGAATGTGCTTTCCTGTTACCAGCCATCAGGCCTCTCTTTGTCTGTCTGTCACTCTTTCATTGTCTGTCCTCAAACCATCTGAAACACTTATTCTGTTACGCAAGTCACACATGCAAGCAGTTCAAAGCAGAACGTGATGTTAAAAATAGGAATCCCCGAAAGAAACTAAAACGACCTAATAATGAACAATGACGCACCAGAATCCTAGAGAGATTGTAGTAGATCATGTGTTTGTGGCTTGCACACGCATCTATTTGTGTATATGGTGGCCGATGCGGTCACACTGACCCCAGGAAACACCTGGCCTGGGCTGAGAGCACCCGCTTCAACCAGCCGCTTTAAACCACCGTCACTTCTGGGTTCCCACTTCCTTTGTCACCCAAAAAAATAAAAAAATAATTCAGCCTTGCATGTACACTAAACAGAGCCATACCGTATGCTGACACACAAAGAAGAAGCTACTCATGCAGCTTCCTTTAACAGTGAGTCAGTGATTGCCCTTTTACAGCAGACAAAACAAAGCGGACAGAGAAAAATAAAAGCAGGAGAGAGGATGTAGCGGGGAAAGAGTTTGGGGGATAGTAAGAGAAGACAGATGAGCGTTGAGTCGAACTCTGAGATGTGGACAAAAATAGACCATTACCAGAGGACCGCTTTCAGCCTTATATCTGCATTTCCTCTACTGTTTCATAATGTAAATCTGAGTTGAAACTTCTGACCTGCACGCCACATTTTTAGATGAGAAACTGGCAAATATTTAGTTGATGATATTTGACTTTTTTCAGAAGGCATTATATTAAGAAAACAAAACAGTATATTACATTGTATGATATCTAAAATGCATGACACAATTACATAAATAGACCCTAAAAACGCAGTGGTCTGTCTAAAGCAGTGGTGTCAAAGTGATCCAGTAAAGGGCCGTGTGGCTGCAGGCCACTGGTCTAAAGGGACCAGGCAGTCAGAAAAGAAGAGCTTGTGAAGACTAAAAGACTGTCCCACAAAATGTGCGAGAACGAAACAAGGTACGAAGACACAATTACAGTATATTGAGCCATTTGTTGTTTAACTTTCACTCAGGGTATGACACCTTCGTAGTTAAGGTTTCCTTGAGGCACTGAACCTCAGTGGTGCTATTCTGCAGCTGACCACAATGTGACTCTCCCTGTGAAGACCGAAATGACATCATTTTCACAGCATGACTTCGCCTCTTTCGTGTCTATCATTTGCGTCACTGAAATAAGCTTCAAATAATAAACACCCTCTTGAATTTACTGCATAAGCTGAAAAAAATCTATGTTCATCGTCAATAGGGAAATTGTTACCAAAAGCAGTGAGAGTCGGGCGCATTTCTGGAGCCCAGAGCCCAGGGCTGAAGAACTTCGACATGTTTAAATTTCAGTTAAAATTGTTGACTTCGCTGCAGTACTAAGCAAACATAGTTAACATTTACTGGTATTTGCCTGGTGGTAATTTCCCGCTCTGGATGGAGGCCTGCTGCAGGAAACAGATGTGGACAATAACGGCATATAATTCCAATCACCGGGGACAGGAGCTCAGTGTGTGTTTAGCAGTAGTGTGCGTCTGAAAACTAATAACTTCCCTGCTCAGATATTCAGAGCTTGTATGTAGGGTCAAACCGGTGACCTATGTGGTGTTATACACTCTTACTCGACCCCTAGTATGACATTTTTGTGTTTGTTTACTAATATAATAATTGAACACACTACAGGTGTCCACCTCAAGGACACTTCAGCGGGGTGGATGCTGTGTGTGTGTGTTTGTGTTGATGCAAGCGTTAGCCGCCAAGGCCAAGATAGCTCCTCCATGTAGCCTTTCGTCTCATCTAAGTCATGTATTACACACACAGGGGCATTACTGCACAATTTCCTGAGTGTTTGAACGTGTGGTCTCCTTATCTTGATCAATAAAGTTATTCAGCCTTGTTGGTATGTCAACTAGCTTTCATCATTTCAAGTCTATACACACACACCCACACACGGACACACACACACACACACATAGTAACTTCAGAGCGGAAATATTATGTTGCTTCTCTTCTGAGAAACACCCAGCTTAGGGGCAGGAGGCTGCTTTCTGGGTTAAGCCGTGGGAGGGGGGCGGGTGAAAAAGAAGGAGGCCTGTGACACCAAAAGAAATTGGGAAGTCTCGTTATAGTAACATGAGACGGGCGCACAGTGGTTGCCACACACACACTCGCAAAAAACAGCAGCCGACCCCTGCCGTGTACCCCCCCCTGCACCCACGAACACAAACAAGCTAATAAAAGCACACAGCCGCACAAACACACATCAGGCCTCTCGTTTTTCTTTGGCCAGTGATGGAAGATGGCGGACAAGGAAACCATTGAAGCAGATCTGTCATCTGCCATCATCTACCATCTATCAACTCGACGAGTGGTACTGCTGGTACCTACTGCTGCATGTTTAAATCAAAAGCATTCAGCCTCTGAAACACATGTTGGTGGTTATCATGAAATAGTGATCGGAAGTACCATGTGTTTGTGAGTGAGCACTTGCCAAAATTATTCCTTAAAAATGTGTCTACAGAAAATTGGGGCGCCCACCAGCTCAGTTGGTAGAGCAGGACAGAGGCCTTATAATAATAACAATAATGATAATAATAATACATTTTATTTGTTTGATGGCGCTTTTCCAGTCATCCAAGGTCACCTTACATAGGATAAACGCATAAAATAACAACACCACAGAATATTAAAACCAATACTACAGCGGCACAGGAGTCAGGAGAGTAATGGAGCCAGTAGGAGCAACCTCTGTTAAGCTGTTACATGAGCAGATACAGGCGACAGGCTGCACACCTCCAACTTCTCTGGTAAAGTGACCACCTCCCACTCCCCCTCATTAACATTAACACGTTCTCTACTAAGTAAGTGATGCCAGATTTTGGGGCTGATAGTGATATTTTGCAGTAAAGAAATTCAGATTTTGACATATCAGGAAGGATATGAATTACATTTAGCCTGTTTTACTTCATTTTGTTCTGTAAAAAGCAGTTTTCATATCTGCAATTATCGGATAATAATATCTGTTAACTCATTTTGTATATCGGTCAGACTATATTAACAGTGTTTGGATTAAATCCGAAACATTGCCAAATAGGCTGTTTTTCCTTTTTGCTTTGACCACAAATCAATCGTCTTGTCGGTCAGCTCTTCATTATTGGAATATAAAGCGTCCTTCATAGCGTCCGTCGTCCAAAAAGGTTTTGATTTTTTAAAGAAAAAACAGGCAAAATGGCAGTTGGGGCAGGTAATGTAATCATGTTTGCCCAACACTGTGTAACATCAGTAATACCAACTACCACAGCAAGGCTAACAGCCAGTATGTGTCACTAGTTTGGTCCAGTGACAACACAAAAAAGGACAGACTGTACGAATCACTCCCCTCTGTTGATGCTCAAATGATTAAGTGCATCATTTTCTTAGATACATTTCCTGAAACCTAAAGCCCTAGACTTCAGAGCCTGCCAAATAAGTGGTCTGGGCTGAGCTTCTCCGAGCCCCTCAAGCTTTTCTCCAACACACTGACTGACTGATGGTGAGTTGTAAAAAAAAAATAAAAATGTAATGAGAGATAACATGAAGTGCTCACTTCCACACTGATCACCAGAGAGGGAATCTTTAATCGTTTTTCAAAACAAATTTTAACAATGTGGCATCACTGGCTGTTCAGATAATACACCTCGCTCTGTGTACATCAGTATACTCTGTCTTAAAACTTGGACTGTCCTTTCATCATTTTTACAATTATGCACATAATTTATCTGGTCACAATTTCCCCGCCCTTAAGTCATTGTGACTGTCTCAGCCGAATTAATCTGAGACAGCTCAAAACAATTTCTGACAAGTCCAACCTCCTCTTATAAACACACTATGTGCCAGCACTAGCCTGTCATGCTGTGAGGCAGAAATGGGGTCCCTGCATCCGTGACCAGTGAGGTGTTTGTGTGTGTGTGTGTGTGTGTGTGTGTGTGTGTGTGTGTGTGTGTGTGTGTGTGTGTGTGTGTGTGTGTGCTTGTAATACGTGGGGCATAAAGGCTTCCAGATCATGCGCTGCAGGCTCGGATGTGTGTGTGCAGGCACTGACAACATGCACACATAGACACACAAAAAACTCAGAAAGGAGAAGGGGAAGCCCCCTGGTGTCAGTGGAAATTGTTACTACAAACAAACACAAACTCACAAGAACACAAATATGCACACACACACACACACACACACACACACACACACACACACACACACAAGCATGTTGGCCATTGTCACATCTCATTTTCTTGCCTCCCCGTGAGTGTTTTATGTCTGCCCGACAGGACACATGTTTCGAGAAGCGTATGTTTGCACTTTTTCGCTCTCTTTGATGTGCAGTTCGGGAGTAATCTGCTTGCAAAGGTGGGGCAGGAGCTCGCTCACACAGACACACATATCACACACAGACACACACATCACACACACACACACACACACACACACACACACACACACACACACACACACACACACACACACACACACACACACACACACACACACACACACAGAAGCTGATCTCCCATGTCTAAACCCTGTCTAGACTACAATGCTGAGCCCGGTGTTCCCAAAAGCAGGTAGGGAAAACGGTTTGAAGGTTGGTGTGATGACACAGGTAATGTAACTGATCACACGGATCTTTCTTCTTGTTTCCAGCCGTGTGGCATATTTCCTGTCTTCACACCGTGCTTTTTTTACACCTCCCCTAATTTCTAGCTCAAAATACTTTGTAGCTAAATTTTGCTGAACCTGTGAAATGATTTTTACACCTCTATAAAACACACCTTAAGTGTCTTGTCCTATCTCATACATGGTCCGAAATATATCCAGGCATCTGTTCGTATACAGACGTCTGTTAATTTGCCATATTGGGGCTCCTGGCATGTTAACAGACGCCGAAATTGCAATGTGGTTGAAGAAATCTGTTCCCAGTTCCAACAAGTTAGATTGTGCATAAGTTAAATTCACATGTGTATAACACTATGAGGCATTTTGGGTTTAGGTCTTCTGTAATAGCATGTTTCTACCAAGCTGTACAGCACAGTAGCTACAGAAGGTTTCTTGTTACGCAGAGGTCATAAGATCAATCCCCGAAGCTTGTATGTCTATCAACAGCTGTGTGTTCAATCAACCTGACCTTGAGCTAAACTCAACACCTTGCTCAATTTACACCGAGTACAACTGTCATCCAAATACTACCAAAGTATAAGCTTTGTATGTAAAAATGTACAAGTCCTAATCAAATGAAGAAGGTGAGTCAGCCCAAAGGCTAAGTGTCTCCCTACAAACTCTGCACTCTTCGCTCTCTTTGCCCAAATGAAAGTCTTTGTCGAACACAGACACTGTCTCTGCCCACAGGAAGTGACACATCACATCTGAAGTGCCAAATACTGTCACGGTCCAAGACAGCAGGCAGTCAGTGCTCCGCCCATAAACTGCAATGCCAGATTTGTGAGTCAGCAGATTAACTTTGGATAGGTCTGGTCAAAATCCCCCCAAAAAATGATGACAGCAAGTATTTGCACCTCGTCCAGTTATTTTGAATATAATTGTCAAGATCAGACAATTCAATTATGGCAGGAAATGACACCCACGCTGAGCTTCTACCTCTAGCTCAACTTGACGAACTTCATGCGCGCAAATTCACACTGTCACACTGTAGAATCGAATATGAAAGAAGCTATCCCTTCAGCTGATTTCTTTTCTAACAGTAGACAGTGGCTTGCTGGGTGGTTTGTAGTCAGTTATGATGCAGGACTCTACAAATGTCACTGTGGGGTCTTAAACGTGCTTTTTTTTGGTCAATATGTCAATCCATATTATAGTGTTCACACAACTTTTCAAAGGAAAAAATGTCATCACTTTCATTGTACCTATACGAACAATTTCCTGATCTTGAAATCTATATTATTACTTACCAGAGTTCTTTGATGCCCACACCAATCAAAGTAAATTGTCACTTTATTTTACAAGCTGTCCTTATCTAACTTTGATTGTATGTTTTGATTTTGATGATTTAATTCTTGCTCATTTTGAGAAAAAAAAAACAATATGGCGACAGGATTGTTGTAGTTGATATATTTAAATGTTTTTTGTTAACATCACACCACATTTAGTTGAGAATCATGCATTTCTGGTATATATATTCTAGTTTGGTCTTATACCATTTCTTTTTATCTATCATTGAGAACAGACACTTAGATGATCAAATTTTACCCAAATGTTTTGTCTTCTTTGATATCTTCTCTGGATGTGTTCATAATGTCGCCTCTGTAACTGGCTATTTGTTAAAAAACCCTGACTCTCTTACATAAGCACTCTAATAGCTGGTTTGGAAAGTCGTGGGTTGACAGAGCCAGTTGATAACCACCCTTGTGAAACAAGTAAGATTGCCATTGTTTGTTTTTTTGTGGAACCAGTGACTGCACAGATGCCCCAATTTTGCAGATCCTGCGTCATATGGCAGACCCAAGGAAACAACAGGACATATTTTACCTTTCATCCCAATTGCATCCATCTGAATTAAGCTATTAACACACCAGATTGATCATACTGTGCACATTTCACTGATGATCTTCAGAGTTCTCACTGCTGTTTGGATCTACCAAGATGCAAAGCTGTTAAATTCAACTCTTAAACATACTCTTTCATATATGAAGGCGGTGAGTCAAGAAACAAATTACAGGCATATACTGGCTAAAAATCTGTGTGTTGTAGGAGTATATAGCAGCATGTAATCTAGCTCTCAGATTACTATAGCACCGAGATTATAATAAAAAATGCTCCCAATTTACACGTTTAACTCCAGACTGGGGGACTGTTTGGTCTGTCTCCTTGCAGTTCATGGAAGACCGTGATGTACTCACTCCATATGCACCAGCTTGTGCCATGTAATTGGATCAGTTGTAGTTGTGTTTCCATACGAATGGCGCTAAATGAAATGATCAATGCCTTTTACTTATTCTGACAGCTAAAAGAGTCACAGAATTTTGTTTCTGAAGGGTCCAGACCTGACAAGAACAAGACATTTCTCACATGTGGTATTATTTCAGATGCTCCCGTTCCATCAAAAAGCTGAAAAGTAGAACTAAACAAAGCATATAATCGCTGACTCGTTGCCCTGCCAGAGCACTGTAATTATGCTTATGAAACACATTCTATATATAAACAACAATAGGCAGTTAAAGTGGGGGTTATGTCAGGGTGTCCTGGTGACTCAGAGCGCAAAGGAGCACACCCCATGCGTTTGTGGTTTGACTCCAGCAATTGAAAGCTTCATGAGAGGAACCGGTGTGACTGAAGACCAGCAGCAACCAGCTGAAGCATTTACTTATGTTAGCTGTGGCTGATGAGTCTTAATTGTGCTCGGTTGGTACACTGGCACACAGCCCACCTGTGCTCAATCTGAACAAGTTTTCTGGTCTGCAAGCTGGTGTGTCTGCTGAATAATTTAGATGAAAGTCTTAATTCGCTGTCTGGATGTTGCCAGCAAATTTAGCTTGACGCCTCATTTACATGAATGCCACAAAGCAGATATTCAGCAAGTCTGCGTGATTATTTTGAGTAACCGGGTTTAAGAAATTAAACGCAAGAACTGACACTTATGTGAGCTGGTTAATAGTCAAGTTACTGTTTGGAGAGAGGCATGATTGCCAAAAGGCTAACAGGAAATGTATTCCACAGTAGAGACAAGTTAGTGTCTTTCATGCCAATTAAGTTAATTTGACACATGAAGAATCAAGTATTCATGCACAATGAGCAAGAAGTAGAGTCCTGTAAGTTTGAAGAGGGGACACACTTTGAGACCAGCTCGCCTACAGATCCTCCCAATGAGAAGCAGCAGTGGACAGTGGTTGTAGTAGGCAGTTTAACAAGGCGTGGACATGTGTAAAGTTATGAATGAGAAGTGTGGTGGTGCTAAAAGAAGAACCTATATTTAGTCTACTCTACATAGAGAATCTAAGGTTAGGAGGAACAGAAGCTCTTAAATATATATTTTTTTAAATGCAGAGATAATACTTAACAGTAAGTCTGACACTTTTTTTCTGATCACATGCATTATGAAATGAATGGCCTATTAATATGACAAAAACAGACTCGTCCTGGCTCCTTTGGCTCTCTCATCCATAAAGCACTTCCTAAATGCCTCTAACACAGCCCAACGCCCCTTGTAGACTGGATTTTGCGCAATATCCGCTGCCTCCTTGTTTTCTGAAACACACACTCGAAGGACAGGACAGGCCAGGTCGTCAACACACAAGTGGACACATACACAGAGTTGTCCTTAATTGAGAATTTGTTATTCCATCGAGGGAGGCCTTTCAAATTGTGAAGCTTTTATCCAAAGTATGCCCAGGAGTTGATAAAGCTGCAGCTTTAAAGCCAGGACAAAATGTTATGAAATGGGCCAGAAAGAATGTTGCAAGCTCCAGCAAGCAGCTTGCATGAAGTAGGGAAGTAAGGAGACAGAAGTGTGTGTGTGTGTGTGTGTGTATGTGTGTGTTTGTAACTGTGGGCAAAAGGAGAAAAAGTTAACCGCTCTGATGCCGATTAGCCTCTGTACAATTAGACAAAACACTTAACTTCACTGAAACATAATGTGAATCATAAAGGAAACCCGAACCAAGCTTCTGCTGCTACAACAAGTCAAACCCTAACAAACGCCCATTTCCTCCGGATCATTTAAGTGGCTTCACTCATACATTACATTAAATTAAACTTACAAATGAAATGTGTATGTATACTCCAGTTGGCGCTGCATTTCTCAGTGCATCTTAATCACAGCTATTAAACTAAAATGACCACATAATGACACAAGCGTTATTAAAGAAGTGCCATTCCTGCTGTGGCTATTTCAGCTATTTCACAAGCCTGGGACACGTCCTATTTTGAGTCCAGAGTTGCAACACAATAACATCCAGTGATGCAGTGTGGGCAAACCTAAGACTACAGGGCGGCGGTAATCATATGGGAAACAAAATACGTTGCTTTGACAAAAAAATGTCTTCCTTTTTTTTCTACAACTCCCTTTCATGGAAGAGTCAAAATGCTGTAAAACCGGTCACCCGTTTATTAGGCACACATAACATTGTTTAAACTGTTTAGATTCCACTTAATGATAATTATGAATGCTGTAGTTTGTGGTCCTGTTGAATGTCACTGCATCATGCTGTCTCTCTAATTAAAGACAAGCCGCTAAATAACTTGGCCGATCCCAGATATATTGGTATCAACGTATATGTTCTCCCATATCAACGTTAATGGTAGCTTTATTTTTTAGAGATTATTATGCAGGAAAACGTTGCCTGGGGCGTCGTTACCTGGGGCGTCGTTACCTGGTGTAATTTTCGACAGTAAAGTTTATTGTGAAATTGTTGAATATCCTGCCTCTGCCACATATCTTCGTCATGACTGATCGCAGTGCGTAACGTTCGAGATATTGATCAGAATTTCTTACTCCCTAATATCGATCAGTATGGGTTAGGCTTTATCTGTATTATTTTGTCCACCCTATTAATATCAATAGGGTTGAAAAATCCTGAGTTTTGTTAGAAAACTGTTATTCGTAAATAAAGGTAATAAAGTTTAACTGTCTTTAGGTGGATTTAACATCCACTACAGAATACATCCTCCCCTAGACTTTTAGTAAATAAGTAACTACAGTCATCCTATAAATATTTCATTGAGATTTCTAACAATAGACTATAACAACACCATGCAAATCACATGAAATATTACACACAATTAAGCTAATTCCCATTGGTGGGTATCCACAGCTTACTGAGTATCAGAGAGGACAATGAATCATAGCACTGTATCCTCACAATCAGGCATGGTTACCAGACAGTGAGCCACCATAACACTGCACTTTAGCCCAGCCTTTACCTACAAGCTAAGCTATCCCAGCAGCGCCATGTAAGAAAAAAAAATAGCCGAAGGCTGGAAAAGTGACGTGAATGTGTCTTGTTTTATTGTTGTGTCATCTTAATTTTAAAGAAGCAGGAGCACGGTGGTGTTTCTGCTGGTTTGGGAGACAATGCTAGGCCGCCATGTAAAGCCTGGAAATGGGAGGAAAAGGAAGAGGGCAGTGTGGCCGCCCCTGCCTCACCTCCTGGGGGATACAGGGAAGCAAGAGACGGGTAGGGAAGGAGGGAAGGAGGGGGGTGGGAATATGGAGGGTCAGTACGGAGGGAAAGGTGGACATTACGAAGGGGAAGAGACAGATGTGAGGCAAAGGAGGCTAGGTAAATGTCTGACCCACCATAAAGTCGCTGCCGAAGTTGTCCTCTCCCCTCTCCTCGTCCCCCTCGCTCATGGCCTTCACCCCCTGGATAAACTTTCTCAGGATGCCGGCTTGGTCCATCTTCCAGTCCTCTAGTAACGTATCCCGTTGTCTTTTCCTTATTAAAAAAAAAACAAAAACAACAACCTCCCAAAGTAGCAAGGAGGGTAGAAAAATTTAGAAATAAAACCCCCCAAAAAGGGACACACGGGAAAGGGAAGAGGGGGGAATAAATAAAAAAATAAATAAGCTTCACGGATCCTCCCAGAGAGTCATCGTCGGTTCACAACACCTTCTTTTTTTTATTATCGCCCCATGTTGTTTCTCCCTTTCCTTCTTTCTTCTGGGCTGTTTTCACAACGATAACGGTTAGTCCCAAAGAAAAGCAGCGGCGGCCGGGTTTTTCTGCGCTACAAACAAGTTCACCACCGGGGCGGAACATAGACTGTAAACACTTGGTTCTGTAAGAAAATAAAAATAAAGACAAAAGACAAAAAAAGCCTAGTCTGGTCAGTCTATCTACCCCTCCCTGTCTACCTCGGTTGCCACATTCACACACTGCTGCTCGTTATTCGCTACTGGGGAACATCCGGACTGGGCTAAGCCAAGGGACAGAACGGCCCTCCCCTTCCACGACATAGCTGCCTATGATTGGATGGCTGAAGCAAGATACTGGAATCTTATTGGATAACGCGCATGTCGCTCTGCCAAAGAGCCAGCTCTGATTGGATTGAATGTGTGTCCGTCGTTTTGACGCGGTCAGTCATCGCTGGTATCATCATGAATGACCAACTTGCTGTAAAAAGTAAAATAAATAAATAAAACTATGTAGTTTATGATTCTTTCACATTTATGGCTGTGGTTTAATTGTAAGTTGTTTATCAAACCATGTTATTACCAAAAAAGTATATTACCGTTTAATTAGATATTTCTATACTTTAATATTAACAGTAATCTCTTTCTACAGGTGTTTTTCTTACATTTTGTGATTTTAAGTGTATAGGTTGAGCATATGTATCGTCAGTCTTGTTGTTATTATATGTATATTTAATGTTTTTTACATAATCAACTGCACATAGCCCAAAAAACAGTATTCCATCTTTACTAATCCAATTAACTGATTTAGATTTATGAATAAAACGTGCATGTACCCTCCAGTTAGCGCTACATTCTGTCAGTGTATCAAGCATTAAACCAAAATGACCACTTAATGACACAAGTGGTAGGCTTTGATAATAAAAGCGCAATTCTGTTATCTTTTGTGAATGTGCATGGTTTCATAAATGGCGGGGATCACCTACCTCTCACTGGACTGGACTGCATCTTGCTGCATTGTTTGTCAGGAAATGAGTTTGAAATGTTGCATATGCTTCAGTGTGAGACATACAGCTGTATTTCCTCAAATATTTGAGTGAAATATGATACATGTTTATGGCTAAGATTCTAGATATTTTGGCATCATTCATACAAATGTACCAATCTTTTAGCATATCATTGTGGACAATAATTCAAAATGAATGCCTGTGAGTTTGAGTTGCGCTTGGGCTGAGTGGGCTTAATAATGGTGGTCCCTTTGAGCTAAATCACTGATGCACTCATATTTCTGTTATGTAAGAGGTCCAGGTGGCGTGCTTTGTCTAATTCCTCCAACTGTTTTCATGGTCGTGGCATACATACAATCCCTTGAGGAGGCCGGTGACCTTCTCTACTATCTACCAACGTGCGTGTCCACGGTGTGCACATATGAGGGGATACAGGAGAGAACAGGTTACAGTAATCTTCTCGATGGTTCAAAATCAGAGTGAATAGCTGTAATAATCCCATCATGTGGTCATAACGCCAGAGTTTAATCTAGATAGATAGATAGATAGATAGATAGAGAGAGAGAGAGAGAGAGAGAGAGAGAGAGAGAGAGAGAGAGAGAGAAGAGCTGTGAAACCCAGAGTGAAGAAGCATCTAACAGCCAACAGATTAATGGGTCAGATACATAATCTGGATTAGGACGCAACCAGGAATAGAAACAAACAAATTCACTGTGAAACGTCCCCACTCGACACATTCTGCATCCATGCTAGAAACAGCATTAGAGCTTCTAGCAGGACTGGCTGGAATAAACGAGTGTTACACCATTTTTGTTAAATAATGCTCTTTTCCAGCACCCAGTTCATTTAAATTTAATGTAGCAGACAATCTGGTGTGACGGAGATAGAGGGGTAAAGGAAATGGAGGGAAAGAACAAATGGTAAATTGGTATGCTGGAGCGAGTTGGCGGGGGACTCAATAGACACTTATGCATGATTAACTGTCTTCTGATAAGCACACACACGGAGAGAAAGGGGAATCGAGTGACTTTGTTTTCCTTTCGTTCTACCAGAGACAACAAACAAGCCCGTCCATTCAGCGTCAGGCGGAGGGAGAAGGAGCAGGGACGCTGTCAACGGGCCAACAAGCGCTCACACACACACACACAAACTGCTTTTTGTTGCTCCAGTCTTTAAACTTATTTGCTTGTTATCCTCAGTAAATATTAAATGTTATCTCTGCTTTCCTTCCCCCCCTTCTCTCTCTGCTTTTGGTCCTCGCCTTTATGTAGTAGACATGAGAGACACAGTTGATTTTCATGTCTGATAACGGAGCCCTGCATATGTCATTGTTTTTCTCCTCTCCTCTCCTCTCCTCTCCTCTCCTCTCCTCTCCTCTCTTTCAAAATAAAGTGCAACATGCGGTCTGTCAACAAGCCCTTTAACTGTGTCCTGAATGGGATGTAGGCTTGTTTGTGTGCAGCACATTAGGGCTGCAACTCACTTTAACCACGATGTCCATATCATCCATTCATCTGTTTATTTTCTCGACTAACAGAGACATTATTTGGACTATTAAATGTCCTTAAAATGGTCATCACAATTTCAGTCCAAGTTGACATCTAGCACATCCTCTTATTGTCAACATGTGTTATCTCTTATCATTCATCTTTATTGTTAAGAATTTTTTACGCCACTCATTTTTTCATTGTTTGTTTTATCGCCTCTATCCATATGTTTTAATCCCATTTCCTTGAAATTACCCCCAAAATAACACAATAATTACCTAAAAATGTTTGGAAATTTACCCCAACACTATTTAATTATGATATTCTGCCTTTTTTTTATTTTCCAAAAAGCAGTGAAGCTTAAATACATTTCCATTAAACTAGTAAGTGAGTTGTTGCAGCACGTTGAGGGAATAATCTTGATAATAAAGTCATAATTTCTAAGAAATGTAAAATATTTTCTTGGTTATTACCACTAACTTATTGAGAACATTTCCAGACCTGTAAAATGATGTGTTATGAACTTCTACATGGAGATCGTGTGAGGTTTAAGTGTTTATTATTCAAGTTTGATACACAGAAGTTATGCATTTTCAGTTGCTTGTTCTGTCTCCTGTAATAAAACACACATCTAGCTAGTTCATTTATTCACATGGCTGAGCATCGCATTTAATGTGACCCTTTACGTTAGTGTTGCATAAGAGAATTAGATGAAATTCAACATGTAATTAAAATACTTAAGGTCAGTTCAGACAGATCATGGACATGATGTTAATATTTTCCGCTTTAATTAACTGATTACCACAATAACGAGCTCCTGTTGGCTGTGCGGCGGCCGTGCCTGTGCAGAGGGGTGTAATCATGTGGCTGAATCATTATGCGTGTCTGTGTTTGTGGTGGAGGTTTGTTTCTTTTCTTCCACAGTTCAGTGGAAACAGGTCAAGCAGACTGAAGAGATGAACACACACCAAAGAGTAGTCCACTTCAGTCTGTGTATTTGTGTGTGTGTGTGTGTGTGTGTGTGTGTGTGTGTGTGTGTGTGTGTGTGTGTGTGTGTGTGTGTGTGTGTGTGTTATGGCTGTATGGGGAATAATATTTTGAGAGCGGCCTTTCCACCCCCATCTTTCCGTCACTTCCTTTTCTCAGCGCTGGTTCTGGTTTCTCTGTACTGTATCTGACCCTGACCTTTGACCTCTCTGTGGAGAAGACAGGGAGGTCCACTGAACACCACAGGGATCAGTTACACATCTTATTAATATTCCCCTTTTCACCATAACAACCCGCCCCGTCCGTCCTCTACTGTCCCCCCTATTGTCCTCTTTGCCTCCGCTCCTGCCTGCCCTGCTCTCTGTCTCCCTCCCTGACTCCCTCACTTTTCTCCTTCCCCTTTTATCTCCCTCTCCTCTTCTCTCCAACCTTCAGCTCACTCTCTTTTCTCTTTCTGTCCCTCTCTTTCTGGAATGTGCTGCTCAGAAGCAGCTGAGTGGAGGAATGTTGCTGTAACAAGCCCATACACAACCCCAAGGGAGGGAGGCTCCCTACACACACACACACACACACACACACACACACATACACACACACACACACACTCGATGCATACACACTATCATTCTACTCATGACGTTGTTTGCTGACTTTCCTCCTCACTGCTAAACTCCCTCCTTCCTCTCCTTCATGTTCTGACTCTCACACGTGTGCGCCTGCAGTGGAGGGGAGAGCATGAAGCTGCATGTTTGAGAACATAGCAGGATGAGTCCACGCACACACACACACACACACACACGCACACACAGATAGAACATGAGCCTGCCTGTTGCAGTAATGAAGCAGGGTGAAAATGTCTGCCCTCAGGCTAGAGGAATGACTAAGTGGTATGTTACACAACCCCGCCATGCCTCCCTCGGTTATAAGCTTCAGAATTCAGTCATTAACTCAGAGGAAGAGGAGAATAAAGGAGTGGTATAACCAATCTGTGTGACATTAGCGTCCCATCATGCTCTGTGACATGTGACAACCCCCATCCTGAGACCAGTAAAGGGTCATTGATCAGGTATCTACCTAATTGGACTCCTATGGGAGATTTGCGAGACCCTAATGAGAGAGATGAGTCTCCCACCACCACCTTCAAAACACCTAATAAGGGAATATCTTTAGAAAGAATGGCATTCCTCCCTCCAGCAGGCTTGGTGAAGTACTGTTGTGTCTTCTTACAACAATTTTTGTGGTGTGTTCCTTTAATGTGTCACCTGTACTGTATGTATCTAGAACTAGATGAGAAATATCACCGGGCGATGTTTCAGTCTGGAGCTCAGGAAGAGTTGACGTCAACTCAGGTGGTGGAAAGCAACTGAGCACAATTACCAAAGCCCTGTATTTAAAGGGTAACTTAAAGTAAAACGTGATACAAAAGCCTCTTGTGGCTCCAGAGGAGGCTGCAGGTCCGACAAACTGCCTCCAGCTATGTTCTTCAGTGGCTAAGTTGCACTGTCAGCAATGTAGGTGCCAGGTTCTGAAAAGCGGTCCACTCCTCTAACACTGTTGGATCAGAGATATAGCCTTTGTTTTCAACACATCCTATCCCTAACCCTTCCTTTTCAAAACCTAGCAACTACAGTAGATTACCAACAATGCAATCCAGCCACTGAGTGACATCCCTGGAGGCAATTTATCAGATACCTGCAGCTTCCTCTGGAGCCACAAAAGGCTTTATACTACTATACGTTTTTCACATATGCAGTCGTACTCCCAGAGACCTGTAAACACACATTAATGTGTAGAGTTGGCAGAGTTGAATGCAGTTTTGAAGCATATTTCCATTTTCTGCAACTTTAAACTACTCCACCACAAGTTAGAAGCAAATATTGTATTTTTTACTACATTTATTTAAGTGACTTTAAAGATTAAGATTAGTAATAGAAAAAGGCATCAACAAATAATGAAGATGTAATAATTCAGATTAAGATAAAACATTATTGATCCTGGGGGGAAAACAAAAGCTAACCCAGCATATAAACTATAAAGCATTCAAACCATCTATCAGCTTCAACCTGAAAGTGACAAACACATTAATGCACTTATAATTATAGTCATAATTATAATCATTCTGAAATGTGCCAATTTGCATAATAACAACGTTTACTTTTGTGCACACGTAAAAAATATATATACACCCCAGAGTATTTCTACCTTATGGTTTGCTGCTTACTTAAAGCCTCTACAAGGAACTTTCAATTGTGTTGATTCTGGCGCCCCCTGTGGTCAAAAGTTGAACAAAGAAAACTATGTTCGAGCCCTGAAGCATACCACCAGACTAAAGAGCAGCTTCTTTCCTCAGGCCGTTAGACAAAAAAATAGTTTTAATTTTATGACTTTGTCAAACTGGATAAGTCAGAATCTGATATGGTGACAGGCCTTAAGAACGACTATAATAACTATTTAGAAACAGGCAGTCTTCTCACTGATGGTTTCATGTAGGTCATATAAACGCATCAGTGTTAAACTGAGACTCTTTTGTAACCAGCTGAAAGTTACATGTAGTAAGTTTAAGTACAGGATCTGAATATGTCCTCCACCTCTGATCAGGTCTAACATCCAATTAACTACATTACTGAAAGTAAATGTACATCTTTTTCAGAAAATGAATGTAGTGAAGTAGAACTATACACAATCATATACAAACATCTCAAAAATTGCAGGTGTGTAAATAGCAACACACCAACATCATCTACCAACCTTAGTCAGCATCATTTGTTAAATGGTGTGTCTTCTTTCTTGTTTTTTTTTTCATTTTTTCTTTAGACAGCCCTTCATTTCATAATGTTAGCAAAACATACAAGCAAAAGAGTCGACATAACTGGAGTTACATTAACTGTATCAGAGAAGCTCAGCCTTATCATGCCGTGATATGATATAGAGTGTATGCGCGTCTAAAGTGGACTGAGTGGTGAGGTGGGTGATGTGGCACTGCTCGGCCTTCCTGTGTGTGACTTCTTGAGTGCAGCAACACCCTTGCTAACCCTTCCCTCAACAGATTCCAGCCAGCCTGTCTCTGTCTTCACCAATGTCACACACACACACACACACACACACACACACACACACACACACTGGCAGGCAGCCAGACATTGGCGGTTGGACGCTCTGTCAGATTTAGACACATAATTACTGTCCTAGCTTGTGAGAGCCGTGTATGTGTGTGACTCTGTGTCCGTCTATTTAGGCGCTCTATATGTGTGTGTTTTACATGGAGTGTGTTTATGTCAGTGACACTGCTGCAGTTTCCCTGCGTGCATATTGACGCATTACAGCAAATGGAAAACAGGATCTGATGCACAGCCTGAGGAGACTGTTCACAACCTCCAGAGTGACAAAACTTTTCACTACACAGGAGCAGTTTTTTAAAAGTATTCAATCATTCAACACACATTCATTCAAGAGTGCCTCTTTCTAAAATTAGGACTTCAGGCAGACCATCATAGTCACTGTGGAGTGACTGATTATCCACTGGCGCCACCAAGTGGGCAACATTTGCAAGTCCCAATGCAAACGTGACTAATCAGTCAGGTCAGTGAGTCAATTGTTGTATTTGAATGTCCTAAAATATAGCTTGCACCAAGAAATGTTCACATTGCTGTTCTTTGCTGCTGATTTTGCAAATTGAATACAAGCAAATTTAACACAAAACCTAACACCAAAAATAAGCAACAGCCTCCACCATTTGCAGGGAAAGTGTGATTGTTCCTAGGATAATATCAGCATACCATACAAATGTAATACATAAGATGAGCTGAGACATGATTGGTTGAACTTAAATCATGAACTCTTGTGAAATCTCTGTTTTTACAACGTTAAAGAAATATGCAGCATTGAAACAACAAGGCAGGTTAACTTAACATTAAAGGGTAAAGTTGGATGCATTATCTATGGCCAGCACTACTAACATTGTTTCTATTCTTTCGTATTTTATCACTGGGTTGACTGACATGCACTGGCGCTTTCTACAGCCGATGTGACAGGCTTCCGTTCAGCTGGTATGGTGTTGGGACACCAGCTGTGTGTGTTGATGTACCAGTGTGCAAAAAGTGTCCCCACAACTTTTTAACATGGATCAGTGGCCCTAGCTTGATCCCATTTAAGGGTCAAGCTTACTTGTATTTAAAGGGTTTTTTTAAAGGTGTTTTTGGTTTAAATAATGCCTAAAAACACTGAACACATATCAGCAAACTGCCTACGGATCTTTGTACTTTGTGAAACACTTGTACCTCAACTATTTCAGCTAAGTAAAGAAAAGTCGGACTGAAAACATGAGGTAAGGTAAGAAAGGTCTTAACAACCCTTGTTTATGACAGTAACACAAGTGAACTTTTCTGAACTCCCTCGCTGGGGAACTGCCTAAAACTGCAGGAGAACAGGAGAGGGGAGGGGAGGGAACTGATTTAAACCTCGTTCAAACAGGAGACGTCCATGACCTCCTGCCATCACATCTGTCCAAGCCTGTGGCAAACGGATGCACCCTGCCAGACACGGTCCCGGCTGATGAAACCAGAATGTAGGGAACGTAATAGTAAGCCTGCAAAAACAAATCCATAATTTAAAAATTAAAGAGTTAGAATGTCTCTCTCCCTGACAACCCCCACTGCTTTTCTTTCTCCCTTTTTCCACTATATATCACATCAGTACCCAAGCAGCAGCAAAATGGCCTCAACCCACCTCCACGCAACACCCATGAAAGGTGTTGCCAAGCAGCATGTCAAGAAGTTGAGCCTCAGCCTCTGGGCATGGCTTTGAGGAATGTCCGTACGTCTGACCCCAGCTTAAAATATGACCAGGTCGAGCTCCAGCAGCTCCAGCGGGCTGCCACAAATTTCCTGACAAACCATGAACTCGACATAAAGCACAAGAAATGATTTGAGCATTTATGACATCAAACTTGTTCAAATCGTCGCCTTTGAACTTTGTCACATCAGCACCAAACATCACTGTGAACGCCAGCATATTTTATAACCCACTGGCTAATGTTGGCGTTTAACCACTACATGTATCAGATGGTAACGTTTGCAAGGAAGCTGTAGAATGCTAATGTTAGCGGTTGTATTAAGTATTAAGTATTTTGATGGTGACTGTTAATTTTTCATGCTATTTCACAGTCTGTTTTGTAAATTATTTTGTGCATTTGAAGATTAAAAAAAACAGGCCAAAAGTAAAATGTAATGAGATTTAAGTGATAAAGCACTCTAGCGGCTCAAATAATTACGACTGTCGACTGTCAGGAGCCAAAGAGGAAGAAGTGTAATGTTGTAAAAGAGCCGCAAAGAGGGTGGGGAGGTGGAGATCTATACCGACACACATACTGCACATCTTTTAGTGTATAGGAAAAGTCTCAATTACTTTTTTTCATGGGTACAAGCAGCGTTATTAAAGTAGGAAGAGAGCTTTTTTTTGGCATCATTTTTCCTCCATACAAACAGAGGCGGAGTCTCGGCAATAAGAACGGTCTGTTTCCTCCTCCTCTCTGCTCTCACGACCAAAAACATCTGTCAAGGGTCAGTCTCTGGTCCTTTTCCCCCATGAAGATGGAGAAGAGGAACTGTGAAGAAGTGGTGGTGCCACATGTTTATAAGGCCGAGTTCCCATGAACTGGAACATGATCAGTGATCACATGTGCGGTTGGTATTTATATTTGCTTTGCATTTTAGCATCTTTATCAGTCTAGTGATGATGAATTGAATGTACCTACATTGTAATAATGCTACTTCTGTGTGGTTAAAAGAAACAAACAGTGTCCATCTCAGAGAAATAAATGTCATCAGCTAAAATTCAACTCTAACGTATAGCACACATTTGAGTGCACACACCCCAATTAGTCCTGCGCTTGTAATGAAATGCACTTTTGTTACTTTGCACCACCTTTGATCTTAATAAAGACTCAAGTTTCCGAGCCCTGGACGCATGAGCAGCAAGGAGGTGGAACTTTACAGGATGTTATTTCAGCTGGCAGATTTGTTGTATGCATATTTGACGATCATGACATTATGCATTGTGTACTTTACAGTGTAAAACGATGGCAACAGTTACATTTTGTCTTGGTAGTGGCCGAGAGAGCAACATTTGACCATATGAGGACGCACATAAAGAGTCACATGTCCCTGAATTCATGGAGGACCCAGTTTGCTCGAAAAAAAAAAAAAATTCTTCACCTCAATCCAAGAAAATAAGTAACCAGTGAAATGATGCCTCCTACTGAGTCCAACTGGATGAGATTGGATAAAAATGTGTCATCTGGAAAATGAATCTGGAAAGCGAGTCTGGTAGAAATGAAGCAGTAGTGGAATAATAATAATGTTCATTTTCTGTATAAAAACGTGGGTTATATTGATTGTTTAGCAATGAATATAAGTGCATTCATACAATCAGTCAGAAGCGGTTGTTCAGAAATTCAAAGCTCCAGTTTGAGAGCGCCCAGAGCATCCTCTATATGGAGGATATGACGTGACCTAAATACTGTACGTTTCCCTCGTAACATAAAGGTTTCACTGCCTCTCTCCCTCCGATTTGTGTCTCTCCATAGCTACTGGGTTTTGATGGTCTTGATTATGTGTCTAACTTTTTAATATTTCATGAAAAAAGAGGCTCAGGTGGGCAAATACTCCCTCTCCTGTGTAGCTGAATGTTCATTCTTGACATTGGAAACAGCTGATCAGCAGCCTTGGTCAGTTGATGGAGTTCCTTATATTCCTTTGTCCCTTTTGCCTCTAGGACATAGAAGAGTTTGGGAGGCACTACAACACTGCTGATTTTCTACAGTACACTGGGAGACATACAAAACCAGTTGACTGAACCAACGTGTGATGTACTCAGCAATGTGTATCACTGGCAGGCCGAGGTAAGACAGAAAAAGACTGAACATGTGTACAGTCTTGGTATTTTGCTGTAATTGACTGTTTACGTTAAAAGTGCGATAAGTAAGAATCTTGTCAAACAGTCACGTAACTGCACGGCACTAGTTGGTGATGGAGGTATAAGACAATATATTGTTCATTGGATGTTTTTTTTGTAACAATCACAGAAAGTTGACCCCTCTGTTTCAGGTTGGAGTTGGAAACAGGTCAGTGTATGAAAAGGTAAAATACACCCGAGACCAAATAAAAAACATTTCTTTCCCTCAGTGGTGCTTTACTAAAGGCCCTGAAAACTTATTTTCTCAACCAGATTCTTACTATAAGTCACCATTAGTCCTGTAACAACACAAACACTTCTGCCAAACACTCAGAGATCCTCAGTTACGGTATCCATAACACAGAGACCCTGATCTATAACATGATACACAATATATAACTCAGTATTTTGACATCATAAGCACCTTACACATGCTACGACTGGCCTACAAAATCTAATATCACACTATTGTTGACCAAATGCCTCTTTATCAATATTGCAACAACATTGTAGGGATGTCTCTTCCACAAAAATATGGGCACATTCAGATTTTGTTGATAAATAATCATCAGCCATGCGGATATAAGGGTTAAAAACAAGTATTAGAACAGATAGAAAAGTCTGCAAAGTTCAAAAGATGATATCACTTTACTGAAGTACAACATTCAAAGGTGTAATTTGTAAGAAAAGTCGATTCTTTTAGTCTCATTCCCAACAAGCTTTGGGAATGGCGGCCCATCCGTCCTTTAATTTGTTCTACTTCATTTTTTGACGAGTTAAAAAATCAACTTTTCTTACAAATTGCACCTTTAAAAACCAGGACAGGAGAACACGATGTAACATAATCCAGTATCTAAGAAGATATGTAGTCTCATATCACTATAATAATATCAGTATATTCCCCAGTCGTATATATACCAGCGGTGAGTGAGACATTTTTCTATTTTATTTTATCAGTGTTAAACTGTTGTACGTAGTGGTCAGTATATCGGTGTGTGTTTTTTTTCGTAAGTACAATGACGTGTTGGTGGAATGTCATTCACTGTCAAATACGAACTTAATGCGTTTAAAGAAAACCGACCAACAACAATGTTTTCCTTGTGCTTTCAGATTTCCTCTACTTTCAGAGGAGAGGAAATGGTTCCAGTGGTGTTCGTCAGAAAGAACAACCACAACCAAAAAGAGGAAGAAAAACAGGAAAGACGAGGAAGAAGTAGTAGAAGTCGGAGAAGTCTTACAAGTAAAAGGCGGTAAAAGCGCGGAGGGTGAGGAAGGAGAAGTAGCGCTGTTATGGTCGAGGCCAAGAAAAACCAGCAGAATGTGTGTGTGGGGAGAGGGACACCACGTTTTCATCGTCGAGAATCTTGTTTTGCCAAGAGAGAGAGAGACCAGGACGACCCTGCACCATATTGTTCTGACATTTTTGGGAGAAAGTCTTTTAATTTGGCGTGATCGAAAAATTTAAGTGGCTATCGACTGCTTTCCGCGCTTTTACACCAAGCGCAGATTCCTAGCGCAGTGGCTGTAGCGATGGCAATGTCCGTCTGTCAGTCAGCGAATATGGAGAGAAATCAGGGGGTTTATTTTTGTATCTAGTTCCAGTATCAGGTGTTTGATTTGACCAATATTTTTTATGTTAATGATAAAATACATGCAAAACTAATGACTTTCCAATCAAACTCCAAATGTTAGCATGCTAACACAGCAAACTTAAAATGGTGATCATGCTAACCGTTACCTTGCAAACATCGGACATGGTGACTTTGTCACTGTGAGCATGTAAAGGCCCTGACACGCCAGGCCGACTTCAGCTCATTGGACATTATCCATGAGTGTCTCTAGTCGGTGAGTGTCTCTAGACAGTGAGTGTCTCTAGTCGGTGTGTCCCCCACCATTTCACTGGACTAGACAGCTTTTGTCGGTAGCTTTTTGTTTGACTGAGCGTGTAGAAATCCCTCTGATTTACTTGTTCAGGTAGGCTGATCGGTGCAGGACCACAAGCCTTCATCCTCTGTCTGTACTATCAAATTTCAAAGTGGTTGGGAAGACGAAGAAACACTTCCAGTCCCGTCGAGACTCTCTGCACAGACGGGACGTTTCTCTTGTTTTTCCAGCTCAGCTCCGCCCTCCCCGCGCCGAGACCGTGAAGCCATAAATGTGATGAAAAGCTTTTACCTCGCCCCTTCAGTGCCTAATACAGTATCAGAATGATGATGGGGCCCTCGTGCTTCAACAAAATGAATAACACTGCCATGGCCAATACACCGCCTTGTGACTGGAAACCCCTGGTGTGTTCAGAGGCCGTTTCCGAGCAGTCGCCGTTTGGTTTCCACTGATCACACTTCGGCTAATGTAATACAGGCAGGGCAGGATCCTCTGGCCGACTGCAGTTATTGTAAACAGCAGTAAACCATCTTGCCTGTGTGGGTGAAAGACGGAGATAGTGTGTCTATTACTGCCCGTAAGTGAGGAGATTTATCTTGACCAGAGCATCTCTGTATGTGCGTACTTCCTCCACACTTGTCACATTCGAAGAGTTTCTCAGATTCCTACTCAAAGCAGCTGTACTGTTATTATATTGTACCACACTACCTGCTCAGTACCAAACAGCTGATACAGAGAAAAATAGAGATTAGCTACTGCACACTGTGGAGCATTTCGCAGCTCAGGAGTTGGTGGAGACCAAAAACAGAGCTAAAAAAAAAAAGAATATTTGTCTTAAAGCAACAGTTCACCCAAGAATGAAAATTCAGTCATTGCCGTCATCTGTCATCTGCTGCTACAATCTCACTTAGCTTCTTGTCGCTAATGTTAGCTAATGTTAGCAAAGTCGAGGTCGATATTAGATATTAGAGTCAATTTGCTGTTTTCATGGCTTTATACTGTATTATCCTACTATTTTGGCATCAGTTGCTTCTGTTTAGCTAAAGGTGTCTCCAGAATCAATGTATAATCAATATTACCTCATAGATATTCAATATCCTTATTTTTTGCAGATTTGCAGGCTCAACTGTCTTGCCGGGATGATCATGTGGCACATTTGTCTGCTTCTGTGGTCTCGAACACAACTGAATGTACTGATCTTTGTAGTGAACTGTTGTATGGACGCTTTATTTCTATCGCTCTGAATGTGTTATTTTCTTTTACTGGTATTTGATTTTATTGTGGCTTTAGTGTACACTTCGCAGTCTTGAACACTATTCAGGCAAGTTCGTAAATAAATAAACACAGCAAACCAAATTAATTCTGAATCGCACATATCAAGTTTCTTTTAATGGGTGTGACAAGTCCTCAGCATCTTTGTGGGGGAAAAAAAATGTGCTTTTAAAATGTTTAAAGCAAATGGTTAAATACACGTGTAAACAATAAATTAAATAAATAGAATTCTGGACAAGATCCAATCATTCAGTGTAAAAAATAAGAATAAACTTTTTCAGTAGAACGTTCACAACTCAGATTTCAAACGTCTCAAACGAGCACACAACCAGAAAGCTTTAACAAGCGAGAGTTAAGACGAAAAAAAGCAAACGTGTGCTGTGGTTACAGTAATAGAGGCCTTGTGTGTATTTGTTCTTTTTTGCATGTGCTTTGAATCACTCTGTTTTAGTTCAAGTAGAAAATAATTAAATACACGTTAAAAAAAAAACATGTTTTCTGGAGGAGAACAGCGTTTTGTGCGACTCCCACCAGGTCAAGATCAGAGATCCATGTTTGTCCCTCGGGCCCTGAGCGTCCTGGTTTTTAGTCTCATGGCTCTATTGTAAATAATCACAAAGACACTCTGGTGGAGGGATGAAACACACACATACATACACACACACACCCCCACACACATACACACACACACACACACACACACACCACTACAGCCGCCAGTTCGGTCTGTGTATATGAAGAATGTAGAAGTATTTGAAGTATATACAGAGGCAAAGATTTGAGCGAGCCAGGAGAGGTCCTCTTCTGTCAGCTGTAAGTTACTGCGCACCACCGCCGCTAATGTAACAGTTTCATTAGCTTGTGGACGTTCCTCCATCAGTCTGCTGCTGCTGTGTCCTCGTGACTTCACTCTGGAGATGATGGACAGTTTCAGGTCTCTGAATCAGAAAAAGGATATTTTTTTTTATGAAACTGTGAAAATAACTTACACATATGATTGAAAAGGAATGTAAGTGAGTCGGTTTGGCAGCTGGTTAGCTCTATCAAAAGTAACGAAATCCGCCGAACAACATCTCCTAAGCTCACTAACTCACAAAATAAATATTGTTTGTTTAATCTGTGCTGGACAGAGTCAGCCCACTGTTTCCCACAGTTTATAGTCTTTATGCTATACAGAAAAAAATAGTATTCTGTCGATTCTGTCTTATTTCCCAGAATGTCAACCTTGTTGCTGCGCTAGCGCCAATGTTTGTAAAGATTTACAAGACACAGTTTACAGACATGAATATACTAGAAATACTGTATATAAAAAAACCCTCTTTGATGCGTCTTTGATACGACTTCTAACTTGCCACTTGTGAAGCAGGAATTAGATTGGAGATAATGGATACATCTTGAAAAAAACTATAAGCAAAAGAGTAAATCGTCATCATCAGTCATAAATCAATCATCATCCAGTTGATGAAGCTAACATGACTGACCAAAGTGCTACTTCTTACCTACGCCATCGGCTACATCGTCAGCCAGGGGGTCCGAGTTTATCACATACTTGCTGCCAAATATCTGCACCAACTGGTCGAAGAACTTGCATTCCTGTTTGTCTCCTCTGGAAACAGGAAACAGAATATCAGAGCTTGTTTTTAGAGAGATGACATGCTGTGATAATAGAGCTGTGGATGTTAGGACCTACAGCCCGATCATTCCCTTAACGTAAACAGAGGT
Source organism: Sparus aurata (assembly GCF_900880675.1). Lineage (NCBI taxonomy): Eukaryota > Metazoa > Chordata > Actinopteri > Spariformes > Sparidae > Sparus > Sparus aurata. Next base: position 13,928,291 of record NC_044200.1, on the reverse strand, counting down.
ATTTACTTTCTGCCCTCGAGGAAGTGTCGGAAGTTGGCCCTCAGCCTCTTTATCCTGGTCTGACACTGTTCAGGAGTGCGCAGGTAGCCCTGGTTGGCCATGACCTCAGAGATCTGGATGTAGATGTGTCTGTTCTTGGTGCAGCTCTTTAAGTTCTCCTGGATCTCCTCGCTCCCCCATATGGCCAAGAGAGCCTCTGTCTCCCCGTCGCCCCAGGTCTGCTTAGTGCTGTCAGCCGCCCACTGCGTACCTGAAGCAACTAATGGAGTGGACATTTTAGATTAGGTCATATGATTGCATAATTCCAATAGTCACTTCTCATTTAAAAAAAGAAAATAGCCAAGATTTGTAAATTTAAGTGTGAAGTTTCACCTTTGTTTTGAGCACTAGGCACTAGTGTGTAGTCATCTGGCTCATCAACCGACGTGTCCGAGGCAGGTTTGTCCGCTTTCAGCTCCTTCCTGAAGATTTCATCCATCTCGCTGTAGAATTTAAAATCCTCCCTGAATTCAAAGGAGAAGAAATAACAAGTTACCTCCACACAGGTATCCACACGTGCAGCCTGTAATTAGCTGGAAATACTAATCCCATTTAAATAATTTTTCACAGTAATAAAAGGTCAACACTACTGAAAGTCTTTTTGACAAAAATGGCCTCATGATGATAAATTAGAAATGCCATTTAGAAGAAAAAAAAAGAGTCATAGCTCCATCACTGACTTTTCATGGAGGAAGCCGTATTTAAGGCGCTTGATGCGGGAGTAGCACTGCTCCGTGGTCCTAATGAACCCTTGGTCATTCATCTTCTCAGAGATGTACTCAAACACGTGGCGGTTCTTCAGGCAGCCCCTCAGGTTGAGCTGGACGCTGTCCTCCCCCCAGATCCCCAGCAGGGTGCGAGTCTCCTGGTCCGACCAGGGCATCTTCCTGCTCATTTCGGCCAGGAGGTGGCTGGCTGACGGTTGCTCGTCTGCGCGGAGGAACAACAAACGTATTATTGGGTTGTAAATCTTAGGAATTTACTTGATATCAGCACAACAACAACTGCATACAATTATATCAATACACTCAAACCTACACATGTCAGGATCATTGCCCATGAGAGGTTGCACGGTGGCGTCTGCAGCACTAATGTCCACATCAGGGTACACAGAATTGTCACCGAGCACCGGAGCCAGGAGGTCGAAGTATCTGTACGCCGCGGCCCGCCCTCCGCTTCTGGAAAATGTAAATCAAAGGCATGTTGGGAAATGTGTCTGCTGAGGGTGGAAAGTTTCAACATTTGCAAATTAATTACTCAACCATGTTATTCACCTCCGGTTGTTGCAGTAACGCCTGTAAGTCTTCTTCAATCTTTTGATCCGGTTGTGGCACTGCTCCGCCGTCCTCAGGTATCCAATGGAGGCCATCTTCTCCGATATCTCGGCGAATATGTGGCTGTTGCGGATGCAGGTTTTCAGGCTGTGCTGCACGTCGTCTGCCGCCCACACCTCAACGAGAGCCACCGTCTCCAGCTCCGTCCATGCTGTGTTCACGCCCTCTGCACCTACTTCAGATGGATGAATACGCTGTAAAGACTGCTGAATGTATTTCTTTTACCGCTGTGTGAATGGATAAAAAAAAAAAAAAAAAAAGGCCGTACCTGGATCTGGGTCTGCTTGTTCGTCTTTTTCATCATACTCATCAACAGAAACTGCCTCATGTCCAAGTATTTGTTCCAGCTGCTTGTAGAATCTATAATCTACTCTTCTCCCACATCTAGAGGGCGTGAAAAGTCGTAGATTAAAACATCACCATCACCCAAACAAATAACAGACAGACTGATACCAAGCCTGATCTCACTTCTTCTTGTCGTAGCACTGTCGAAAGTTGTTCCTCAGCGACTTGACCTTCCAGCGGCACTGCTCCGAGGTTTTCGAGTAGCCGAGGTCTTGCATTCTCTCTGAAATCTCTGCGTAAACGTGTCCGTTGTGGACGAAACCCCTCAGCGCCCTCTGGACGTCTTCGTCGCCCCAGATCTCGATGAGCGCAAAGGTCTCCTCATCTGACCATGAGCTCGGTCCCGTTTTTTCTGTCGACATGCCGACTTCTCCGTCTAACAGCAGACACACAACACCTGTCACTGTCAATATTGGTTTTGGTTTGAATGCAAAATTTCACCACTTAATGCCAAAATTGTCCAGGATTAATCCACCACTTGTTCCATCTTGACAGGGAATGCTTTCTTAGTTTTTGCTGCTCATTAAACTAATTTCAAACACTGCCTGTCAATGTCAACAATGTAAAACCGCATGACTGTAACTACAATCGGTAAACTGAGGTGACGTTTACCTGTTTCAGGCACTGATTCACCATTGGAGTCTTCCGATATCTCGATGGAGTCCGTCACCACAGTGGAGGATGTTGACGGCTGCTTGTCCAGGATTTGTTCCAGCAGGTCGTAGAATTTAAAGTCCACTCTGTCAGTCCCGGAGGAGCTACAGACAGTAAAGGCATCTGTCTTATCACACACACCCTGCCAACAGCACAGTATACAAACTGAATATTCATGAGCGGCTTCTACCTCATGTTTTCCTGACACTGCCGATAGCTGGCTTTCAGCCGTTTGATCCTGGTGTGGCACTGATCGGGGCTGCGGGAGAAGCCGTTGGCGCTGAGCTTTTCTGATATTTCTGTGAAAATGTGACCGTTGTGTGGGTAACGCCTCATACCATGCTGGACCTAAACGCAGCAGAAATGCTTAGTAAAAATAAACAGTGTATATTTGAATTGTCTTTAAACAATCAGACTGACGATGACATCATTCCTACATTTGAAATATTCCTGATCTGAACATGTCGATGGAGGTTCTCAGTCATCCATCATGGTAATTCTAAGTGCTGTATAGTAGGCAACTGGACACGTTTCAGTTCTTGAAGATGTTTCACCTCTCATCCAAGAGGATTCTTCAGTTCTGACTAACTGAAGGGTAGTCGCTGGCTTTTAAACCCTGTGTGGGAGTGTCCTTACAGAGTCATTAAGGGACACGTGTGAGCTCTGGGTTTCAGAGTGTGTGTCGCTGATCCAATCGGCCTTCGTGTGGGTTGTTAGGGCCATGTGAGCCCAGATGTGAATGGTCGTTTGGCTGTCTGGGGAAGGAACTCAGAACAGCATTGACTCCCACAGAGTTCAAAAGCCTGCAACTCCTGTCTAGTTAGTTAGAATTGAAGAAGCCTCTTGGATTGGCATTTTGGATAACATAAATACACAAAGTTATAAATATGTTTATACATTTTAAATGTTACATATCATATCTTTAAAGGCCTTCACCTGCGGGTCTCCCCAGATCTCCAGGAGGATGATGGTCTCTTTGTCCGACCAGGGGACTTTCTTCCTCTCCTCCTGAACGCCCACAGCAGACTCTGAAGAGATACAAATAGAGAAGAGAACACTTCAATAAATAGATGATGCCATAATCAGCGCGGTATAGCTGACAAATGATCATTTTACTGTGGATGATATTAGATTTGATTTTTTTTTTTCGGTGTAAGAAGACTACATGCAACTGCTTTTGACAGGCACATTTTTGGGTGCTATAGCGCCTCCTTGAGAGTAAAAGCACAGGTCCACATTTCACATTTCTTTATTAGCTGCATCCAAGGCTCCTAAATCAAAACACCAGTGGTTTAAACCCACTGAATCACTGTCTAAAACCAGCCATTTCATTAAGGGCTCCAACTATATCTTTTGTTTGTTCTATATATTTCCATTTGATGTTTAGACAATGATTAGGTGTCAGGGTACCCATGTCCTGATGGGAGAAGGAGGTGCAGTCGTTGTCTTCAGGCTCTCCTGGTGGTTCATCCAGCTGTGACACTGAAGGGAAGTCCTTCACCAGAATTCTTCCCAGTTCATTGTAAAACTTGCACTCAACTTGCTCCAGTCCCTTCATGCTAGTAAGAAGACAGCAGACAAACACTGTAAATACACACCATCCTGAACTCTCCCATTAACCTTTTTCCTCGCTGTAAGCGTACGTACTTGTTCTCGTAGCATTGCCTGAAACTCGATTTCACCCTTTTCAGCCTCGTTTGGCACTGCTCTGGTGTTCGGGAGAAGCCCTGGGCGGCCATCTTGCTGGATATGCTGGAGAAAACGTGTCCGGTTCTGTGCACGCCTCTTAGCTCATGATTCATCTTGTCTTCTCCCCACGTGTTGATGAGGGCCAGCGTCTCAAAGTCTGTCCATGGAACACTTTTAGTGCCTTAAATGAAAATATGAAGACATTGTTTGGTTTATTTGGATGTACGACACCAATTTCTAAAACACCTCAATTGCAGAACACTACAAGACATTGTACCGGTTTCTAGTCGGCTCGTTTGGCCAACAAACTGCAAGTCCTCGTCTCCGTCTCGGGACTCGTCCTCATCGATGATCTCTTCAACATCATAGGTGATGTCAGGAAGGACTGAGGAAGCCGAGGAGCCGAGTACTCGCTGCAGCTGCTCGAAGAACTTACACTCCATCCTGGAGTTCCCTCTGGTGTCAGACGGGGAAAAGGAAACAGGTATTTTGTTTCAATTCCTTTATTTCCCTACAGCTATGACATCATCAGTCTGACGGAAATACTAGTTATCAGACAGATTGCAGATTTAGACAGAAAGACGAGCAGAAAGGACATCATTTGATACCCACCTGATATTCTGGCGGAAGCATTTCTTCAGTCGTTTGATCCTGGTCTGGCACTGTTCCACTGTTCTCATGTAGCCTCTCTCTGCCATCTTCTGTGCGATCTGCGTGAATATGTGACGGTTCTTCAAGCAGCCCTTCAAAGCCCGCTGCACCGAGTCCTTCCCCCATATGTCGAGCAGATTGAGTGTCTCCTCGTCCGACCAGGGAACTTTTGTGTCCGTTACAGCTGGGAAAGAGCGTTCCTGAGAGTCTGAAATAAACCGGAAGAGTTATTAAAGAGTTATTCAAAGCTTTGACTGATACACCCAAGTATCAAGTGATCTGCAAGTGAACTGTACAAACCTGTATATTCTCCCCATATCGAGATTAGAGGAGATTCACCTGAATTCTCACCGTCCGCCGATGAATCCCTACAAAGGTGAAAAAACTCCCAATGAATAAAACAGATATGCTCACACACCTTTTACGTAGCAAAATCACATTTTTCTATTACTGTTTGTTACTGTTAACTGTGTCCGCCATGTTTCCACAGCAGCCCCAGAATAGAAACACCAATGACTGACTCTAGAGAGGGTAGAAGCCACCACATGGGGAAGGTGAGATGATGGGTTTTGTACTAAATATTAAATCCTACACACCTTCCCTTTTATTTTAACTTGATGATGGGTCAAATGACAAGTTAAGGGAGCACTTATGTCATCAATCAACAGTTCATCTTGAAGGGACGTGAATGTGGGTACGAATTTCATGACAGTCCATCAAACAGCTATCAAGACATTTCAGTCAGAACCAGAGATGTTAGCCTCACGGTAGCTCCAGAGTTAACCCAACACATCAGGTTTAATTGCCCAGGAACGATGAACGTCTGTACAAAAGTTTGTGCAAATCCATCAAGACTGAGGTGGTGAACCGAAAGACTGACAGTAACATCTCAAAGACCTCGCTGCTAATATGGATAAAAAGCAAATGGACCATTAGTGATAGATTTCTGGAGATCTTACAAGAAAGCTGTGGCCTCCGCAGGCTGTTTAGAGGGAACGTCCACACCTCCGCTCAGCTTCCTCTTCCTGAGAACCCGCCCTCCAATCACACTTTGGCTGTTGTCATCAGCTGTTGAATCTGTGTCCGCAGTCTCATTAGATGCAGTGAGGTCTATGGTTTCATCACATGGCCGTGCACTAATTGCACTTGGTGCTTTCCTCTCCTGAGAAATGTTCCCACTTCTAACCTGCAGCTGCCAAGAGTCCCTAGCCTCCTTCGGTCTTTGTCTCGCTGTCTCTGAACTCATCCTACTTGTGTTGAAGGAGACGTCGAGGCGTTCACCTGCAGGTGAGCAGGAGGTGGTGTTCATGACGGGTTTGGTGCCAGGAGGTAGAGACAGGGAGGAGAGGATGCAGTCATCCATTGGTAATAATCGAGGATCTACAGATGAGAAAAAAGATGTTTAATTAGACACTGGCTTATCTAGTTAATTAGTACTTAAATTAAGTGAACTGTAAAGACAAAAAAGTGTCTCTCTCTTTGAAACGTTGTACCAGAAAAAGCTTTTTTATTCACCTGTTCTGTGTGATGAAATAACTTACTTATATATAACCTGTTTCTAAAGTTATATATATATATATATATATATATATATATATATATATATATATATATATATATATATTACCTATTTATTTATTTATTTATGTATTCATAAGAAAGATTAATGGAGAAGAGATGGGATTAGGTCAATGTTCCCACTCCTTTTCTTTTGCTTGTTTGTTTATGAAAAAAGAAGAAATAAAGATTTCAATCAACTAATCAATCTTTCATTTGAAAAAATGGGAATTCAAGGGGAAAAGACAAAACACAAAGGCTATACATACCTAAATATTTGCCTGTATGCTAGTGTACCTTTCTCCTCAAAGTGTCCGAGGTTTCTGTGGTGTTCAAGTACGGCCTTCATGTCCTCCGGGGGGAAAAATGATTGTAAACAGTCGTCCAGGAATGACGGAGCGTCTCCGAGCAAAGCTGCCAACTATGAAGAGAGATCAGGTTACTGGCTTTAGTGAGTGAATTCAAATGACAAGTAAGCCAATTTGATGAGGGGTCGTGCTCATGACTCTTTGTTACTGCCATTAAATATGAGCGGCGAGTGGTCAGGCTCACTGACCCCCAAGCGTGAAACTACAGCTGCACATGAAAATGAAATCTTTCTGTCCTCATGAACATTTTTCATTTTTATACTACATGATAATCTGATTTGGTTTTTATGCCACAGCTTGGTGCAGAAAAGAGGGGGAAGAGGAGGCAGCCCACTGGGACACTGGGACTGTGTTGCACCTGTGCCCAGTTAACCCTCCTCCATATCTGCCCCTGGGTCAGTAGCACAGACAGATGAGCCCCTGCACTGAGCCTATGGTCCAAAGTCAGCCAGGAAAAAGTGAATCATTTTGGAATAACGCCACAGCTATCTCCCGGCAATACACTTGTCTGTGTTGCATTTGGTGTACGCTGATGGTGAGATACAAGGCAGATGCAAAACAAGTAGTTCAGACCTCCCACAGGGCCTGTTAACCTCCCCAGGAGGCAGTTTCAGTTCACATCAACACTACAGTGGGTAGGTAACAAAATAAGGAAAGAACAGTGGCCAGAATATGACCTGTTACATAAGCATGGCTGTGAGCAGCAGTGTGGCTGTCATTTGAGAATGCCTTGAGAGCAACAGCAGCAGCAGAGAAAGCTCACAGGGTCACCGATATGAGTTGTGGGTTTAAATAAACACAACTTAATTCAGGCCCATTCAGCCGACAGCTTATCAGAGATGTTGATGACCTTTAAACACATAAACAGGTATTATGTAAAAAGATGAAGAAAAGAAGAGGAGGAAGAAGAATAAGCAGAGGAAGAAGGGACAAGGAGGACGAGGAGGAAGAAGAAGACCAATAAGATGAAGATGAGGAAGAAGAATAAGAAGACAACGAGGAGGAGGAGGAGGAGGAGGAAGAAGAAGACCAAGAAGAAGAAAAAGAAGAGGACAGCTGAAACATTCCCTTCCTCTACTTATCTTTGAGTGGAAACAGCTGATCACTCATGCGAGTTAAATGTTCATTATGTCTGAACTTATCTTGAAAAGGGAAGGAGTAAAACACCTCAGTCGAGCATGAAAACGTTTATGTGAAATTTCCATCAATCTTTTCTCATGCGATACTTGCAATCAGTGTGTTGATGGAAACACATCTATTGTCAGACCAACGCATTCCGGCCTCCATGAGCCTGCTGAACGCCACAAGCCAGAGTTGTTCTCTACACTGTCAGTGCTGCTAAAGTTTCGACCTCTTCAGACTTCTTCCTTTTCTCTGTGCACCTTGGGAGCAGGTGATGCTGTGCCAGAAATCCCATCACTGCCAAGGCTAGAGTTCAAAGAAACATGGCACCTGTGTGAAGTCTGGAACTGGCAGCAGCTCCTCCAGCCTTGATATGAACTCCCACACCAGCATCTCAAGCGCTGCATCGTACTTTGAGCCAAAGTATACAGGGAAGATTTCCTGCAAATGGGAGAGAGAGGGAGAGACAGACAGACAGATTAAGAGATGTACCAGTATGTGTCTCAGATGTTGTGTTTGGCACAAACGCTTCAAAAACATTGAACTTCGGAAATGGTCCAACCGCCTGAGGATGTTTGTTACTGCGGCTGTAATTCTGTCACACCTGCATTCCATTAAACCACTATCTCTTTTGCGAAAGGTATAATGGTTAAGAGCGACAGGCCTGTTCAGTTGCAGTCATCCCTGTTAGAATTATAAATACACCAATTACTCAGAATAATGTTTTTGCACTTTGTCCTCTATTTGAACATCAGCCCCTGTGTCAGACAGAGAACACCCGACCAAAGTCAGATCATGAAAACTGGCTTCACCCGGAGAGATAATCAGATCAGGGAAGTCTTTTCGGACGAACACTGAAATGTCCTGAGCCCTTCTGTACTGATGCTACAATATATGATAGAGTTTATGTTGCAGGCAAGTCAGTCTGAGCACTGATGGATTTAAACAGATATAAAAATGTAATGGCATTAGAGTGCCTCCACATGATATTCGAGTGACCTCTTGTGATCGGATCTCACTTCCCCGCTTTATAAATGAATAAACATGTACATCACTCAAACAAATGGGGCTTTTTACACAAAGAAAGAAGTAACTTATTGTATAAGATTTATTGCCGAAAACACAAGAAGGTGCAAGTAATTGGGAATGTGGCCTAGACATCACTTCACAAAGTTTATTAAGTTTCTCCGAACTCAGCAACTTACAAAATTGCATGATTTTTAAAGGGAGTCTGGTCCGGTGTAAAATTTGGCGTATACCGTCAATGAAATGTTTTTCTTCATTCAAAGATGCTGTGTAATTGCTCAGATCAGTTGAAACAGTGGATTCAACCAACTGCTACGAATATTAGCAGGTTAGATGCACTTCAGACATGGAGTGGCCGACGGGCTGGTATGATATAACGATGCTTGTCAGACATGGAAAGAAACAACTTTATGTGCTGCAATTACTGCCGAGTTTACAAAAAGGCTCAAATGATTAAGAATATGCCATGGCCGTTTTGCAAAGTAATTCAAGTTTTTCCTTTTTCAACAGCTCAACAAAATTGCTGGATTTTTCTAAGGGAGTCTGGGGAATATTGCAGTCACTAGCTCAGATATAAAATCAGTTAAAACAGACTGTGCTTTCACAAACATCTGCTGCTTATCTAGGCAGGCAAGAGAGGCCAAACGCAGTATTTGCATTACAGTGAACCACATGGACATTAGACAGTGTGTAATCAGTTCCGTCTCTATTTGTGGTTTTGCAGAGGGAGGCACTTGAGTAGGTGGTCCTTAAATGTGGCCCATGACACAATCATGTGCACACTGCTAAAATAACTTTGTCACATGCGTCCTGGACAAACTCTGAATGTTGTTCAAGTGACCGGAGCTGAATGTGCCCTCATTGTGTCTAGGGTTCATTCATACCTGCGCTTAGAGCTGTGCACTCCTTACTTAATCCCTCAGTACACATGTTAATACCAAGTATATACAGTGCCTATGGTAGCATTCACCATATTTAGACAATTTTCATCCAAAACAACTTGTTTTCGTTGCATTATGAAATATTTTATGGACCCCACTGAGCTCAAAGGAAAGTAAATCAACACATTCAAAGAGTGAGAGCCATCTCACCTGGAAGAAGTATTTTCTTTCAGATGGATCCTCCAGTAAAGAATGCACCAACTCCACAAAGTTCACCTCAGATTCCTCCACCTGGTCGATGGTCACCTGTTACACACATACACAATGTGAACACACAATGCCAGAACAAGGGAAAGACAACCAGGCACTTAATCAACTGTGTACAACTGTGCATTCTTGACTGCAAACAACCCTCCAGAGAGAAACACGGTGATGAGGTTACTCACGTGGTGATCCTTGGCAGTGCTGACAGGGGCTTTAATTCTGTCCAGATGTGGCTGAATGGTCTGCATGTCCGCTGGGTGCTCGCCTCGACACATCTCCAGAACCAGCTGAACGTAAACACACGTGCAATCAATCACATCACACCGGATTTATTACATTACAGCCCTGGTAGTCGAACCTTTCTGTCCAACACTGGATTGTAAATTAAACGACCTGTTGTTACTCCGCACACCTGATTTACACTCAGATCATCAACCTAAAAACAGCGCTGAAAATGTAACACTGGATTCACAGTGGTTATCGTCTACTCGTAAGCTACAAAAGATTGTTTATTGATTGCCTCTTTAACTTAAACTCAGAAAATAAGCAGAAGCGCGACCCCGAGCAGCAATTATTACTCACCCGGGCCCTGAGTCCCAGGATGAGCTGAGCCCTCTGACTGTAGCTCATCAGCTCTGGGACCAGCTCTGTCACCATGGTAACAAACTCCTCCAGCATCCCATAGTGGTCCACGAGTCCCTGCTGCACTACTTGCCACACTGCAGCGGATAAGAGCTGCAAGGGCGGGGCCAGGAGGCGCAGATAGCGGACTGGAAGATCATTACCTGACGACAAAAAAAATGTTTTATTATTTCATGTACGTGACAATTAAAATAGTTTTTTTTTTTTTTTTTCTTATCCATCCTGGTATGTAGAGAGAATTACTGAAGATCAGCAGGCAACTTTATTTCAAATCACAAACAATCTGATAGAAGAACAAGAGCAGGAGTTAACAACTGAAGGCAGGTAACATGAAACACCTGCACACATCATCATGTATCCTCGTATAGGGTAAGTCTTTTCCCTTTAGAGTCTGGGAATATGATATATATTTACATATTTGCTATTGATTAGACAGCACAATTTATAGCAATCCTTTGAATATCTCTGGTTGACTTTGACCTTTGAAGGCAATTAATGCAAATCAATACGCAGGACTGCAAATACTGGATTTCAGTGTAGTTTTTGTGATGACAAGCTTTTGTCAGCAAAAGGCAGACAAACATAAACCAGACATGATCCCCTGGTTAATTCAAAGTATGCATGAACCATTTTTTCACACTGCTCAACCATAAAACTCCATCTGCTGAGTAGAGGAAGACTGCATTATGAGCTCAAACGTCAGACAGTTTCTCATTCAGTTTTACAGAAACACACCAGGGTTTTTCCAGGGCTCCAGGCTGTGACTATTTTGGTCACACATGCAACCAAAACTCTCTAAAGTGTGACTCAACATTTGCATTGGTCGCACTGCTGCGCCTGATGTTCACCAGCCCTGATAACAAAATGTAGTAATGTTTTTTAACATATACCAATTGAGTGTGTATGTGTGTACAGTAACCTTTAAACCAATGTCAGCCTATTGACATATTTTCCGTAGATTAAATTGTAACCTTTAACATTAAGGAAGGCTTTTTACAACTGGCTATTAAGATTTGAGGTTGATTAGCTTTGTTTTCTAACATTAATTTCTTAACAGTTGAGATAATTTCAATTTGTTATTGCATGTGCTGTCATCTTAAAGACGCAATATGCATTAAAAACAATAAAAAATCAACTAAAATCATAAACACTATGTGAAGAAGTAAATGTTGATGTAATGTCAAAGACATGAATGTATTTGGTTGCAGAGATATCTATTGAAATGTGCATGCTAACCAGCCAGCCACAGCTATGATAGTCCAAAAGTAAACAACACCAACGCTCCCCCGGCACTCTGAGCTCCCTGTCTGAACAAAGTTAGCCAAAAGGATCGCTCTTCAGCTGCACGGTCAACTGAGCTTACTAACTACCAGCAGCTACAGTTCACGGCTATGTTTGGAGTATAATAATTTGGCAAACAACATATAGCAAATAATAACATTGATCTGAGCCTTTAATCCTATTTACAATCATTGAAATGACGTATTAAGGAGTTTAAAATGTATCATTGTGGGTACCTAAGCTGCTTGCTGGGGCACGTACATGAAAAAGTAAGGTGCACTGGTGCAACCAGTTTAACAATCCAGTGTGGTTTTCCAGTCAGTTAGAAGGGTTAGGCACAGCAGCTGAGCTATTTTGGGACTGGAATGATGTAAAGTCAGCGCGGAGAGCACCAAAGTCCTCCGTGGACTTACTTAGCATGTGTTACCGTGAAGCTTTTGGGGTGTTTATCATCTGCTTTTCAAACTTTTTGCATGCACATGTGGTAATATCATTGGTCCAAAATGATATGAAGCGGCAGTATGTTTTAAAATAAGCCTTCCACTAACCCATGAACTCTGTACAATATCACAATATATGATTATACAGCAAAATATGAGTCTAACAGAGGAGTTTAACCAGACTAACATGTGATGATGAGCTTAAGGATTTTGAAAGTTGACATGTGGATCTGATTTAAAATGTGTCTTGTTTATCCTTTTTTTCATTCATTGTGCAGCAATTAGCCCGGATTATCATTGTTCCCACTATTAATCTCTAGATGTTCTGCTGTGTGCGTGTGTGTGCGCGTGTGCGTGTGTGTGGGCTCAGTCTGAAAGGCTTCTCCATCATAGTACTGACATGAGGAAAAGACAGGCTGGTTTGTGGTTTGGAACAAATGCTCCCAAATTGGCTCACTTCAGCGGGCTCTTAACCCAAACACTTTACCTACATGATCCATCAGCGCTCTCGACGAGCTCGCCCCGCGACCCAACAACATCAACCTGACACGGCACCGGCTAAACTTGATTTGTGGAGACAAAGTGCCGGGCTGAGATGAACAACGACGGTGCTGCTGCTCTCAGGTGCACTGACAGCCAGCAGCATCCGCCAAACTCACAACAAACTCGCATTTACAACCGAGCAGCCTATTGAATCTGTGACAGTGTGGCTACACAGCAAAAGCTTGCAGGTGAAAACACATAAAATAATCCTCTGATCGATACTGATTTTTTTTTTCTTCTTTTCATTAGAGCACACGCACCTCGACTGCTTCCGCTTTCAGTCCCGTATTTTATTTCCATTTAGCAGCTGACAGACAGAGAGAGAGAAAAAAGCACCGTCCAGATGTCTCCCCCCTCGGGCTGTAGCGACCAGGGAACCGATCGAGAGAGCCGAATAAATAAAATACCGCTATTTTCTGATTAATAAAGCGTCCATCGGCGATCGCCTGCCCTCACGATGCGAGCGCGGTGCTGAAGGAGGCATGAACCGGCTCCTGTTTTTTTTTTGTTTTTTTTAATTCTCGCATCGGGAGCAGAGACAGAACAAAGGTTTCTGGTCCCATCCGCCTCAGTCCAGATCACGTCAAGCCCTCTTTCCTGGTTGGCTGACGAAGACCGGATCAACCGGACAGTTCCGGTTTCACGACACCAGATGGCGCTACTGTCCATTCATTTAGCAGGCTGACTGTGGATTTCTACACTGTAGAGACAGACATTAAAATATTTTGCTGCATTACATTAATCTAACTCAAGTGCAACTACATAAGCAATTAAATTACTTTTTATATTCTATTTGTCAATAAAGTAAAAAAAAAAAAAAAGAAGTAATATTATTGGATTTATGGTTGCAAATTCATCAATGTTGCTGCTGGAGGAGATAGAGCCTTCAACTAGGTTTTATATTGCTGTTGTTTTAAAGAGGACATTATGAAAATGTCCTCTGCCTCATGCTGATGGAAAGTTGGGACATTACGTAAAACATTTCTAGAGCTGCACAGCGAAACAGCGCAGTGGCATTCACCGTCAACTTCAGGGGATAGGGACTTGTTTTAAAATGTAAAAAACAAAAACAAATAATGGCTAAATAAATCTATCACCGTAATCCAAGTCTCTGCAAACTCCAATTGATTTGAAATGATGGTATTTTTACACTCGTCCAGTTGCTCATATCTAAGCGACTATACAGTGAAGATTTCAGATTTTAAAAAGGTGTAAAAAATAATCTGTGTCTCAGAATTTTTTGGGATCTCAGAGACTTGGATTACATTGGAAAAGCTAAACACAGCTAAAAAAAAATGTGTTTTTCACTTTCAGTTGTTTTCTTTTTACTTGTTAAAACAAGTCCCCATCTACTTTTGTTTGTTTTAAAGGAGCCGTCAGGAATCATTGTGCTAATTTGACTACAGTGGATGTTTTTACTGTAATTTCTCACCCATCTCTGTGTGGATATACATTTAAACATACATATGGGTTGTTAGGTATGACAAAAATGTAAGTAACTACTTGCCAGGACGCCCAGTGCTCTCCATGCTCTTCAGCTCAGCCAAGCGAGCTAAATTATGGAGAGCATCAAACACACCAGAAGGGTTTTCTAAACAAATAGTTTTTGTAGGATGTAAAACTTGCATTATTTCACTAGAACATTAAGCCTTAAAACATTTTTGGAGGGACTTATTCAGCCGTTTGCAATAACATAAAACATACAAGTCCCTCAACGCTGCTGCTAACTTCACAACAAGCTTAAACGGTTAACGTTAGCAAAGCTAAGCTAGCTCGCCGCTGCCCTCCTGAAGTGGTACATCCGTCTATACCGGGGGCTCGTAACTGTAAGAAAATACGTGGCTGGCAACCTGCGTGTTATTTCGAGATTTTTCATGGATGCGAGAGGCGGGAAGGAGGGTTTGGACGGTGAGAGCCGGTACTACCCGGACACTGGTACTGGTAGGCACGAAAAGATCCCACTTGTCCTGAACGCAGCCTGGATGGCGTGCTGGACGGGGGCGTGATCAGAGCGCACAGATCCGCCTGCCCGCGGGCCGCATTCGGTACTACTGAGTTAATTCTTTTTATAGACATATATACGTCATATATGCACTCCTGTGTGAGTGATCCCTGTATGCTGTGGCCCGGTGCGAGAGTGAGCATACCAAGTGCCACTTTCAAATCTTGCTAGCTCTCTTGCTAGCTCTCCAGGATTGTAAGACCCTAGCTTTGAGTGTTTTACGTCTTCTGAGTCCAATCACGCGTCCAGCGCGAGGGCTCCGCGAGCTGCCGCGACGCACACCCGGTTTTCTAGCGCGCGCAGCGTAGTTTCAACATGGACTCGGCGCAGAGGAGAGTCGCCGCGCAGGTCCGCCTGCACAAACATCTGTACGACTCATCGATGAGAGAGCACAAGGACAGCGAGATGATCGCGAACTCGTGGAGGGAGATAGCCGACAATCTGGGAGAGGAGGAGGCGTTTTGTCGGAGGCTGTGGAAAAACATCAGGGACCGCTACGTGAAAGCCAAAAAAAGGAGCCACATGAAGTGCAGCGTCCTGGGTGGTGTGGCCCCTCCGATCCTGCTGGAGCTGGGATGGCTGGCCCAGTTCACCAGACATCGAGACACGGACCGTTTCGACTATGAGGTGTGTGACAGTCATTAAAGTGCACAGATACGGTGTTTACTCGTATAAGTTACTGTAGCTGGACAGCCTATAAGTTACTCTCTTTAACTTCCCTTCTCTCTTTATACCTACAATGTTTCGTGTGTCCTTGTAGCACACGTGTTCTATTTTACTTATTGTCGTGACATGGCCAGCAACCAAACTGCAGAGTAACTAGGTGACAACTCTTTCCATGTCGTGATGTGTAAAACGAAGTAAACAAGAATGACCGGAAGTGGTAACAAAGATCCATCACAACACGATTTCCGTTTGTTTATGTTTGGTGTGTTTGTCTTGGATCCACAGCAGTTACTTTATAATTACATAGCAGAGTGTATTTTTAACAACAGTTTTCTTTATCCAATTCAAGGATGACGGAGCGGTACGCACTAAAGTCCCCAGGGCCTCACAGGAAATCTCCAACCAGTCCAACCAGGACGAACCAAAGCCCTCACAAGGTTTGTAGAGAGGTTATATTACACATTTAGTGACGATAATTGGTTCGTAGTTGTTCTTCGTGGCTGCAGCAGGGTTGTTAGACAAGACCCCCCTCAAGCGTACAGCGCCCCCTGTTGGTCTGGAAGATTCATAATTGTGTCATAACTACCAGCTTATGCTTTTGAGAGTCAAAAGTTAGTTAGTCCTGTATTATATAAATAAATAAATACATTATACAACACGCACTGCTCAACAAGCTACTAATGACTAATTGCCGCCCTACAACATGTAGTTTTTATAACCCATGGCCCCAGCTCTCGAGCAGGGTGTAGCTGAATGTGTTGAAAAAATGCAACGTGACTGTCAAAGAAGCTCCTGTGTGATGAAGATATTGTTGTGCACCCTTGATACTACGTTTTCAGACTCTTTGTTGTGCAATTCATAACTTTATTCTTATTCGTTTGACTGCTCTTCCGTTAGATGTTCGTGTCCCTCGATCATCCCTACACCTCGTGGTTCCTCCGCTGCGGCTGATGTCGGCCTGTATGTGGCAGGTGGCCAAGGAGCGAAACGTGGACCACTATGACAAACTGGCAGACTTCGTCGCCATGGTGACGGACAGCGTCCCAGAGCTTTTGAACTATAAACAGAAGATTCAGCTCATCCTGGGGCTAAGAGCTCGGGTAAGTGAATGTGGGCACAGCTATTTGTTTTTATGTTTTTGCGATATTTTATCCGTGGAGAGACAGCATAAAGAGTTCACTTTGTCTTCTTCAGCTCATTCTTGAAGACTTAAAGAGGAATGACAAGGTGGACTATGAGACCATCCAGGATCACCTCGACAATTTCCAAGAGTGGACAACAAAAGACATGCATAAAGAGGTGGGCAATGTTACTGTCAGGGTGTCTTCTATCTATCTGGCTATCTGCCAGAGGAAGAGATCATTTTGATATGCATATTAAATGTTGTCACTTTTATATTACCGTCAGATGTAGTTGCAGAAATTCTTAAACTGTTTTTTTTCAAATATGAGAAACATTTGTATGGAATACTGAAGATAAGTGCATGTAAATAATCTTCTCCTGGGCTTCATGACAGGATCAAGATGGAGAGGTGGAGTTTTCAAAGTCAGCCTTTATGGAGCTTGTTCAGACGCTGCTGACGAACGAATCTGAGAAAAATAAATATTTCAAGGTGAGTTTTACCCCAACACAAGGGTTGCCGTTTATATACGCATTTACCTTGTATGTCTGTCTTGGAACTGATTTATATGTTTATTATTTTTCCTGTCAAAGGAGGTCTTCTCAGTACAGTATGGAGCCCGCTTTGATACATCGCTGCAGATCCTGGTGTGGGAATTCTTCAGCCGACTGGAAGAGTTCCTCCCAGTACCAAGCTTTTCACAGGTATACAGCATCCACTTGATCCCCAAATGCTGGCTGATGAATTATTTCTAGGTAAATAGCTACTGCTGTTTTTTACTATCTATTGTAATGGCTGCTATCACAGAACAGGGGCTGAAAGGACTTTTTCTTCAGCATCACTGCATTAAAGGTAGACCAGCGTAGTAAAGAATGATTGTGAAAGAAGCAGCCAGAGTTTAGAGTCTTTGCAAATTTATCGTCTTGTGTTTGAATTCTGCCTGCTTTTCCAGGTCTCCTCCATGTTTGACATTTCATCCCTTGACCAAGAGTTTGAGCAGTTCGCCTACGACCCTGAAGACTTGAAGAGGATTTTCCAGCACCAACAGGAGCGGCACAAGCTGGCTAAAAGTGAGATTCTTTTCAGATGTATTTCTCACTCAAACACTTTTGTTCACTAATACAATTTGGTTTTGCCAATCTCTGCTCACCATCTTATATCCAACTTGTAATAAATTGTATTCCTGCTTGACAACCAGCCCCACTTTACTGCCTTTAACATAGAATATCACCTCTAACATGAATCTTCTCTGTTTCCTCAGGTGAATTCACCTTAATGTCGGACACCATCCTCTCCGCGCTTGCGTCTAAACAGACTTTGGTGACATCTGAAGATTTCGCTGATCAGAAAATCATCCAGATAAAGTTAGGACAGAAGACTATGAAGCAAGAAGACAGCTGTAGCGGTGAAAACACTTGTGAGGATGATGAAGAGACCGACGACAGTTCGACTGAAGCGAATCTAAACTCTCGGCTGAACGAGTACGGGCTGTCACCTCTCACGTCCTCTTCATGTTACGATGATGCTGATGCTGCAGGTGATGATGGTGAGCATCCCTTATATTTCACACAATATCTGAAAATCTGAAAAAATCCAATATTCTCAATCTAATGCGAGCGTGTAAACTTGAGGGGTACATTCAGACCAAAAAAAAATTAATTGGAAGACCTGCATTTTTTGCAGCACTGTAGGATTTGGTCTGAATATAACCTAAAGGTGAGCTAGTTACTCTGCATCTGGTTTGCTCGGGCAGGATTCAGGCATGCACTTGTTCTCTGAAGTCGTGCTGGGACCAAATCTTCGCTTGTCACAAAGGTTCTGTTGAGCGCATTCACTTATTCTTACTTACATTGTTTCCTGTTTGCAGAAACAGTTGGTGAAACCGCCTTCCAGCCCCACAGGCGCTCGCGAAGCTCAGTGGAAGGAGCGAAGGAACATCTGGATCTGAGTCGAAACAAGGAACATCTGGATCTGAGTCGAAACAAGGAGGCATCAGAAAAGAGCGTGAACCAGTCGTTGTCAGGAGGCAGAGCCGACGTCACCGTGAAGACGGAGCTGGAAAGTGAAAAGACTTCTGCGTCCCGTTCCTCCCTCCCGAATAACCATCACGATGCTCACTCCTCTGTGCGGCTGTTCAAGTGCACTCAGTGCCAGAGGCCATTTAAACGGCGAAATGACCTGAAGCGGCATTACCGTGTTCACTCTAGCGTTAAAATCATGCCCTTCACTTGCAAAGTTTGTGATAAGAAATTCAGTTCTCGGACTATAGTCAAAAATCATATGCGAAGTCACAGCGGAGAGAGGCCGTATGCCTGCACGTACTGCGACAAGAGGTTCATGACGAGTTCTGTCCTGAGGTCCCACGAGCGCATTCACACCGGTGAGCGCCCATATGTATGTTCTTTTTGCAACAAGACATTCATACAGTCGTATACATACACTGTGCACCTCAGGGTGCATAAGAAAGAGAAACCATACCTGTGCAGCACATGTGGTATGTCCTATCCAAGCTCAGGGGCCTTGCTGGTGCATTCAAGGACTCACACAGGGGAGCGGCCTTATCAGTGTGACGTCTGCGGAAATCGTTTCACCACATGCGAAAGAATGAGAAGACACCGGAGGTTCCACACTGGAGAGAGGCCGTATTCTTGCTCCGAGTGTGCCAAATCGTTCCACTGTGGCTCAGGACTGAAGAAACACATTCGGACACACACGGGGGAGAAACCGTTCAAGTGTTTAACATGCCACAAGACGTTTGCTGAGAAATCCAACATGAAAATACATCTCCGAGTCCACAAAAAATAGTGATTGCTGTTCTTGGTTTGGCACGTAAATGATGAATCACAGACTTGTATTCACAGGTCAGCCAGAGTACTGACAAAGTCCACCTTTTGGGTAGTGTTTAGGATTGTTCATCTCTTCAGGTCTCCAATAAGACTTGCCTTTTTTTGACAAACTCTAGTGGTAAACTTTTGTTTAAAAATTCTGTATAATTAATGCATTAGCACATTGTTTTCTAATAGTTTTGTTGTATTTTTCCGCGAAAGTTAAAGGACTGCATATGGTGTGATATATGGTGTATAAACATAATAATCATTGTTTAGTTGTCATCATTGACGGTCTTCCATCCTATGTTAATTGGCTTCTTGAGAAAAAACAAGTTTCGGTTGCTCCTCGCTTCTGCTTTAAATGAGAAGGGAGGTACGGTCCATTAAACATGTGGGGTTTTCTTAATTGTGTGTCTAATTATTATTATTATTATTATTATTATTAACAGACTTGAGTGCTTGTGATATCTGCAGATAATGTTCAGTTTTAATGACTTTTATCCTCAGTTAGATCACAGTACACACGTTTTCCTGGTTGGCTGATGGAGACTGAAACAACCCAGCAATTCAGATTTTACAACACTAGATGGCACAGTTGGCCATCTATGTTGTAAAGGTGTGACCAGTTTAAGCAGTGGTTTGTGTGTACAGACATCTATACTGTGGTGAAAGTAGAATTCAGATATTTTACGTAAGTAAATTGAGAATATTGTAATTTCATACTCTATGACAAGTGAGCAAATGTTCTGGATTAGAGTAAAATTACATAAACAGCTAAACACTCAACATACCAAGTACTTGTTCTACAGAATGACCCAATTTCAAAAGCAAATTATGAAAATTCATTAAAATATTTAAGTTAAATATGCATACTAGGTCGTAGAAAGTACTATCTGTTTTTTTCTTTCTTTCTTTCTTTTATGAGTTTTACTAAAAAAGTGGTTATTGGTGGAAACAACTCAACACCATCTCAGCCCCCCTTCGACCTGCACCTCTGTTCTCTTCCCCCTCCACAGCAGGGTCAATCAACAGTCATCTTGAAACTGCATTCCCTTCTATTCTTTAACTTGTCACTCATTCGGTCGGTGTGTATACACACATAAATGCATGTAAAAATATAAAAGTTGTGTGTGACAAAATGTAAGCAAGCATTACCTCATTTTCCATCCTTTTCAAGACAAGAAAACAAGCTGAGTTGACCTCTTACTTTGAAAACTGGGAACCGGAAGTGCTAGTTAACGAGTAATTTCTTTCCCCCTTTAAACGCAAACTAATGGCTCTGGACTCCATTATCTTCAGAGCATTTGGGAGTTATATGGGCAGTTTTATGATTAAAACGTACAAGTTGACTGCCAAGCTCTCAACTCCACTACACGCTAAATAAACTGGCTCTAACAGTTAGCTAAGCTAAGCAAAGCTAACTGACGCGCTCTCGAAACGGCAACAAGTCCTGCAGGTCTGTATTAACACTGGCTAATGTTATACGTGCAACTACGTTTCTGAGAGCGAGAATATTTTGCATTTTGTAACGTGAAACAGTTCTTGGTAATTCTACTTGGCCTCAGTAAAGTCGAAATGTACGGCGAAATTAATATTCTTCATTGCTATAAGTTTAAATTGTAGCTGCGCGGGTTGTCGCACTAAAGCGCCCCCTGCTGCCCAGGAAGATACAGGAATGGAAACCAGCCTGCAACTACTGTATTTTGATCATCATTAAAGTCAATAATGCAGTAAAAACACTGATTCAGTCCTCTCAGATATGGGGATTTGCTGCTTTTTCAGTTTTATATCACTGCAAATCAACTACCGTGGCTTTTAGCTGCAGGGCAGCTAAAACAAGCAATGTGAAAGCTATTGAAAATTACATTGGTTGTACGTCCTGACTTTCTGACGTTTAATAGAGTTATTGGTTAATTGGTTAATTGAGAAAGTAATGGTCTCAATAATAGTCTATGAAAATAAACATCAGTTGCAGCCCTACAGCATGTAATTTACTGTAGTTAATACAGTAAATTACATGCTTTAATGTGTCAGAAACGTTACAGAGATGCTGCTGCGTGATGACTAAATTGTTGTGCACTCTATATAGTTTTGTCAAATAAGTATTATTTTGTTTTAGTGCTTGCATATACTGTTATTGTAGAGCCACAATGGTGACAGAGATTGTCCCGGAGCTTCTGAACTACAAAGAGAAGACTCAGCTGATCCTGGGACTGAGAGCTCGGGTGAGTGAATGTGATCACGAAGACTACTTGGATGGTTTTTGTCTAGTTGGTCTTATTTTGAAATTTGACTTAGTTGACTTAAACGCTATCGAGGATCATCTCAACAGTTTCCAAGAGAGGACAACAAACAGCCTTCATGAAGAGGTGGGCATTGTTCAGTCTGTCTGGCTGTCTGCAAGAGAAAGAGATAATTTCCTTGTCCTTATTACATAACGGAAACAATGAAGCTATTGAGCTATTTTTAAAATAAAAGAGACATTTGAAAAGCAAACTGAGGATTTAGGCTTTTAAAGAAACTTCTCCTGGGCTTTTCATGATAGGATCAAGAGGGAGAGGTGGAGTTTTGAAATCAGCCTTTATGAAGCTCGTTCAAACATTACTGACGGACGAATCTGAGAGAAAAAATATTTCAGGGTGAGTTTTACGCCAACATTTTTTTTTTTTTTTTTTTTTAAATCTACCTTGTGTGTTTGTCTGTAAAAGTATTAGTTTATTTGGTGATATATATTTTTCCTGTCAAAGGAGGTCTTCTCACTGCAGTATGGAGCCCATTATGATACATTGCTGCAGATCCTGGTGTGGGAATTCTTCAGCCAACTGGAAGAGTTCCTCCCAGTACCAAGTTTTTAACAGGTATGCAGCATCCACTTGACCCCCAAATACTGGCTTAGGAATTATTTCTAGGTAATGTGTGTTTAAAATCCACCTACTCTTCTTTTCCAGGTTTCCTCCATGTTTGACCTCTTGACCATAAGCTTGAGTAGTTTGTCTTCAACCCTGAAGATCTGAAGTGGATATTCCAGCACCAATGGGAGCGGCATAAGATGACGAAAGGTAAAAATCTGTTAGCATTTGGCATATTATTTTGCCCAGTTACAGTCAAAGCACACTGCAACTTGAAAACTTTGTAATTGATGTTCATATTGAAATGCGCTTTTGCCAATTGTGCTCAGCTGAACTGGGAATGCGGTTAAAAAGTGTTCTGTTGCAAAGTTAAACAATAAGTGGGTGAAAATCCATGTTATGGGGGAAAGAAATACAATAAGTGAAGACTTTTAAATTGAATTTGACCTCTAAAATTAATCTTATTTGTTTCTCAGGTGAATTTACCTACACCTCGGACACTATCCTCTCTGCGCTTGCATCTAAACAGACTTTGATGGGATCTAAAGATCATCAAAAAATCAGTCAGATATAATCAGAACAGAAGCCTTTAAGCAAGAAGACGGCTGCAGCAGAGAATACATTTGTGAGGATGACGAAGACACCGACGACAGTTCTATCGAAACTAATCCGAACTCTCGGCTGCACAATTACGGGCTGCCACCTATCACTTCTTCTCCACACTCTGAAGAAGCTGGTGCTGCAGGTGGCAAAGATGAAGTGTTTGTATTGCTGGTAATTTTGAATTAATAATTTATTGTGTACGAATATCTTCAACTTGTTCTGTGTTTAAAGCTTGGTTACACGGCTTCTCATTCACTCAGGCATGCGCTTAGCTGCGAAGTCAAACCGGAACAATATCTTCACTCGGCACGTCGATTCTGTTGAGTGAATTCCTCACTTAATCCCTTCTTTCTCCTGTTGGCAGAAACAGCTGGTGGATCCGTCTTCCAGCCACCCAGATGCTCGCAAAAGCTCAGTGGGATGAATGAAGGAACATCTGGATCTTGCTAGAAACAAGGAGGCTTCAGAAAAGAGAACCAGCTCTCTTCAATTAAGCGAGAAACGCCAAAAGACCCAATGAAAACACCTGGCTGGACTGCGGCAAGGCTTTCGCATCTCGCTCCTCCCTGAAAAACCATCACGTTGTTCACTCCTCTGTGCGGCCATTTAAGTGCTATCAGTGCGACAAGTCCTACAAAAGTCAAAAAGACCTGAATCAGCATTTCCTTATTCACTCTAAACCCAAAGTCCCATCTTTTGCGTGCAACCTTTGTGACAAGAGATTTAGTTTTCAGGCTTTTGCTTACAGTTCATCTGCGACGTCACAGCGGAGAGAGGCCGTTTGCCCGCTCGTTCTGCGAGAAGAGGCTCCTGACACATGCAGTTTTGAAGTCTCCCGTACGTATTCACACCAGCAAGCGCCAGTATGCCTGTACCTTTTTGCGACAAGACATTCACACAGTTATACTCGCGCACTGCGCACCTCAGGATGCACATGAAAGAGAAACCTTACCTGTGCAGCACATGTGGAATGTCCTTTTGCAGCTCCGGTGCCCTGCTGGTGCATTCACAGACCCACACAGAGGAGCGGCCTTATCAGTGCGATTCCTGTGATAAGGGTTTCGCCACGGCCGTATACAGTTGATCATACATCGTGGATTCCACACAGGAGAGAGGCCGTACTCATGCTTTGAATGTGACAAATCAGTCCACTGTGGCTCCGGACTTAGGAAACACATGAGGACACACACAGGTGAGAAACCTCGCAAGTGTTTGACATGTCACAAGACGCTTTCTCAGAAATCCTACACGAAGATACGTCTCCGAGTCCACAACAATGCCTAACATACTGTTTTTAAAGACATGTTGTTGGCATGTGTGCTGTATTGGTCTATGTGTAAGTTAAAATAAATCTATCATGATAAATTGTGCAATATGAAAAGTCTCAACGTGAATGTTTGGTTAAGGTTCCTTAAATTTAAGGATAAGGTCCCTCTATCATCCAGAGGTTAAATATCAGTGTTTGTATTGAAATATTAGGATGATGATCAGAAGACATCTTGTTTGTTTTACATTATAACAGTGGCAGTAAATTATTTGTACTGTGATGCAACACAAATAGGCTATTATTCATGTTCTTTATGTCCCATATGTTAAAGAGTTCTACTGTGAGTTCAGCATACCTTTTACGTGTTACTGTCTTACAGAAAGACTGAAATAATACATGTTTACACTTTGATTTGAGTTTTTTGAGCTGAAGTTCAATTTTGGAACTGGCAACTAGGACTTCCGTTAAACGTCTCACGCCTTCAGAATAAAAGGAGGGCAATTCGACTATCGTTTTGAAAAAAAAACAACAACATTCAAATAGTGGTCACTTATCAAATCGCAGCACACATTACCATATGGTAAAGAGAGCTGGTACGGGCCAGGATAATATTTTAAACAAGTGATTCATACCTAATTAAAATGTTGTTAAGAGGGCACTTTTATTTTGAAGACTGGAGTCCGAAAGTGTCACTGTTGTTGCTGTCCATGGTTCTTTTGGAGCAGCTAGCTAGGCTACACTTTCCTAAAACAATGTCTGCACTTGAAAAAGTATAACATGTCATTTACCAACGCATTAGTACTGTCCTACAATAAAACTAACTATTAGGAGGGAACTCCAAACGCTGCAAATAACGTTAGCTACATACAGCTGCAATAGTTAAGTTAGCTTATCAAAGCTAACTGTCAGCGCTGCTAGCATGGCCAGATATCGAGGTCTGTATTTGACTCTATGTGCTGTCTCTAATATGACATTAATGTGAATAGCTTTATAACTTTACTTAGTAAATAGCTGGTATATTTAACTATTTCTGCTACAGGCTCTCATAATGTTAGCTAGCACCTCAGCAGGCTGTTCCCAACCAACCAGCCTGTACTGTTGGTCATTTAAAGCCTACTTACAGGTTATATAGTGATTGATATTGTATATTCTCGTGATGCTAGTTCATTGTTTAATGCCAAAGTGTGTATTGCAGATATTAGATAAAAAAAATGTGCTGTTGTAACTGAAGTCTTTTTTTAACCTCTCCTTGCTTGCATCTCCTGACAGATCCTTACCTCCCCATGTCATCCGTACACCTCATGGTCCCTCCACTGAGGCTGATGTCAGCCTGTATGTGGCAGGTGGTCCAGGAGCGAAATGTGGACCAGTACGGCAAACTGGTTGAATTCATCACATTAGTGGCAGAGATGGTCCCAGAGCTGATGAACTACAAGCAGAGGGCTCAGCTCATCCTGGGGCTGAGAGCTCGGGTGAGTAAGAAACAAAAACAAACAAACATGGCGCAAAGGGGCATCGGTTAGTACTGAACATAATTCAAATGTTTTTGTTTTTCAGATGATTTTGGAAGTTCTTCGTAAGGTGGATCCTGTTGACTCGGATGCGATCCAGGAACAAATCAGCCTTTTCCAGAAAAGTTCGATAATGTGCAAAGGGGAAGAGGTAGGAGATGTTTGAATAACATGTGTTTGTTATAGTCAGATAGATATGCAAAGTTGATATACCACAGGATTTGGTTTAGTTCTGAAAATGAAACCTCCTCATGGCAGGATCAAGATGGAGAGGTGGAGACATCGAGGTCCGCATTTGTGGAGCTGGTCGAGACATTACTCAGTGACAAAAATGAGAAGGATACATTTCTCAAGGTGAGCTCTGTTCCATTTTTCAGTAAGTAGCCATCTTTATTGAAACTATTTCTTATCTGCTTCACGTGTCTAATGTAGTTTCTTTTCTAAAGATGTAGCACCATATATTAATTCTATTTTCCTGTCTAAGGAGGTATTCCCTGAGCTGTATGGAACCCGTTACGATACAGTGTTGCAGATCCTGGTGTGGGAGTTCTTCCTCCGACTGGAAGAGCTCTTCCCTGTACCAAGTTTCTTAAAAGTGAGTTGCACTGAGTTATGTATTGTCACATTGGGCCAACTCATGCACTATTTAACAGTTATTTAAATTGAACCAATAGTATTATTTGTTGATTTAAAGTAAAAGTGTTAAAGCAGTTTGTGAAAAAAGACTGGGGATTTATCTTGTACGGGTCCACACAGTACTGCGTAACACTATTTTCGAAGAATGATGTTGAACTTATTGTACGTTGCTCTTTTCCACCCTTCCAGATTTCCACCATGGTTGACCTGACATCCTTTGACTTCCAGTTTGAGGAGTTTGTCCCTGATCGTGACGACCTGAAGAAGATTCTGCATCATCAAAAGTATCGACAAAAGCTGACTCAAAGTAAAGGCCTGTTTACAAATCTTAGAATTTAGTAGCTGCGCAATAATTGAGATTAGATATTTCTTAATATTTATTCACAGCAATCAGCACCACACCTTACATTAAATTTCGACCTCTAACATAATCTTTTCCCATTTTAGGTGAATACTCCTTCATGTCAGAAACTATCCTCTCCACACTTGCATCTAGGCACACGTCAGTGGCATCAGAAGATCATGTCGATCACGATAGAGATGGAAACGTTGGTAACAGCAGCGATGAAGAGACTGACAACAGTTCTGTTGAACCTACTCCATCAAGCCCGCAGCGGGAAGAGAGCAGGCTGTTGCCGCTCACCTCATCCTCATTTTATGAAGAAGGTGGCGTGGCGGGTGAAACTGGTGAGCATCATTCATTTACGAGATATCTCTCACATTACGTTCAGTGAAAACTGCGTAGATTTTGCTGAGGAGCTATTCAAAAGCATTATCATGTAGAATTTATATTTTGTGTGATTTGATGCCCCCCCTACTGTTCCTGTCGTGAATACAAATCCCAGGTTTCTTTAAAAATTTCTCAGATGTGATATTACTTTACGTGCTAACTTCAAACAATCATGCCAGTGACTCATACCCTCAAAGCACCTGTTGTTCTCCACCAGGTGTTTACGAGACACAAGTGACGCTCTCGGACGAAATCTTGGACGAGCCTGCAGCGGACGGCACCACGGTCCAGGAGAGTCGCAGCACTGGAGTGTTAAAGCCGAACTTGCGTTCCGGCACAGCTGAAAACCTGACCTGTCCCGGGTGTGGCAAGAGTTTTAGAAAACCAATGATGTTAAGACACCATCAGAAATCTGAACACCCGACAACCGAGCAGGTTTACCAGTGCGACAAATGCGACAAGACTTTCCAGACAAAGCGTCGCCTGGAGCAGCACCACCAAGCCCACGCTACAGTGAAGCCGTACACTTGCTCCTATTGCGGCAAAGGGCTTCCGTGTCCGAAGGTGCTGAAAACTCACATGCGAGTTCACACCGGGGAGCGTCGATACGGCTGTAAGATCTGCGGTAAGAAATTCGACCAGGCGAGCACGCTGACGCACCACATGAGATTGCACAAAGGGGACAAACCGTTCCTGTGCAGCGAGTGTGGAAAAGCCTTCCCCAGCTCGAGCGCTTTTCTCATCCACACACGGATGCACACAGGTGAAAGGCCGTATCAATGCAAGGAGTGCGGGAAGAGATACGTCACGCTGCATAGACTTAAAGTCCATCAAGGACTTCACACACTTGAGCGTCCGTATACCTGCGACCAGTGTGGGAAGTCTTTCCGTTACCCCTCAGAGTTTGGGAGACACAAAGTAATTCACGCCGGAGAAAAGACTTTTAAGTGTGTCATCTGTGACAAAAGGTTTAGCTTGGCAGGCAACCTGAAGTCACATATGCAAATTCACGCAAAGACGAGAGCAGCGAAAAAATCTTCACAGTGATGTTTTCGGTGTTGTGTGCTCTGTTTGCATCCGGTGAGTTATATAATACGTGTAATGTTTGTGAAAGGCCTGATCTTCAGATTGTGTGCAGCATCACCACAGTCGCATCACCTGAAGATCTGCAGACCGAAGACCCTGCAACGATTTGTTTTACTCACTTCACACTGATTGGACACTGGGATCGTACATCGGGAAGCCAATTATACTCAATAACTTTGAACTTTGAACATTGCTTTGAACATTAAATAATTGTATTAGTATTTAAGTGAAAATACTGTGTCTCAATTATGATCATTCCACTGTTATCGTACTTACCTCTCAGTCAATGCTTAAATTGAATATTGTCTCAGAGGTCCGTCCACATACCTACATCTAATAAACACATTGGGTTTTTCGATTATCATCAGCATTTCTTTTTGTGCCACAAACTGCAGGAATCACCTAAATGAAGGGACGGAAAATGTTTAGAGTCCCAAAAACGAAACCTTTTTGAGATAGCTGCAGCAGCGATATGGCCAGAGCGCTGGATTTTTAATACGTCGGTGGATAGATTGGCACAACAACAGGTAAGGAAGAAATTCCTGTATTCAGGTGCTGTATCACTGCTTACATTGGCTGTCCATTTTTCTGATGAAATTTGTTTTCAGGCCCTATGATGCCCCTTAGTGTCATAAATAAAGTTAAGATAAAGTAAGAGGCTTAAGTATAGTGTGTGTGTGTGTGTGTGTGTGTGTGTGTGTATTATGTAGCACGGATGACTTTGAATACCTGTGTTTCTTTGGTGCACAGCCACTGTGTGACAATAAAACACGTCAGAAGGTGTATTTTGAGATCTACATCTTTGTTACATCAGTGCGATTCTCCATGTCTGACACCATCCTCTCCACACTTACACATGTAAGCAAACCCTCAGCGGCATGTCGACATAAAGTTAATGGTGTGAAAGGTAAGAGCAAACCCAGGAGAGAAAAAACCACTGCAGAGAAATAAAGAACAGCGGACGCTGAAGGGAGGAAACAACTGCACTGTAGAAGACAGCTGCGAGGACGATGATGGAGAGAGTGACGACACTTCCAATAAAACTGCACCATCCGTTTCTCGGCTGCAGGAGAAGGTGCTGTCACCGCTCACTTAATGCTCTGCTCTGAAGAAGCTGGGGTGGCACGTGAGAGCGGAGATCGTCTCTCCTGTTGTACATGACATCCATCCCAGCCACTTAAAAATCATAACAGGCTATGAAAACAGCCTCTTTCTTTTATTTTTTGGGTATTTGTATTTTGTCACACAGTCTGACAGATGTCACCTTTAACTGCATCTTCTGCAGTCACAACTTTAGATGTCTCAGATGTCTCCTGTCCGCCACCAGAGGGAGCCACGTACCTATCATTTTCCCGCCGAACACGGACAAAAACGCACCGGTGAAGGGACCTGCAAGAAAACCACTTGCTTGAACTTCCCTGATGGCATCCCTCCCAGGAAACAGAGCTCAATAATTCATAACAGACACTCATAAATTTCAATGAGTTTCTAATTAGGAGGAGCCCGGAGTAATTGTCTCTGAGGCGGTTCTAACAGGAGGAGGATCACGCTGACAGATTGACAGAGTCCTTGTGGCAGATTGCTGCAAATCACCTAATTATGAGTAAAAGTCAAACTTTGGGGCTTTTAATGATGATTATTTTGGCTTTATTGGATAATTTCACGATGAGCGGAGAAAGGAGCGCGAGCGAGGACGATGCGTGACAAATGTCCCACTCATGAATATGACATTTTCATCTGTGCTTGATCTCTATCCTTGAGTTTTTTTCCCCCAACACGTCAGGTTTGCAGTTCTGGTCTCTTGCGAAGTCTATAAAAAGATGTGTAACCTGTAAAATGTCTGGTTGAAGGTGCCATATGCAAGAAATTGCCACTTGTTAAACTCACACTCCAAACAAATAGGGGGCAGCGCATCACCAGAGTAACCACTGTTAGCTCAGTTAGCTGTGTAGCTAGTGGATTCAACAGTGACTTGCTGTCCCACCCTGAGTGTTATTATGAGACAGGGCGGGACGAGGCTAGCTGGTTAGCATGCTCACTTCAATAGATGTCTCCGCAACGCCAGGCACAGACGTCTTCGGTACAACATCAAAATTCTTAGATATTGCACCTTTAAAGTATAAATGATTGCTTGCGTATTCCCAGATATACTACATTCTAGAGTCATTTTGTGAAATTAATGTGTAATGAGTAAATATATATCTTCAAAATAAAGCAGTGCAAGAGAAAGACTTGTGTTCCTTAGAGGTTGTAGTTTTTTGGAAAGTGCAAACAGGGCCGTCTGCAGCCAACACTGAAGACACTGAGGCCATGTCCTCTGTGTTTCTTCTGGGGATTTGGGGTTTTTACAGCTTTTAGAGTGGCCACAAAAAATGTGAAAAATGTGAAAGGCCCCTCTCTAGAGTCAGTGTTTGGCGTATCCGCTGTGGGATAATGTAGAAACACGCCAGTTCAACATGGCCGACTCCACCTAAAGAGGACCTGCCATCTCTGCAGATATATACATATATATATATATATATATATATATATATATATATACACACATATACATATATATATATGTATATATATATATATATATATATATATATATATATATATATATATATATATATATATATATATATATATATATATAATGTAATTCCTGCCTATAGATCCCCCTAAATCCCCCCTTAATCGCACACACACTGGACCTTTAGACGGTTGTTGTAGTTAGCTTACGTAGCTGGGAAGTTGCTGGTTCCCTGGGTCGACTGTAAAATCCTTCACATCTGAGTATGCATCTCACGTTAGAGGAAGAAGTTTGACATTTTGGGAATAAGGCTCATCCGCTCTCTTGCCTAGAGTTAGATGAGATTGATACCATTCCAGCAAAACAGCGTACAATCTTGCACACACTCTCACAAGATGCATCTTTGTGACGGAGACGTCGACCTTTTTAAATAAATCTGTTGATGCGGAGGTGAAACGTGCGCGCGAGAATGTACTGTTGTGATAAGAGTGCAATCTTTAAGGGGATTTGATTCCCTGCACCACAACAAAACAGATAAAACAGAGAGCGTGCGTGTTGCCTTTGACTCAAGGTTTATTCCACTGTCGTTTCTTTGTCTGTTCCAGAAGCTGGGAGGTTAGCTTAGCTTAGCACAAAAGCTGGAGGTGGCAGGGAAACAGATCCTTCTGTCTGATTATGAACGTCAAAGAGATGTTTTCACACTTTTTGTCATATGAAACAATGGAAATGCAACATGTTGATTGTTGAGCTTTAGATGTGATGCTAAGCTAACTCTCTCCAGTCTTTTTATGCCAATCTAAGTGAACCATCTTTCTGTCAAGAAAGAATTTCCCCAAATTCCCGGACTGTTCCCTCAAAGATGCCGGGAATAAGATAACCTAAAGACGGCTTGTTTTCACGCAGACACCTCAGACACACTGATATTAGCCTGCCCGGCACGCTCGACTGAATTACTGCCAACACCTCCGGGAGATGAATAACATCCAAGTGCAGTAAAGCAGGCAGTGTAATAACAGTAATCACTTAGTGGAGTTCATTTACAGCAGTAAAATAAAGGTCACTGACACCCCCCACGCGGGACGTCTCATGGATATTAGGCTCTATTTACTGATGGAGGATAATTCAGTGAGCTAACCCTTCAGGACGGCGGCTGGTGGCTGCGGAGGGACATCCAGAGGTATTTTGTATGTGTGCGAGCACATGAGCTTTGGCTTGGCAGGAGACACCGGACAGGTGGATGCTCAGCCAGCCAAAGTCCCATTACTTGCTCAGGGGGCAGGCAATGTGTGTGTGTGTGTGTGTGTGTGTGTGTCTCGGAGTGTGTGCGCGTGCTTGCATGTGGTAATTACTTTTTCTCTGTGTGTGTGCATGTTTGTGTGTATGTGTGTGTGTGCAGACAGGGGTGATTAGAGATGGGTGGCGGGTGGAGGGCTTGTCAGAAGTTATCTTCCCATCTCATCTCATCATAGGCAGTCTGGCGGATTCCCTCGATGGCTCAACAGCCCGACGCTGCGGTGCTGCTGTCAATCGGGCCGTCAACGCCTGCAGAAATCGATGCCAATCTCCCTCCGTTTCTATTTTTATCCGAGGCTCAGCACCCAGGCCTTTGATAAGGATGCTGCCTCCTTTTGGCTCTCCTCTTTGCCTCGGATGAGCAGCCCCCCTCCCCCCACCCCAATCTTCCAACCTCGTCCTCCTCCCCTGCTGATGAGAGGTGATAACAGACAGACGAGATGGAGCTAAAAGCACAGACCTGCCTGACACTGTGAAAGAGGCTTTCACGGTGGAGAAAATGATGATTGTTAGCGCTATTACAAGTCGCGAGAGCCATGCAGGTTGTAATATTATTAGTCCAAGACATGATTGCATTTAAATTGTCACTTTTATCAGCACTAGGACTATTGGTACTTCTGCCACAACTACCAATAATACACTACAACGTCTACCTTCACTCAAGTCTTTCATTGACAAAAATGCAGCGAGACCAACAATTGAGAATGTTCTGGGCTGCCACATCTGTCACAGATGTGGAGGTGTTGATGGTGTTAGAAGTATTCACAGTTGAAAATCAACATTCTCAGGAAAAACTGGGCGAACGCCGTTGATGATGATCATCAATGTGATTGACAGCTCCGCCGCAGAGACTAAACACAGGCAAATTAAGTGTAACATCCTGTAATTGAGAAGCGTAATTAGTACTATCTTCTGAGTTTATTGTATGTTTTTACTTGATTCTACAAAATCGCTGCCAACTGCAACCTGAGGATTCATGTGTGGAGTACACACATACTGTATGTATACAGGTGAGGTGAGTGACACAATCTCTGTCAGGGTGACCATGTTACTGTTCCGAGGACTTTTATGGGTCGCTGAAGGGTTCAATGATTATGAGAATTATCTGAGGTCGGATGAACAAGGCTGGCAACTTCCCTTAAAAACCACAGGTTCATCGCGTGTCTGCGACTTTCGGTAATTCGATTACTTGTAAATTTGTTGGGGAATTTGCATCGTTCAAGTAGAATATGACCCGAGTTCCGACTCGTGATCTTTTAAAAGGGATCTCTAGTATGCTAACGAGTAGTTTCCTGATAAAATGTTTGTTTTATAACATTACCGCACACTGACTTCCCCGGGGCCGAGTCATATTCCAGGACAGAAACACTGTTTAGTTTTGGGTCTCGAACGCTCCACAGTGTGCTGCGTTTTAGAGGCAGTGTCTGAAAAAGCCCCACTTGAAAGTGTTCATGTTTTAGTGTTACGCAACGTTGAGTCAAAGAAGCGTTTAATCTGGCTTTTTTGAAACAAGGAACACTGATATCTCTCCCACATGATCTTAATTATTTACAAGAATTTGATACAAACGATTCTCCCTCTTTAATAGGACAACTTAATCATCACTGGTGCACATAATTAGTTTAATGGAGATGCAGCATTATAACCACTAATACAGTCTGCATGGGCCTCCTGTAAGTCTCCGATTGGTGGCCGATCAATCTACCACAGTCGCCCTGATCTAACTGGGCTGAAATGAGCACATTAATTATTGTTTCTGAGTTCATGAGGGATGAAAAGGACCTGATTTTTTAAGAT
Source organism: Sparus aurata (assembly GCF_900880675.1). Taxonomy (NCBI): domain Eukaryota; kingdom Metazoa; phylum Chordata; class Actinopteri; order Spariformes; family Sparidae; genus Sparus; species Sparus aurata. The sequence continues at coordinate 13,894,549 of NC_044200.1, read as the reverse complement.
TTTCTAAGTAGGAAAAAACACCACTGGACAATAGAGTTGTCCAGAATACGCTGGTAGAAGTTGAGGTGGTTACTGAAGATAGTACCGAAGTTTCTGAAAGAGTGGACTATAAGCAGCTGTGCAAACAAACGCTGTGATCCGGCCCTGTGTGACTCACGGCCTTTGTAGTTACCGGATCTCGACCGCGGCGAGATGGAGATTTCGGGCCCACACTGTTCTCCAGCACTGAATATCTTTCCACCAAAGTTCGAGAGACTTTGAAGCTCTCGCGGAGACACTTTATGTTGGCTTTCCCCTTTCATTTATCGCCCATCTGTACTTACTGGAACATAAAATACCCCAGCGGCGTACCCAAGTGTGAGCGGCTCAGAGCTCTGATTGAGCTCAGCACAGGACGAAATGTGCTTATCACCACCTGACGACTGTTTCTCCTCTGCATCTCCCTGCTCCGCTCGCTCGCTTCGTACCCTGTGTGTTTTCTAGACAGGATGGGATGTCCTCTCCTCCGCGGACTCGACGGTGCTTTGTCACAGCTCGGCGTACCAAGATGAACCCCCTCCCCCCGCCACCTCGTGAGCTCGACGTCAAATGCCGCACATTAATAATCGCCATTTCCCTGCGACGTCTGCCTCGACGGCAATCACGAGGCGACGAGAGTGACGCTGCGCTGGGAGTTGTCGGAAAACGTGTCGGCGATTAATCGCGTCTGACACGATGGCAGCGGCGAGGAGTGAAGGATGTGCTGTTTTTTTTTGTTTGTTCTTTTTAAATGGATGCCTTGAATTTCAGGTCATTTCTTTTTAGGAAAACGTGGAGGACATTGCTGCTTTGATGATGTTTTCTTTTCAAGTTTTCCTCGCCTTGATAATTTGATCATGTTGCGATCCTTTTCGTGGCTTTGAGCAGAACCCAAAAAAAAAAGAAGTGGTTTAATGAGTGCGAGCGAGATGGCCTGAACAGCCTCAGTGAGTTTGTTTCTCACTTTGATGCAGCAGTGAGTAGGCAGGGCGGCCTGCTGCTTAGACAGAGCGTTATGTAACCGGGAGGTCACCGGTTTGACCCTCGTGACTCCCCAACAGCTGTGTGTTTTGGCACTGTGCCCTTGAGCAAAGTAACCCTAACTTATCCGAAGTCATGCTGCAGCAGAGCGCCATGTGAACTATCACACACAGTCTTCTGTTTTTTTCCAGTGTTGAACATGAACGAATTGATCCACAGGCTCCGGCTATCATCCCTATATTTACTTCATTTTGTGGAAAAATATCTGTGGGCGTCTCTTTTTCATTGCGTGTCTATTCTGCTCTTAAGTTGTTAGCAGAACTCGATTCAAACATTTTCCCTCTAATTGGGTGTTTTTGTGGATGCCGGATTAATCAGCCGCAGGGTATTTAATGTTGTTTGGGCAGCTGAGAGGTAATACAGCCAAGCCATTAACATATCATTAAAGAGTCCTGAGCACTGTAATTGCAGCCAGAACGCTGACGCTACACTCTCATTAAGTGGACTCGGAGAGGGGAGACGTCTCGTTGTGATGGGTTTTAGTGAGATGTTGAGGAAAAATGTGTGTAACTCAGCACTCTGCCGTCACAACGGGACGTCCACAGGTCACACTGTGAGCCGAGATCGGTTCCAAAAAACTGCCAGGCAGGCTCGCGTTGGAGCTGAATTTCATCACTCAGAGGGCGCAAAAACAAGGACTCAGGTTAACAGGTATTTTAGCCATGCTAGCAGCGCAGCTCGGAAGGACGGCAAACATGAACATACATCTGTGATGCTGAGAGGAGAAACCCTGCTGACCCTGATGATCCTTTAACTTTTCCCTTTACAGAGTGCTGCAGGAATGAATCCAAAGAAATATGTGCAATGTACATTTCTGCAAACCACAGTTGAAACTTAGTGTTTCTCTAGGTTCAGTTTTACATTTTCAGCGCTGTGCTTACGCTCTGGTTAGGTTTAGGTACAAAACCCACTTGGTCAGGTTAGAAAAAGATCCCGTTTTGACTAGAAATACCTGTTTTGTTGCCACTAACATGGCTGGATTTGTCCCAAGGTCTAAAAAATATTCATACCAAGAAATGCTGAAACACTGGCTCGATCTGTGGTCATGGCTTCACCACCATCCACTCACCCTCATGATGTCAAAGCTCAGTCATTGACATGTGATGTGGCCACGATAGAAGTACTGCAGAAACATCAGCTTGGTACTTACGACAGGTATAAATGTGTTCATATCAGTGGTTAGCAACATTAGCTGCCAACATTTTAATCATTATAACGTGATCATTTATTATGATTAGTATTTGTGCTTAAGAGATTTTCATGTTTTGATCATCAGTGCCGCATCCTGAAGTTTGAAGTCTTAAAGAAGGTGGTTGCTAATGAGTGGCTAAATAAGAGTAAACAAGTTGTCGCGGACATAACCTGTCATCTCGCTGAACACAGAGACTAATTTAATCGCTAGTCCGTCTTTAGAGGCCAACTGTAGTTACAAGCTATTTAAATTCAAACTTTTCAACCTGCAGATTTATCAAGTTGGAGTAAATTGTGTGTAGTGTAGTGTTGAAAGAAGGTAAGTGGTGGTGATGCTGACATATTGCTATATAGATGTTATAGCCTAATGTAAGCATTTTACTTCTGGTGATTTCATTTAGCTTCAAAAGTGGTCTGTGATCATCATGCTGAACAAAATGTGTAAGAATTGTAAACCGTGGAGCTTATTCCCTGCAAAAATCCAGAATCCAATGTAAAAACTAACAGGCTTTAAGGCGAGGGAACCAGGTTGATGCCTACAAAAATACCCCTCAGTCACCACTAACAGAGAAGGCTAACATGTGTGGTTTTATTGTCTTGTGTCTTGTTAAACATTCAGTGGATTGCCATGAAACTGACATTTGTGGGGATGATTGAAACGTGTGAACAACACGTATCGTTATTAATTTTTGTGTTGCATCATCATCAGGTTAAACATTTTGTCTGTCCAGTACTTTTGTTTGTGACCAAAGCCTTATGCTTTATTTTGTATTTATGTTGCTTATTAGCCCATTTTTGCTAAGCTAACGCTCTAAACTAAATTGGTGAATGTGTTTACCTACCAGCAAGGCGTCACTGTTGTCGCGCTGATGTTAGCACTGAGCTTTACATACCACTGCAATATTACTTGCATTGCTGTAGACGCTCGTCAGATCATTTACTGTGAGACTAATGTCTGTTTTCTAGGAGCAGCTGTCGCATTTGTCCACCTTTGTAATAAAGCTTGTCAAATGCAGATGTTGCAGACAGTGACACACACTGAAACACCTGCTTTTTTCACGAAACACATCGATCTAGTGAGTCTGTGTGAAAGCTCACCGAGGTCACCTGGTAAATCCACTCTCGTCACACAGGGAGATGAAATGAACACGAGGAGACAAGCCGAAGGTGGATTTAAAGCTAATTAAACGGAGGAGTTATGCAAATTCATATTAATATTAGGGTGGATTTGATTTTTTTTCATCACAGAAGCTCAACTTTAAGGCGTAAACATCGTGATTTCCCCCTTGTGCATCAAACTTTTTGAAAAATTCGATAAAAAAACCCTGTTTTGTTGACTCATCCTCTGTATCTATACTTTGCAGGACTCATCTGTGTCAATATTTGACAGGCTCTCTGGTTTAATTACAGATTCCCTTTTGTGCGCTCGCTGAAATTTCAGGGATTATCCAATTACTGCCTGCGTGCCGACAAACAAGGGGGCCTCTTTGCCTTTCACTAATTGGAATGAGGAGTGGTGCCAGTGCTCAAAGGAGAGGCCTATCACTGAGAATTATTGAATAGAGAAGAAGAGTTAAAAAAGAGAGGAAGAGAGAGAGAGAGAGAGAGAGAGAGAGAGAGGAGGATATGTGGTCTGCCTTTGGGCTGCTTGTGGATTTCCTCTGATTTCATCAGAAAAAAGATGGCTGAGGCGATTCCCCCAGACAACAGCCAGCTGGCGTGTGTAGGCGAGCCTCGCTGCCCAAAAAAAAAAAAAAAATCTCTGAGAAAAGAAAGTGAAAGAATCACGCTGTGCCTCTGCAATTCATCCTCTGCATCAGACTCACCCCTAAACAATCCCCCAGCTTGCCTGCTGCTAGGCTATTTTGCGGGATAACACAGAGCGGGGCTGGAGGATGACAACTTTATTCTTTAATGAAGCCTATGCAATTGTGGCATTATGTATGGCAATTTTTCGCAGCTTACAGCTGATTTAACGCGAGCACTTGTGTCAGTGATTGTCAGTTTGACTTGCACTTATCAGGTCTTTATTAGACCTTTAAATACCTCGTGTCTAATTACCATCTACTGAGGCTTTTTATTGTTACTCCTCCTAATGATTTTACATGTTTGCCTGCTGCTCTCGCACTGTTGTGTCGACTTAATTTCATAAAAACCCAGCGAGAGATTTAAGTAAAACATCCTAACTTACAAGAAAAAGAACCCCTTATGAAACTGGAAACTGGAGACCTCAGGTGTGTGTGTGTGTGTGTGAAGTTGGGCTGAGCTCGTGTGTGGCACAAAAACAAACACACACAAAAGAAAAGAAGGAGTTTGACAGACAAATGAAACAAGAGATATGCGGCAGGTTGAACAGGCGTGATCCATAATTTATTGAGCAGCGCTGACGTTACAACAGGGAACAAATGAAGCACAGAACACAAAAGAGCATTATTTATTACAGGGGGGGGAAAAAAAGTGTAGCCCGAGGGAGGGCGGATACAGTAGCACAACACTCATACATTACTGTACACAAACAGGCCGCCGTTATCGCTGCTGCTGTCAGACGAAAAAAATCCCATTACCCCGACTGTGATGATTTTCGTGTTTTTACCTGACCTTGGGGGGGATTATGTGACCTTGTACTGGGGAAGTTTCCCAAACCTGAGAACTTGTGCTTGATTTAAAACAAAAAAGAGGAAATTAGGCTGCGTTATTTGAACCGAATATCTTGACATTTTGAAAAATTGTGAGGTGTATGGCTCAGTCGGATCATAACTGAGGAACGTCGTCAAAAAACGCGTACACGCCCTCTGGCGCAAACACAGGATGGCAGCGATCTATTCAAACACAACCGCCCCCCCCCTTTCATACGCCAGGGCTGTTTTTACATAATGCAAGCACTTTCCCATAGATGCCAGGGTGGTTGATTCCCACCTTTGGATTCCCATGGACCCCCGCTGGCCGAGGATCGAATCCTCCCTCAGCCTCCTCTGCTGCTCTGCTATTCTCTCTGACCTTTTCATGTCTCTATAAAGATGGAGAGAAGGAAAAAAAAAAACTCTACGTAGGAGTGGGAACCTGAAAAATAAATTAAACCGATAATGCAAGCTAAAGAAACTTCCCATCCCGCCCACTGAATATTAGATCACAACAACTTACAGCCTTGAATAAATCATTAAACCTCAGCAGACCATATCTCTTGCAATTTCATCTTGATTCATTATCCACTTCCTATCGGGGCGCAGAAGTAATGTCACACAATTGCGAGCATGTGTCAAATTATCGTAACATCCTAGGGGTTTATAATTCAGTTTTTGGGTTTTTCAGACAACCCATTTAGGCTTTCTTCAGATTCTGTTCTGGGCAAGAGGGCGGGCGGGGCGGGCAGCTCATTTTACAGAAAATACAAACAGAAGGTTGACATTTAAACCCAAACCCCAACGGCGCCCAACTGGACCCAACAGGAACGGGATAATTTGAATTTCTCGCTTAATTGGTTGACACCGAGTTCACTTCAGGCAGAAAGTTACCATTATTAGCCGTTTTGAGCCGGCCAAAATGTCCTGGACCCAATTTGTGAGTGGACGGGAATTTAAGGGCTTTGCACTAAGCTGAGCTGAAGTTTCCAGACTGGTGCTAAAAGCTTTAGAGTAGGAGCGCTCAGTGATTTTCAGGCCAAAGGACCCCTCAGCTGATAGGAAAAGTATACAGCGTAAAAACGATCAGTTGCGTAAACAAGTTGGCAGGAGTTGTAGCGCGGCTAATTAGACGTGTTCGCATCAACCGCTGCCATGTCTCTGGTAGCTTCTCAGATTGAAGGTATATCAGAGTCTCCTGCTTGATGAGTAACAAAGAATTTCCTTTAACACGCAAAATGTTTCAATAGCATTAAGTTATCTGAATAGTTCGATGTTAAAGTGCGGCTAGGTTAGCTTGCTCGCCTAATCGCACTAGGAATGATGAGTAGACGATTGCCAATGTTGTGTTAAAGTTGTAATGTGTAATCTTTGCTAGTGATATGTTTGAATTCATGTTAATGTGTATTTTAAACTCGGATCTAACATTTATTTGGCAGCCCGCTGCAGTAACTTTGAAGACCCCTTAGGGATCGCGGACCCCCTGTTTGAAGACCCAGGCTTCAGAGAGGAGCCCCCCTACAAAGAGCATGAGTTAAGTCAATGACCAAAAGAAAAAAGACAAAGGGTTGAGATCAAGTCAAGACCAAGACCACAGCTGGGCATCAAAACACCCACAGAGGACAGAAATGGAAATTCCTCTTCCTTCGATTATTGCCAATATATATCTGTCTGTATTGTAAGTGTACTGTTAGAATTGTCTTGCAAAAATATACTCGTCTTCCCATAGAAACGATTTTTAGGTACTACAGAAGGAATCAAACAATTTAATTATAACGCGATATCGCTGAAGTCATGGTCTTGACCTCCCAAAGTCCTCTTTGTCTGAGACCAAGAATCTCAAGTGCTACAAAACTAGTACCTGTACCTGGCCAGCACCCAATCATATTGAACACAGAGGAGCATTTAGCAGCCAAAGAAAGAGTTGGTGGAGACCAAAAACAGAGATAAAAGGTGAATTGACTCCAAACTTGTAATCCTACTGTGGACAGAAACATGACTTTCCATTAATGCCAGTGTCACCCCATAACTGCAAGAACAAGTCTTTATATATACACACAACATATAAACATGATTATATCATATTGTGTTTTTCAGCTTTATGACCAACCCTATAAAAATCCATCGGATTTTATGAAAAAATACATCGCCATGAAACTGAAAAGTTTTCCTCGGCTCGTGAGACGTTGTCATGTTGGAGTTACATGGTTTTCACGAGACAGCGACAGCATGTGATGTGCAATGTTTCCCATATGAACCACTCGTACTCATGTCCTTTACAGCGTCCTGTAACATGTTAGCCTGTGTTTTGGTAGAGATTCTTTACATTATTAAACAACATCAGTGACCTACCTCTGAACACTGAGCCCCGACTCTGAGCAACAGCTCCGGTTTTGTACGCCGGCCCCGCGGCAGAGGAACGCAGGAAGGAGTTTAAAAATTCAGTGCATGTGCGGCCGGCGTGCAGGTGGGAAATCTTCATGAAAAGTAGGTCTGTTCACACAACTTTTCTCAGATTGATTCGTCAGCCTGAACTTACAGAACATTTAGTTCCATTGTCCTAAAACCAATTGTTCAATTAACTATAATATCAGTTTAATCAAGTCATTTTGAAAGATTTTTTTCACATTACAGACCTGGTTTGAAAAGATTAGCCCCTCTCTGCAGTTATTACCCTGTTCTATTTTTTACTGCGTGCGCACTCTCGATAATGGGCAGGACACTGATGTGAACATGGCAGCTGTCATATCCACAGGAAGCTCGCTGTGTGTGTTGGCCAGCGCGTTGAGCACTCACCGCGTGTTTAGTGGCTTCTACTCCTACATGAACCCATCTACCAATCACGTAGGAATAAAAAGCCATAAGACACAACAGCAATCTCACAGGAGGGAGGAAAGAGAAGGAAGGAGGAAGGAAATATTAACTCCGCGCCGCCAAAAGAAAGGAAAAAGGGGGGAGATCGTGCTCTAGAAGGAGGAAAGTGTGGAAAGTGGTCTCAGAAAAAGGGGGCAGGGAGCTGGGGATGGAAAAAGTGGATTTGAAGAGGGAGGGAACAGGGGAAGGAGAGAGAAAAGGGAGCTGATTTCACAGTCATTCAAAAGGCAGAGGTAACCCACAGGTGATATTTACAAGACCACGCTCTGTGTTTGTGTTTCCCTTCTGTTTGATTATGTGCTTCTGTGTGCAGCGGATGAATATGTATTGCAGGCATTGCTCCCTCTGTGAAATTCCTCTGTGTGTGTAAACTATATTTGATATGCTCGGAGCAAACTGCTCTGATGAACCTAACCAAACTCCATCTGCTCTGTCTTCACATTTTTTTCTTTTTTTCTTTTTTTTTAAGTCTTACAGGCGCATGCAAACACTCGTCTTCCCTTCAGATGCTGCGCAAATAAATACCTTTCCCCCCTTAAAAGTTGTCGTGCTTCGGGTGACATCCCCTTCATATTCTCCGTTCGCAGCAGTAGAAAGCCGGTCGTGCCTGCGTGTAGAGGGGTTACAGTACGAGTGTAGGCACGCACAACTCAGGCACGTCCAGATAAATATGTATGACTCCACCGCGGTGTGGGTTTCCTGCTTTGTATGCTAATGATCTTATACAAGTTTAATAACGCAACTGTGGTGCACTGTGGGTAAGGGAGGTGGAGGTGGAGGTGGAGTCGGAGGTGGTGGTGGTGGTGGGGCTGAAGAACGGACCCGCACATCCTCACAAATCCTCTGTTAGGCCTCATGAGACGAGGTGTGAGAAATGAGGTAACAGATTACATTTAATCTCGCTAATTAGGCTGGAAGGATTCTGATTTCTGTGCGCTCAGTTTCGTGAGTGTGAAAGGTTGCTGTTACTATTAATAAAATCAGCCATTTTGTTGTGTATTCGAAGACAGGAAATGGGTATTTCATGCATTATTCGTGTGTATTTGCTGGATTCTAGCAGGAAAACAAAGCCAAAATTAACTACAGGAACAGATTAATGCCAAAAGAGTGTAAATCATCAGTAATGGAGAGTCACTAAGTACATTTATTTGAGCACTGTGCTGTACTTTTTCATAAAAAAATATAATAATACTATAAAATATGATGTTTTCTTATATAAGAGTTTAGTTGTAGTCCCTCACTTTAACCAGGTGCAACATTATAATGCTGCACACACATGTATGCATCAGTAATAACCATCAAAAGAATATCATTTTGTACTTCAAGTACATTTTGCTGACAATACACGCTTTTTTGTGAGTATTTCTAGTAGTGCTACTTTCACCTGAAGATGGACTTTAGGAGAAAGTCGATTTTTGAGTTTTATACCCAACTCATCATATATGCCATCTGAAACGCGCCAGTATTCGATGAGTTGGGAATGAGCCTCATAAATCAACTTTTTTAACGTGGACCTTTAAGTAAAAGACTAGAACACTTTCTTCCCCACTGCAGTATGTTGAATTATGAAGAATTATTACAGATTGAGCTACTCAGAATATAAAGTAGTGCAAATTAACCTCTAGCATTAAAATGCTGCTTAATGTTAATGCATCACTGCTCGTAATCCAGTAATACATAATGCAGAGAGGAGTAATCCTGCATAATGAGTACTCAGTTTCTATACTCTCTACCTGAGGTCTGCTAAAACATCACTCCTTACTGTGGCTTTCAAATAAATTAGATACATCATGTCTTTGTAATCTCTAACTGTTCATTTGCTTGTTTTTGTCTTCTTCTGGCTGTTTTTAATGAAAATTCAATGTTCTCTTAATTTTGTATGCTTCTGCAAAGCACTTTAAAATACAGGATGTAAGCATTGTCCCCCTGCTGATTTCAAACTCATCACAAACAGAGGGCAGCATATCACCGAGGTAACCGCTAATTGCTGCTAACTGTAGCTGTCATTAGCTAGTTAGCTCAGCTAGCCGTCCGTGTGCTAAGCTTGGCGCAGCAGGGGAGTGTTGGCGCTTACACCACTGCTACGTGAGCTTGGGGCTAGCTTGTTAGTAGCTAATGTCAGTAGATATCTCCTTATCTTAGCATTTCTTCACATTGTGATGACGATTTTAGTTCATTTCTGGAACGTTTTGAACTAAAACTCAAATAACTAGACTAAGTTCTTTAGTCTGCTTGAAGATGGATGGATTTTTGTAAGTTTGCTTGAAAAAGAAAGAAGTACGATGAGCCTGGGTTGGTATTAGCCTTTGTGTGGGATCATGTGTGACTCTCGATGTCTGCACACTGTGTTATCTGAAACACGTCCCTGTGTCAGGCGGCGCGGCGTTCAGGCTCCCCGTGTCTCTGCATCGACTCCTGGAGGAGGATCCTGCGACAAACAGAGAAAAAAGAGAGGAGAGAGGAGACGTGAGGTGTGTTCACAGAAGAATAATAATTCAACCCGAAGACTGAAAACCTTATTACTCCACTGCGGCTGTTTGGTTATTTAATGAGTCAATCTGAGGGCTTCGCTATTGAATTAAGGGTCTTTATCTTGTGTTTGCCGAGCACTCCCAATACAAGAACATCCACGAAGAGATGTCTGGGTATGGTTTGAGCTGTCAGTCTGAAAAACTTTCCCCCTCCGTCATGAGAGAGCTCACGCTGGGGTTTTACAGAAACAGCCACAACTTAGTCCTGAACCACAAACCAATTATGTCCCTTATCGAGCAGTACTTCTTGATGACTGGTGCAGTTTACGATGCCTAATGAAAAGTTAATAGCGAGCTCATTCCTGCACCTGCGAACGTCTCCGCCGAGGTAAAAACTGTTGACAGTCGGTGGATTCTCCGTACGCCGCCTGTTAAAAATATCGAACCTACATATTTTTGGAGAGAGGACCAGACCGTCCTCATCAACAAAAATAAAAAGTTTAGCTTTTAATTTATCATCTAAGAGGCTCTGGGAACTGTTTGGGGATGGCGCTCCACACAATGAGCTGTGACATCTTCATTGAAAAATGATTGATTTGGCTGCCAGGGAGAGGGGCTGTTTGAGAGACAGATCACTCAAACAGTCAAGCTGTAAAAAGCCCAATAATATGATGAATGGTCTATTTACCCAACAGATGAGGAGAGACTTGCATAGAGATTAAACGTGCAGGTTTTTTTGGGACGTGTCCTGGTCACGGGAATAGATTGGAAATTTGAATAATACGTCTGTGTTCTCCGTCGGGGAGCAAGCTGGAAATGAATTCAAGTTGCGAGTGATTTTCGGCCGCGAATAATGCGGCGCGGCGCGTTTATCACCCCTGATTGTCTTGCAGCAGGGGGGGAAAAAAAAAAATGGGTTTATCGATTGCGAGGCTTCACACCTGTGTGGATTCCTACACCAGCTGCCGATGCTCCTCAAAGATCTTGAACAAAAGTGTGGCGACTTGTGATTAATCCCCTCTGCTTTGAAGTGATTTCATTGTGCGCAGAGAAAAAGTTGAGCCACATTATCATTATGGCGAAAACCATTATTTGTTCCCCATTATTCCCCCTCACTGGAGGCCCTTGTTTCTGCACGCTCATGTATCATAAATGGACCATTTAACACGTATAACGCGCACAAACTGTATCTAAAGTTAAGCCACTAATCACTTAACCAAACAATGTCTCAGAGGATCGCGAGCGCGTGTTGATATAGTGACCCAATTTTTTACACATAGCATCTATAATTGATGTGCAATGGATGTCGCAGCCTCCGATCTGATAAGAGGTTTGGCTCTGATGGATCTCCAGATAGGCTTTCGTGGGGAGGGGGGGGGGAACAGATGTAGAGTCGTGCATCAGAGAGGGATGGGGTTGCCTGTGATCGTTTCCACCCTGCAGCGAACAAAATAGCCCTCATATATCCCTGTAATCTGCATTAGCGCCGGAGCACAAGCCAGGAGACAGCACAGAGGGGGATGAGTAATGGGGCTACCGCTGATTTGGCAGGGCCTATATTACACCTCAAAACTGAGGCATGCCCAACTGGCGAGAATATGAAATGAGGATGTCACAAATGAACAGCATCCCACCGGAACGCAGTATTTATCAGCCGATATTACACCCAAAACCATGTTTTTGAGCAGGTGACAGGCTGCGCTCGCCCTTCTTTTGTTCTTCTGAAATACTAGTGCTTCTTGAAACATACATTTACTATCTTCATTTTATGCTATTTTATACTTTTACTTCACTGCAATTAAAAGGGACATAAAGTATTTTCTGATATCCAATCTGTCTAATTATCATTTTACAGTTAAATACCATTAAACACTGTGACACTATCAGGTTAAGGTTTGGTTAGGTTTTTGGGAAAACACTTGATCGTGGTCATCTACGGTGCTTCACTCTGATTTTGTCGCTCTGTGATAACATAGCTCGACTTCCTCCTTTGCCTCCTTCATCATAATTACTTCAGGTTGGAGGGCTTCACCGCTTAAAACGTAAGTTTGTGCCGTTATTGGACTTTTACTGCAGCATCAGATCATATCCTTCTGGGGTGATGCCACCTCTAAACTTCACAGATGTTTCCACTTAATTAAACAGTTTGAGGAGGAAAAAGAGGTGAAATTTAAGCTTAAATTACACGAAAAAAACAAAGATGGGAGATAAATGTAAAAAGAGATGTTTACTATACATATATACACTATATATAGTACATAAGTATGTAAGCTGTACAGTGATATCCTTTGCAGGTAACACTTTTGCACCAAATACGTCCAGTATGTTTTATTTAGTATTTAAATGAACTTAGGGGTCATACATGTAGTCTTACTCTGTGAATTTTAAAAGTTGACTTTACTTTAAAAAAGTCTGCAAAGCAATTACCTCAGTATTATCAACTCAACACAGGCACGGAGTCTAAAACAAGACCAGCTTAGTCCATATATTTTGGTACTTGTGCTGAAGCAGAGGGTCTGAGTACTTCTTCCACCTCTGGCTTCTCTTCCATTGGCACATTTCAGCTTCCGTTGCTATTTATTCTCAGCAGGCTGTGGGATGAGTAATGACCTAACACTGGTTTGGCATCTTCTGTCTGTATTACAACCAAAAAACCGGAGCCACGAGCAACTCTCTGACTGGCGAGAGCAGGAACACGAGCCTCGGCGCCAGGGCAAGAAATAAAATGTTTCTGTCCGGCAGCCACGGTGGCGTGTGCATCCTACAGACAATCACATCCTCGAATAAAGTGTATGACGCTCCAGACCCAGAGGAGGAAGAGCAATTAGTTACATCTACTTTACGTCTCTGGAACGGAGGAGAAATAAGAAGAGAAGTGATTATTTTGTGTTTTTTTTTTAAATGGAATATTTTTAATCATATGAGTAAATTTTGCAAGACAAGGGGAAACTCCAACTGTAACCCAAATAGAAGAAAAATCTTTTCATCTCATCTCCAACACGGCTAAATCCTGAGAAGTGAGGATATAAAATGGGAGCATAACAAACACAGCGCCTGCCATTAAACTCTTGTAATGGCTTGTAACAGGATATGCTCGCTTGCTATCTGAAATTAAAGCGTAGATATTACATCCCTTGGGGCCAATCAAGTAGTTATGCGTTTATTCTGCTGGGACGTTAATGTACTCCTACGACGCGTGCGTTTGTGCACCTCGGTGTGTTTGTTGTTTGTGTGGAAGTGGTTTAATTTCCTCCCATAATTCATGGTTTCCCACATTAATAGATGTGATTCTGGTGCGCTCGTGTTTTTCTATTTACAATTAAAAAAATATCTCATAAAGAAAACACACAGCTCAGGGAAAAGAATACCGACGCGCCGCTCGGCTAATGCCGTTATTTTTTATTTTTTTCGCTCCACTTTGAATAGAAATGTGATTATCAGGAAGGGGGGAGAGAGACGGCGCGGCCGCACAATAACAAACGATGCGAGAACTTTTTACGCCTTCATCAGATACAGCTGAATCATTTAATCAAGACTGGTGCCTGGAAACATCAGCATATGGCGGCATTAAATTTACATCAGGGAGTGATGTGCAGCGGGGAGCGTCTCCACTTCAACCCATCAGCGCAGACGTTTACAGGATGTGTGTGCCGCTGCTGTCGGGATATTTTGTTTTTTCTTCATTATCTGAGCGACAAATCAGCAGAATGGAAATGCTGAGGAGCCCAAGACGAGACTGGAAACGAGTGCACACAGTGAGAGCAGGAGTGCTACCTCAGGAGGAGGAATAGTTGTGAGACTGTTGCCCATTTAAACCTTAAACTATTACTATGCACTTGATGTTTCAGCCACAAAGGCTTTCATCAGACGACCTGCTTCCACAGGCTCGACTGAGCTGCACAACACACTGTGCGGCAGCAGCTGAAGGTTTGAGTGCCATTAACAGAAGAGGGGCCCCTCAATAGGTTTATTGTTTAGTACTTTCTAAAGTTTCTGCTGCCGCCATCGTTCCGCTACAGGGTTGTGAGCAGATTGCTTTTTCCGTTTTGCGCGACTCCGCAGCAGAAAAGTGCTGGTGGAGGCATATTTTTTTTTTTTTTTGCAGGGGCGAGCGGATGATTAAGTCCACAGTCCCTGCTCAGGTGCAAACATCTGACCGGCCTGAAGAAGGTGGAAAGGTGTCGTTAACGAGACCAGATGGTTTGTTAATCAAGATTCTCTCGATTGAGAGTGAAGGTGGTGGATTGAGCTGCCATCGCTGTCGAAAATGAGCCTCCCTCAGTGACCAAGTACACTTACTCAAGCGCTGTACCTGAGTACCATTTCGAGGTACTTTACTCTCATTCTCTGCCACTCGTCTACGTCTCAGAGGGACATTTTAGACTTCTTTTACTCCACTACATTTATTTGATACCTGCAGTAGCAAGTTAGTCATTTGAATGCAGGTGTTGGTGTTCTCCATTTTTTTATTGCTGCTCACGTTTAAAGCAACATCATGGAACATTGTACCTTAAAATAACAGCTTGGTACATCGTAATACAGTGTCTCTGTCTCAGCCACTCCATCCCCCCCCATCACTTCACTGAGAGGGTAGGATCACAGTGTTTCTAGTACTTCTTCGCCACTGAATAAGTTCATTAAAAAAGCACCTAGTACTGATAGACCGACAAACTAGTCGTGACCTAATTTTTGCCTCTGATGTAATTAAATTAAAAGTAGATAACAGTGTGTTCATGGCTGCACTCAGTAACTAGTTTCTCAGTACTGAATGACACAGACTGTTCGGGTCACTGAGCGAGATGAACTCTCACTTCTGCTTTGCCAGTGTGCGTACTTGTACAGTTAAGAGAGGCTGTTTATGCAGGGCAACTAAAGAAAGAAATTATTAATTGTCTAAATATCGAAACCGTCCTCCCAAGTATGCAACAAATCACCCTTATCTGCCCCGTCCTCTCCCCCTCCCGCCCCGCTTTCATTACTCATTGAGGGTTTTTTCTCTCCCGTCGACACCAAAGAGCGAACATTTTCATGAAGGCAATAAAACGCTCATCAGCAAAGGCCTGAAATTATTTTTTAATATGACGACATTTTAATGAGGACTGAAGGAGATGGCTGGTTTGGCTGATGGCAGCGCCTCTTTATCAATGAGTGGCAGGGAGGAACTAATGGCACTAAAACAGACAGGCTGCTGTGGTCTCTCTCTCTCGCTCTCTCTCTCTCAGTGTGTCTCTATGTCTCTCTCTCGCACACAACACTTACTTTTAACTGAAGTTTTGCCAAGACTCGAGCGTAAGAAAGATATAAAACCATTATTCCCCTTGACAGACCGCCTATCACTAAGAAAACCAGCTGCATTTGACATCTTTTGGGACACACACTCCAGACTCCACTCGGCCCGTCCTCTCGGTTCGAAGTGTTTACGCGTTTTGTCATTGATTGGAATTTAATCTGAGGACTTTTTCACTTTAGCGGCTTGAGAAAAACCTGTCAGCAGTGAGCGCCGGGGATGGAGTGGGCTGCCAAAAGGTCGTGTTATTGGACTGGAGAGGTTATGATGAAATTACAGATAGAGTCAGGCAGGGTTCGCAGTGTTTTTGAAATACAAAAGTCATGAAGAGTCCACGAGAGGAGTAACAGAGCGTTCTGTATCGTCTCCATTGATATTCTGAAGTTTATAACGCTGCGTCATGTTCAATAGAAATTACACGCCCTTTGTAAGGATGACCTGAGTCTGGAGACTACAACACAGCTCAGACATGTTGTAAATTAATGTCACAAGAGGTGAAAGTATATATATATATATAAAAATATAAAACTGCCAAGATGTGCTAAAATACTGTCAGAATGTGTTTTTTGAAAGTGACTTTCAATTGAAGCCGTGAACCTAATGAGTTGTCAAGCAAAAGAACAGGCTGTGAAAACTGTAGTAAAGTTATGAAAAGCGGCAAATTAATGTCACTCACTAAGACGCTTTACTCATTACACACTGTTGTAGAACACTGGTGGATAAGTAAAGTGCTTACCACCTACAGTATATTAAAACGCCGCATCGCTTTACACTTTTTTAATGAGCGGTCAGACTTGGCTGACATTCCCCGCCCAAGGTCAGGACAAAAAGCGTTTTTTTTTTTTTTTTTGCGGACGAGAGCCCCCCCTGCCCACCAGACGCTAAACAAAAACCACTTCTCTGCCTCCTTCCTCTTTTACCATACAAGGTCGTCTCATGCTGGCTACGCCTCCGCAATTAGCATGCAGCCTGTGGTGTGGCCTGTCTGGCGGCGAACACACAAGCGCGGCGCCCCGCTCTCCTAATGAGATGCCAGTCAGTGAGGGTGCCTGCGGGACTGTGAAAGTGAAAAAAAAAAAAAAAAACTCTGGGGTGTCCGTGCACCAGATCATGGGTGGTAGAGGAGACCATTGAAGTGCACACAGCCGGGCTGGGCAGGGCAGGCGGCTAATTCTACATAACACACTCCATTTAACGGACGTTTTCATCTAAATTGTGGCACTCTACCATGAATGCATGCATTTTTAGCATGGGCGGCCACAGAAGGTGATGTACTGCCAGCACTTGCTTTAGCTTCACAGGACGGAGACACAGGTATCCACTGAATGGTCAGAATAGGAGTGAATGCAGCAGGTGTACAGAGAAATCAGTCGATAGTGTCACTGCTGGTTTTTCCCCAGAAATTGTGTTTTTTGCATCGGTTCAGCACGTGGAACGACTTCTAATACTACAATACCCACGAGGCTCTGCTACTGTTGTTACGCAGAAGAGGCTAGCTAGATGCTGCCTTCAAATAGGGTTGGGCTTACTGTGTTAATGAGAAGATTGCATAAGAACACCCCCTCTTGTATTTCCTGAATGGCTTTAGTTGTGGCGTGTTTACTTACATTTTAAGAAATGTTGGTGGCCGCATAAGTCCACTTTTTGGTGAGTTAATATGCTGTAATTTTAGCTGCGTAGAGTGTTTCTACAACATTTTTCTCTTAGGTAAATGTTGACATTCCCAAACGGCCACATACTTTTCAGGCAGTTTCATGGCGTAACCACGAGCAAGAGCTCAATTCAGATAGCTTAGTTGTTGAATTTGTGGACAAACTCCAAAAGTAAAAAAAAAAAAGTAAAAGTAAAACATGTTTTCAAAAGCTAGCTTCCATCCACCGTTAGCCGCAGAGAGACCCGTTTTTAAGCTTTGGGATTGGATGGTTCTTGTTGAAAAGCACTTTGGGAGTTGTAGTTAACTTCTCCGTCATAGTTTTTATGTACAAAAGCAACTCTGTCTGAACTGGTAGCTCGTAGCACCAAAGTGTTTGTGTTTATACCGCTACCGCTAGCACAGGCACTTTAGCGGGGGACCAGCTGGTGAGGATGCTGTATGCCTTGTAACACAATACATGGATGTCATACCATCAAAACTGTTATAACTTCACATTCTGTCGATATTTTTTGTGAAGTTTTGAAAGTTTTCAACCAAAAAACTACACTGGTTCACGCAGAGTTTCATACCGAGTTCTCCAACTTCAGGTCATGTAATGTTTCCTTCGGGTAAAATTGAACTGTTTGTTTACTCTCACTCTTAAAATTTGGCTTGTTAGGTCGTATTAATCTACTCAGGGTATTACAATGTTTGTTTATAGCCTAATAAAGAACATATTTTTTAAAATTTGTATCGAATTTGACACAAAGTACATCTTATTACATGTCATTATTATAGTCATTATGTGCTAAAATAAAATAACGTGCAACCTTTTTTTAGTTTTACGTATAACATCAGTGTAGAGGAGCGTCAGTGTGGACCGGCTGTGGCGAGAAGCTTTGGGGGGGGGTTTATCGCATGTTCACTTGCCTCCACAAAGGCACGGACTCAGCATGTTAAATATAGTGTTTCAAATGTGTGCAGATGAAAACTGAAGCTGAGAGGGATTTTTCTCTCCTTCAATTTGATGATGCAGTGAAGCGCACAACCAGAGCTGAGCAGCAGGAAAGAAATGTGTTTCAGTGCCCTCCCCTCCTGATTTGAATTCACAATCAGATCCTGTTTCTGCTGCACACTGTATTCAGCTAAAAAAAAAAAGTCTCAGCATTAGCCCAGACGCATGCTTCTACTTATTGTCGGATTAGTCATTTCATTCGCAGCTAAGCTATCTGTGAACAGACGCTGCTTATTATTTCATTTATCAAGAACGATTTAGTCTTTTATAATTAAATACAAGTTGAGCAGAGGTGATAAGTACAACTGTGAGAAAAATGAAATGATTTGTCGGCAGCATCAACAGGCTTTCTCCATCCACTTTAAGAAAAATCCTCACAATCCGGATTGCCTTTGACAGCCACAATAAAAAGAGATATGGAGGAAACATCAATGCACCCCGTGCTGATAAAATATTCATCCCGCCACTAGTTAAGTTAGCCTTTTTTTTTTTTTTTTTTTTTTTACTGCATATTAATAGTGCTTCTGTGCAGATCTAGCTACTCACATTCAGTGTGTACCGTTCCTCATCGCTGCATGAGGCATGAAAATCACAAAGCACATTTTCCTACAGTGAGGAAGTCATTATAATGCAGCTCTGGTCTCCCGTGCTGCCTACAGCAAAATGAAGCTTTTAAGTTGTTGTGTGTGTGTGTGTGTGTGTGTGTGTGTGTGTGTGTGTGTGTGTGTGTGTGATCTGTTTAAAAATCGTAGCCGGCGCGGGAAAAGAAATGCACTAAATAGCTGCTATTAAGTGTTATAAAAGTATAATATGAACAACACGGCCTCTGTATGGAATTGAAAGAGGGGAGCAGGCAGGAAATGCTCAGGCTGACAGAAAAAGGTTTTGTTTCTGAGTCAGATCTGGGTGTGATCCTCTGGGGCGTTGTGTATACACAGTGTGCCATGTTTTGACCCAAATTGCTTCTTTTTTTTGCAAAAGGGGATTGATGTAACTAGGCCTTTGGAGGGATGTGTACTAGATGTTTTACCCTGTTACATGGTATTTTCTTAAAGTGCTGGATGTTGCAGGAAAAACCTCATGTTTCCTGAATGCCAGCGATCCTCGACATCTATCTATCTATCTATCTATCTATCTATCTATCTGATCATACACATCTTCAAACATGCCCTCAGGGGTTAAGGACGTGCAGCAGCGACATGCCTCACAAAGCCTCCTTGCCTGCTAATGGCCCCCTGTTTGTAATGGCATCCGTATAGCACCGCTTGACGAGCTGCCAAAGGGGGTGTTCTGTTATTGCGGAGCCAATCACCCACTAAGTATTTGCTGGCTCCTATTTCCTTTCCGCTAATGTGCGAGCCTCCCCAATGCCGCAGCTAAATCGACTCTTTACGCCTGACTTGTCACCCCACAGCGACGCGCCGAGAATCCCAAAGATGCATCGTCGGAGGGCAGCCCGACGTCCCTGTTGCCATGGAGACGTTTATGGGCAGGGATGCGGTTGGGCGGGTTATGATGCTTTTACTGCAACCCCTAAATCATGGGAAGCGATGGGGCTCCATGATTAGGGTGATGAAGCTGACATGACCTTTGCAAGGGTGTTGTTAGGCAGTGATTGCTCACTTTAATGTGTGTTTGGATCTACTGTGTCAGGCGGCGTGTAGGGCGTGGGTGTGTGTTTGTCAACTGCTCCGGTAAAAGCTGGACTCCGAGGATCTTGAAAAAGAAGGCAGAAAGAGGACCAACATTTTTCACCCCAGCGGTAAACGGGCGGTGTAACTACACGGTGTAAATTCTGCACAAATGGGCCTGTGGATACAGATACCATGCAGCTCCTCTCTCACTATGAGAGGCCCCTTCTGTCCATTATAGCATATTTCTTACATGGTTTTCTGGCTATTTACATTTGTTTAGAAACATTTCATTTTATGTTGGTGTCTGGTTAGGGGTTAGGGCATTTAGCCACGCCAGGATACCATGTTTTTCGTAATTTAAACGTACTATTCGTAATTCTTGAACCCCAAAGATACGTGAACATAACGATATCAAGAAATCAAGAAAATAAAGCTGTACAATCTGTATAACCAGTGTGAAGACAGAAGTAAATGCTGAGCTCTATTGACTTACTAACGTAGTGAAGTAACGTAACGTGTATAACGCAAGTCACTTAGGTAACGCAGGCCAGTTGGAAGTGTAGTTATAGAAGTAACGTAGGCATTTTAACCCAAACCATGATGTTTTCCTAAACCTAACCTGAGTAGTTTTCTTTGTGGAACCTATTTAGTTGTATCCGAATGAGGATCCCAGGCCTACTTTCATGATAGCCTGACTTTTTTTTTTGTTGCATAAAATCAGGCTACATGGTAACAAACTACTAAAAAAGTGGGTCTAGAAATAGCTACATTAATATTTGAAACTACTATATCCTACTGTTAATGAAAGTTACATCTAGGTCACTTATTAAACTGTGATGGGGAAGGATGTTCGTAAAAGATTTTCCAATTAAATGCAAACATGACAAGTAATATAGGCCTATATATGAAGCCTCCGTTAGCTATCATGTGCTAACATCAACGTAACATTTCGTAACATTCAAAATTAATGTTGAATCAAATAAAGAAATTAATCTTATCACAGACAAGATGGGCGTACCTGCATGTCAATACCCGATTTGTCTGTTTTGCAAGCTAGCCTAGGCTACTTGCTAGGTAGCAAAACTGGCAGCGACGTAATGGCTTTTAAAAAGTACGCTATGTCTGGGTTCTTACTGATGACTTGAAATTCAATCACTTAAAACTAAATGTATTTGATTGAAGTGTTTTTTTTCTCTCCTTTGTCAGAAGTGCTAGCTAAGTGCGCTCTTTTTCCTGGCTGCTAGCGTGCTCCTTATTTTCTCTTTTCTTGTGTGCCATGAGTCTAGGATGTGAGTAGTTGTGATGTGTTAAAGCACACACAAAGGCACATTTCTGACTAACCCAACGAGCACAAGTACACATAAAAATAGCTATAACACAATAGCAATTACTTACAGTTCTCCCCGCCTCTGTAAAAAGCCACGGTTGTCCACGCAGCATCGAAACTTTGACAAAAGCTTAATCAGAGCGGTGTAACGACAGTATTTTTACTGACTTCAACAGTGCTGTGAAAGACCCAACAGGCATTCAATAAGACAAGCACTAATAAGGATAACAAAAGAAAAGAAAGCCAATTAAGTAAAGTTATATTCCTTGGCTATATAATGTCACTCTGTTAAAAGTTACAGGTCAGTTCCTGATAACTGAGAAAGTTTCTCCGTGAGTGAAGAGCTGCTTAAAGACCTCATGATAGCTACAGTTAATATAATTCTGTGATGATTAACTATTGTACCAGCAGTCATTTTTTTCAAATGGGGTATATATCGCAGCCTGGAGGGAAAGTTTCCATAGATTTTTTCAGGCAGGTAGCAATGTCAAACTTAAAGGTGCACCCGCATGGTAAACAGAAAGGTGTCCTGCTGATAAGCGCAGCAAAAAGCAAAGCTATGAAAGTGAGAGGCAAATAAACCCTGAAAGATGCGAGTCCTCAAGAGGTCTGTGAGGGAATGAGTAATACGTGAAAGCGAGTCGGCGGCTAGAAAGCCCAGACATACTTTGCCCCCCGTTATCGGCCCGCGCAGATGTGCCTCAGCCCTCTCCGCGGCGCTCCCATTCGCCACATCCATCACAGAAGTGCACCTTGGGAGATTGAGAGGATGGTGCAAGCGCCAAACCCACCATCTGCCGTCGTTTAGAAATAAATGACAGGCCCAAACCTAGTGGGAGCCCGTCTCATTCCACTGCCAGCGTCGGTGCGGTGACGGGTCCGCCCAACCTTCCCTTTTTCCCTGAAATCTATGTGTGAGACCCCTGCCAGTCATGCTGGAGTGTGCCTCGGAGAGAGACTTGGAGTGGATTTGGTCGGTGAAGCACAGCCCTTTACTCAGGGGAGCGGGCAGGTGGAACAGCGTGGTGAAACCAGCTGTCTCCCCACTGATTACAGCAGCCAACACGGGGAGCTGGAGAACTCATAGACTCGAGGTGGATCCGACTGGAAAGCAGCTCCACTTTATTTGATTAGAGGTTTATTGATGATCTCCGGATAAAGAAACTATCACTTATAACAAGCTGGGAGTTTTATGGACTGCCTGCAGGTAGCGCTTTTTACTCCAACATGCTCCCACTAATTGATATTTCACGCAGACATGCAAAGTCTTGCAAAGTCCACTGCAGCAGGGAACAAAACTGTGCAATTTAGCCGAACTCCCAAGGTGGAGATTAAGAAAATGAAGTAGTTAACTGCGCCAATCCTGCAACTGTGTGAATGATGAATGAAGCTGCAGGAATCATAAAAACTCACACGCAGACATAACCCTCATCAGGGTAAAAAAAAAAAGCAGCTGAAAATTTGCGTGAAACACAAAGTAGCCTTCCCCTCGTTGTGTTTAATCTCCTCGAGGATGATTTCCTGTAGTGTTTTCTCTGCCAACTGTAAGACCGGGCGAAGTATTACTTCACCGAGTTCTCGTACGTGACAGCTCATATAAGTTTGGCCCCAGAACTGAGACGGGAGGTAGACTTTATTAATTTCATGGATTTGGAAATGAGCCGTGGTGATAAGGCTATCACTCTCTTATCTGGGGATGGCGGGGGCGTAATTAAGCCGATAGCCAGCGATGATGAGGAAGTGGTGTGGAAAAAAAAAGAAAGCCTTGGGGATACGAGGGCGGAATCTTCAGGGCTCGTTTACCAGAGGGATGATTAGATTGGCACTTAATTGCCACCTTTTCTATTTTTAGGGTGGGAGGTTTTCTTATGAGCCTCCTTCCCTCCCTCCTCCCCTCACGCCTTCGATTCTTCTTTTTCCTTTTTTTGCATGGTCAAGGTCAGTTTAAAGATTGTTCGATTGTCAGACGGGCTGAAGTTGATCTCGGCGGGTTAGATCGAGGAGGGAGAGAAGTGTCCACCTTCCTTTCCTGTGTGGATATCTGGTAGATTGGGGTCAAGAGTAGGTGGACTGCGGTGTAATAGCACAAGACAGAGTGTTTTGTAGCAAATGGCCAAGTTTCATCTCTTGAACTTTGTACGAGCCACAAAGTCTGATAATTGTTTTGCAGCGACAAAACAGGCTTACCAATCAGTTTTTATTGATTCCTCGCCTCACTGTCTCACTGCACCAAAAAAAAAAAAAAAGAAAAAACTCAAAGCCTGGACATCCTCTGAATCCTATTTCATGTCTGATAATGACCAGGTCGGCCAGACGAGAGTGTCTGCCACAGTGCCAATAATCTCTCTGCAGGGGCTGAGATATGGCATAAAATATACCTCATTCCAATCAGAATCTGCAGCATGGAGAGCGAGTATTTTAACTGCTCTACACTTCACCAACAATTACTGTCAGGGTAATCACGACAGGGGCAGAGGAGTTGTCCAGAGGCAAGCGAAAAGCGGTTGCACCGGGCAGATCTCTGGCGTGAATATGTTTAACTATTAAAAAGTGAGGAGCTGAAAGTGCTAACTGAAGTGGAAGTCAATCTGAGGCAATAGCGGTATTAAAATAAAATCATCAAAAAACATGAAATCCCTGCTGTAACTCCATATTGAAGTCAACATTCGACCGGGCTAGATTGACTTGATTAGCTACCATTCAAAATCTCACTTAAAAAAGGTGCGCTTTTAGACACAGTCTTCAACACCAAGCTCCTCAACGAAGACAGTATTTCAGCTTAACTGCAGCTCGGTGTTACCAGCCTTCTGTCTCTTAGAATTATGTTTACATCAGACAAACGCCTCTGCTCATTGTCTTCACATGCTGGATAGGCTGTGTCACATTGTGAATTATATTCAAAAGTGAGCTGGTCTGCTCATCATGTTTGGGTTTATGTTTGTCGTTTCTTGCTTTATTTTGGTAGATCCTCATGTATCATGTGTTGCTTTCCGCATCCTGTCTTTGTCTTTTTCCCACCCTTTCTCTGTGTACACCTGTGTTTCATTTGTTCATTAGCCCTTGTGTGTTCAAGTCTGTGCATTTCCTTTACTCTTTGCTGGTTTGTCGGTGTCTCTTATGTTTCTGTGTCTGTTCCCTGGTTCTCATGTGCTCAATGTGTTCCTGATTTCTTCCCCATGGCTTTATGGTTTGTCCCCCGTTTTTCGAATTCTCCTTGTTGCCTTTTTGTTGCCAGCTTTTTTTGCCCCCCCTGCTTTTGGGTTGTTTGGCTTTTGTACTCTTTGTTATTTAAGCCTCTGCCTCTATGTGCCTTCTGTTTGGGTAATATACAAATTATAATTCTTTATGTCTCTGGATATTTTATGATTTGTTGTTTCCAAAGTCCAAAAGGAAATGGGAAAGAAAGCTTTCAGGTTTCTGCACGGAACAAACTCCAGACAGCTCTTCAAAATGTTTTATCACTGAACGATATTAAAGTAAATGGTGAAATCCATTGACTCCAGGTTGTCTGAGCATTTGAATGTTGCCCTTTTAAGAGAGATCATTGATCTCAAAAAGGTCTTACCTGATTAAATAAAGGCTAAATAAAAACTTTGCACCTCACAATTTACATCCAAAGTGCCCCATATGCAGCGAGGCAGAAAGTACGGGACTGGGTGTGTAGTAACTGGACACCGCAATTAACACTTGTCTCTTTATTAATGAAAACAGCGACCTTTCCCCGACATCAACCATGTATTTTAATTGCCTAACCCTAATCATAGTGTAATCGTAGTTTGTTAGCTATCGTGACGATCTCTTCTAACCTTTTTCCTTCCCTAGTCGTCATGTACAGATATTTTAGAGAAAAACCCCGGCGGCACTAAGCCCCAATCATGTGTTGCTACTGGAGATCTTTAAAAAAACGTGACATGAATGTATAACTTTAAGTAAAAAAAAAAGGCCAAATCATTTCTGAAAACAGCTGGGCACTGTAGTCTTTATTAAACGTCTCTCAAACAGGTGTAAAGAGGGAATTTGTCGGGGACTATTTTAAACCGCGGATGAATACAGATTTGGCACTGCAATGAGTTTTCACAGCTCAGAGCCACAACTGTGCGGCTCACTGATGCGTTTAATTGTTCATGTAGTCAATGCTTGTGTGACAAAGGATATATCTGGTGATATAAACAACCAACAGTGATTGTATGCTTCTAACAACCATTTCCTTTGTATCAAAAGCTGTAAATACTCTCAATAGGAATTAATATGCTTGGGCCTGATTCAGAGTAACATGAAATGGACTCACACGTTGTTGGTTTCGAGTTTTTACTGCGCGGAGCCATGACAGTGTGGATCATTGATTTGTTTTTTGGACACCAATGGCGCTCTATGGCAGAGAGCAGCAAGCTATATCAATACTAGCTGGGTAACCTCTTTGTTGGTGTCTTTTCATGAGATTAGTGGCCAATAAGAAAAATATAGTGCCAGTCTTATCCTTTAAATGTCACGGCACAGACATCACTGACGCACGCTGGAGTCGCGGTATTGGATTTGCAGATTAAAGTGTGTCTAATTACGGCTGTAGTAGTTGTACAACATCTCTGAGTCCACGGACAAACAAGTCGGAACTCCACTTTTGAATCCGGTGGCATTTCTTCAGGAGTTTAAGTATCCAAGGACTGCAGTAACCTTTTGATAGCTTTAAAATTACCTGTCCGCTAAGACATGATTGCACAACCAGAAGCAATGCTCCAAACTAATGAAGACCTTTGTGCGAGACGGATGTGAGAATATTCCTCTGGCGCCCCCCCGCCCGACACCCATGACACCTTCCAGTGTAAACAGCCCAGGCCGCAGAAAAAGGGGCTGCAAATCGGCAAAGCCTGCCTGTAAAACCATAATCCCTGCTCCTCCGACAGATGCACGGGAGAATAGAGTGTTATCACCCTGCTTGACACACTCCTGTGTTTTCTCCCGGCATCCTCGGGGGTTTATCATTCCAGCATTCATTCCATTATCCCGAAACACACCGGGGCTGTCCTTCGGAGCAGGAGAACGAGACGACTTGTCAGGGTCGCAGAACAAAGAGGAGAGCATGTCGAGGAGCGGATTAGACCGGGAGAGGAAGTGCGGGGCTTCGGGGTGGTGGGGGGGGGGGAGAAGGGGATGCAGGAGGAGAGGGAACGTGAAAGAAGTAAGAATCTAACAAGGGAGTAAAAGGAGGGGGACAGAGAGACAACTATAATGCTCTTTGTCCACCTTTTTTTCTTTACTAAACCTGTACATGTTACATACAAAACCCCAAGGAGGAAAAGTGGTGTTCTTCTTTCAAACGATGTCGTCTGCAGTGGACGCCGCTTGTTTTGATTCGTGCATCACAAGAGGATGGCTGACATTGTGCAAAGGAGGAAGATGTACTGAACTGCACAAAAGCAGGTTTGAGGGAAACTTTCTCACCTTTTGTCAAGCGGTATTTGGATGGTTTCTCTGTTCTCTGAGATCTGCTTCATGTCTCGTCTGAAACGTCTGCTCGGGTCTTATTTTCGGGCTCATTATACCAAAATATTCAACAGAAACAAGAACATTTTACTGTAGTTTTCTAAAAGGTGCTTACCAACTACGCATTTAGGGCTGCAACTAATTATTTTCACTTTTATTCAAACAATTGTTTGATCAAAAAAAAAAAAAAACAAGGTTATGTTCTGTTTAGAACCAAAGCTATTTATCTTATCCAAGGAAATGGCACAAAACCAACAAATATTCACTTTTGGAACCAGAATGGAAGGTTTGGCATTTGCACCAACCCTAACCCTAAAAGGTGGTGTCTTGATTAGGTCCAAAGATAATCAGTTTGTCATTACAGAAAATTAAGAAATCTAACAAATATTCACATTTAGAACCAGAACAGATGGCGTAGCCAGTGAATTTTGGCTTTTAAAAAAAGGACTAATGATTAATTGATTATCAAAATATGTGGTGATTCATTTCCTGTTAAGCTGCTTGAGCTTATCTAACTCTTTCCCTGACTAAGAAAACTGATGTAATTCAGTTGTGAACAGATAGATGATCATTAAATATTCAGGGATTCCTTTTAATGTTGACCTTGAGGGATTTTTGGGGCTAATACGCACCCTAATGCTGAAGTGTTTGATCTGAGTTTCAAACAGGACTTAAAATAGATTTTTTTTTTCACTATTACGCTTTGAAGTTTAGAAACAAAACCAGGTTGCAATTATTACTAAGTGTTGTGAACATCTTCTTCAACATCATCCCCAGGTTACAGGGGGAGTAAATGCTGTAATGCATCTGTAGGAAGGGGTGTGAATGTTTTCCTTACAGTCAATCAATTATGCATTAAAGCAAAGCGTCCCGGAGACAACGACCTGATTTTTGTGTTTCACCACAGCAGATAAAACCTTATTATCTGCATGTAACACACACACACACACGCAGGTGGCACGTCATCCCATAATACATCCAAAAAGCTATAAGGCGCAGACAAGCGCACACGGACACCCCTAGATCCCACACTTCATTACGCGTCCAGCCATCCCTGACTGGAGTAAATCGATGCAGGATAATAGCCAAGCGCCCTCGCCCCTCCATCACTCCATCTCCCCCTCCTCCATCCCACTATCCCTCCATCCATCCACCCCTTCCCCTCCCGTCGTCTTTGCTGTTTTTACATCCACTCATTCTCCTTTTTTTCTTCCAGCTTTCCCTTTTTTTTCTCTTTGTCCATCCTCATATCCTCCCTTCACCCCACTGTCCTCCAACCCCTCCATCCATCCATCCATCCATCCCCCCTTCTTCTTTTCTCTCCATCCACCTGTCTGCTTTCATCACTGCCGTGGATCATTCCTCTTATCAGGTGCGGCGGCTGTAATACCGCTGTTGCATATAACATGTCTGTTGTGATCACTGACAGCTTGGCCGTGCTGCATTGACAGTAACAGGGATAATAAGCTCATTTTGCATGCCGTCCTGCGTCACTTCTGTCTGTCTGGGCTGCTTCCTATAATTTAGGTCCGCTGCGTCTCCGGGGAAGGAGGCGTTATTAGTCCGCCGAGGATTGGCCGAGGTGTTTAAGAATTCCATTTCTCGTTAAAGGTGTCAGTTTACATCCGAGCGGAGAACGTGCCGCTGTTACACTTTGTAATGGCCGCATTACTTTCATTTACCAATCTAAACTGATAATGGCTGCCAGCAGAGGGGGTCTAAAAAGCCGCCGGAACGGTCAAAGTTTTGCAATTCTTCCAACTAGCTTTGGAAATAATTTATTGTGGTTAATGGCCCACTGCAGGCTTGTTGCATGCAATTAAAGCTGTAATCCATTATGGCTAAGAAACAACAAAATGGCCTGTCATGCTTGCTTTATTCACATTCATGAGATGGAGGGAATTTGAACTCAGGATCTAAGGTTCATCTGCAAACTGCAACAAAATGACTGCATTTTTTAATTCAAACTTGGTTTTTTTTGTGTTTTTTTTGTTGAATATTTAGCAACTTTGCGACATTCTGTCACCTTAAACGGCCACGAACACTCAAATTTTAGGCTTCAAAACCACAAAAAGTCTCTTTTTAATGTGACAGCAGTATTATATATTCACCATCAACTATTACAAAATATGAAAGTGCACACTTCATGTTGACATCATTTGCAGCAGGCGTGCAGCTTCGCTTTTTCTCTGCCAGTCAAACCCCAGCACTCAAAAATACTGAATAATTGATAATTAAGCTTTAAACAAGAACTTGATTTGCGATTTGCGAGATTTTCCGCTGCCTAAACAATGACAGTGGTTTGAAATGGTTTGAAAGTGGGAGAAAAAAAAAAAATTTGACGCATGAAATATTCAAGGGAGGCTGTGATAAAGTGAAGCTCAAGCAATAGGTGGAAGACAGCTCGCTGAGAAAAATCTTAGATCAAAGACCTCTGCTGCAGTGTTTCCCACATTCAGGATGCGCACAAGAGAGAATAGATAGATCCTCTAATTGAAAAAAAAAAAACTGAAATGTTTGCAAATATCTGGAAACCTGAAAGTAAATGTCAGTGTCTTGAGTTATTAATGACATTTACTGGGTGATAATTATGTGCTTGGATACTAGATTATGAGCTAATGAGAGGAGATACTTGTAGCTGTTTCCACTCAATGTTTAAAACATTAAAAAAGGTCTAGTGTGTAGGATTTTTTTTTTTGGGGGGGGGATTTAGGAGGATTGATCAGCAGTAATGGAATACAGTGTTCTTTATGTTTTTATTCATCAGCATGTAATCAATGGAAACAGTTGTTGCGTTTTCGTCACGTTACAATGAGCTCTTTTAGTTATCTACAGAGGGAGTGGGTCCTCTTCCACTGTGTCTTCAATGTTGCACCACCATATCTTTTTTACAGTACCCCAGAATGGACAAACCAAACACTGGCACTAGAGACAGCCTTTCGCTTGTATTCGCTTTTTTAGTTTCCACCAAAGTGGGTGTGAGATGAGGGGTGTTTAGTTGGTTGCAATAGAAATACTCAAGTAAATTACAAACACCTTCAAATTGTACTTGAGTAAATGTACTTGGTTACAGCCCATCAATGACATTAGATGCCACTGAGGCCAACACAACAGTTGTACAGTTAGAAAATTAAGCAAATTGCTCTTTAGCAGGAAAAACTTCTGGCTTGTAGCATTTCTTTCCTTTCTTCTGTTTGATATACAACAGGCAGACTTGTCACAGTAAGAAAAGTACAGGTGTTATTAGAAAACTAAAGATTGATCTGTTCTGTTCAGGTGTCCCAGTAGGTGATGAGAGTGTGGCAGAAATCTAACTGAATGTCCAATTTTTGAACTCTTTTATCTCTAGTTTTGGTCTCCACCACCTCCTGAGAGAAATATCTGGCTCTTTAGCTGCTAAATGCTTCAGCATGTTCACCAGATAGTTGCTAACTGTCTCTTTCTGCTAGTTAATGTTGAGCTGGATGAGCAACAGCTTTTTAAAGGGAAAAAAACCCCGATACAATTAGAGCGATGTGGGTGCATGAAAATAGCCAAATTGTGGCTAAACAGCAGCTAAAAGAAAGCTAAGGAAAGGCGGACAGAGCTCCCTGTGAAGCATATGGCAATGATTGATTGGCTGATTAAGGTTATATTACACCCACTTATAGATTTGCCAAGACTGAGTCTAAATGAAATGAGATTTCCATCTTAAGTACCAACAGTCAAATATTTACTTACTTACTCCCTCAGGGGCTGTACGCCTGAACTTAAACCATCTGTTCACACGTCGCACGCAGCTCATGCTATGACACACTGGGTCTCGATGTGCTGCGGCCAATTCCAGGTGACACAATCAGAAACCAAGCTGTGCACAAGTGTTTCTGCACCAGGTAACATCTGCAACAGTTTCAACTGATCTGAAAAGTCCATTAGTTTCCTACAAGAAGGGCTGGCTCATGGATTTCTACAATCAGGAGCAGAAATCATCTTTGGAAAAGAGAAAAGTTGTCTGCAGCTGAACTTCTCGAGCAGCATTTTCCCATCAGTCCATCATGTGATGAGCCGCACACATGTATTACCTCATTTACCACCTGGAGTCTGCAGCAGCACTGACTTCTGCAGCCGCCAGCTATCAGCTACCTCCAATCAGCCAGAACGTTGTATAACAATGTGAACACCGGGGCTTGTCTGGAGTTCACAGTGGAAGTCTATAAAGAATGGCGGGGCGGGTATGGATGCACAAATCAAATCTGGATTAAATGCACAAACTCAGCACTCACTCAATGTATATTTCATGATTCATTCGGAGTCTCTTCTCAGCTCAGAAGCCCATCTTTCAAAGCAAACACAGTGCATGATGACACTGATGTGCACCTTTTCAGAATGTGTGTCTAAGGAATAACAAGCAGCTGTCCTCTTGTCATGACTGGAGTGTTTAAGTAAGAATTTAACCGACCAGTGACATACTGAGAAACACCTTATAGCGTTATTGATTACAGGACGAAAAACAACAACTCAGCGGTCAAACTTATCCCAAAACTTCTAATAAACTTGTAGACCTGCAGTGCACTGAGAATCAAATATTCATAATCCCACCGTAAGAGCAACCTCTGAATCAGTCTCACCGATGCTAACAAGGGGGATATGAAGTGGATGTAACAGACGGAGGGTGAGGCAGAGCAAACACTGCGGCAGCAGCTGCTCTCCGCAGTACAACCATTAAGACGGGAGGAGGCGACGCTCCTAGGAGGAGGCACGTAATGAATGTGGATCGGTGGCGCGCCTCAACATCTGTGCACCCCAAAGCCTCGCCATACCTTCACCTTCTCCACTACAGTCCATTTGTTTTCTTTGAAACCACACCCTGCTTTCTTCTGCATATGTTCATTTTTTTTCTTGTTCTACATTTTCAGGGGGCGACACAGAAAAGGTGGAGCTGAGAGGAAGTGAAATCTAAAAGAGATAGAGACAGAGAAGGGGGATTGTGGGAGTGGGGGGAGGAGGAGGAGTAAGAGCATCCCCCCTCCTGCCTCAGCCCTCCACCCCCCTTACAACTTTTCTTTGGGGGCTTCTTATAAACCAACCATCTATCTCCATTATGCCCCCGAAATTGCTATTTGTCGCTTTGCGGGGAAGAAATAATCAATATGTCTTGTGGGGGCAGCGAGCGCATTAGAGGAAGCAAATTGATGTCTCTCGCCCCAGCGCTCCTCACCCAGCACACTGCACCACAGCTAATGGGAAGCCTCGCTGGCTGGCAGACAGGGAGCCTGCATGTGTGTGTGTGTGTGTGTGTGTGTGTGTCAGTGCACATGAGTGAATGAATGAGCGAGTGGTCAGGCAATAGGGAATTTGTAAATGCAGAGTGAATGCCAGTGTTTGGCTGTGTGTTTGTGTGTGCCGGCAAGTACACCAGCATCCAGAGCTTTCAGTGTGTGTGTGTGTGTGTGTGCGCGTGTGTGTCCTGTGTGTTTGTGTGTGTCCAGTGCCGACAGAGCCTTATCTCTCCCAGCCATCCGGTTTAGGTCTTTGGGCTGTCAGAGGCAGATAGCCCTGTCACTACCGCAGCATCCCCCCTTTCTGCGGGAGCCTTGAAGGCTTCCTACACCGACTGACACTTCCAGAAAATCCCTACCTGATAAGTGCATTGCAGACGGACGTGACTCGCCCACCAGTCTATCTCCTCCGCCTGGCTTTTATTTCATTACACTTCCCTATCGTTCTCCATCACGGGCCGGTGAAAGTAAACATCCTTTTCTTGATTTTTTTGTAATCGCAAATTGCTCAATCTGTCGTATCGGCGGTGTAGCTTTGACCCCTCGTCGGTGCCGCGGAAGAATTCTGTTCGATCCGACCATTTTCTGCAGTTTATAGCCAGGCGGA
This sequence comes from Sparus aurata, assembly GCF_900880675.1. NCBI lineage: Eukaryota > Metazoa > Chordata > Actinopteri > Spariformes > Sparidae > Sparus > Sparus aurata. The sequence continues at coordinate 13,862,094 of NC_044200.1, read as the reverse complement.
TGTATGAAACTGAGGAGGGTGAGTCACTTTGTGTTTAGATGTTTGAATTCAATACATATTCTATTGCTTCAGACACAAAAATCCATGTTTAGTCTCTGGAATACGGAAACAGCAGCTTTTTTGAATCAATAGCTGCAACTATTATTGGTGAGGCTTCCTTTACTTTGTTATTTTATAAAGTTTGCAGGTCAGCATGGGTACTAAAAAGGCCTAAAGACTGAGGAAACCACCGTATCTGGTTATTGACAAGACTGTGATGCCCAATGTTCATATATATGGTTAATAAATTAAGAGATAATTTGATCATTATTTTATTTTGACTGTTGGATAACAAGCCGTTCCTTCCACCCCTTTACTTTACCTTACTGTTCTTTTTTGTCCCCGTATTTGTTCAGTTTCGTATTCTCTGCCTCTGTTGCCCAAAAATATTAACTAATAAAATTGGAAATGTTTACAGATACAAGGATCGAATTATTGGGATTCAGGGCAACTGTATACTTTGTGTTCTCAAGCTTAGGACTGAATCTATTGATCAGTTAACTGAAACAGTCACTTATGTCATTTCCTCAGCAAAGAAAGACAAAGGTTTGCTTATTTCGCATTCTCTAGATGTTTCTCTATTTCATTATTAGAAATTAAATATTTCAGGGTTTGGGACTTTAAAGTGGGCCAAACAAGCTAAATTAAACGTGCAGATTTGCACATTTGCACATTTAACACAAGAAAAACTCAGAAATGTATATTTTGGGGGACTGTTTATTTGAGTTTAATTCCATAACTTAATAAACAAGCGGTCCTCAGATGGTAATTAGGTCCCCAGAACGCTGCTTGATGCTGGAAAGGTGGATCCTGAGAAGACAACAGTATTCCCCTGAATCCAAACCAGTAATAAATTTTAAGTAAATTAATAAAATTGCATTGTCCTTTGATGATGATCAGTTGTGAAAAATCAATAAGACTGTTCTCTTCTAACTTAAATGTGCATAGTCACCTTTAAAACATCTACTTAGGCTCTGGAAACCTGTGTTTCTTTAACTTTTTATACCAGACAATTGCACCACAGTATTATATATATGTATATATATATAGATATAATATTACATATTCAGTAGCTTTTCTGGTGCTTTCATTAGTATCATATCTTCCTCACCAGATGGTCAGTCGAAATTATGGACATTCTAATTACTATTTCTTCTCAGGGCGCTTAAAGGACAAATAAACGACTGACTCACAAGTTTAGAAAGCGAGCATTAGTTGCCGCCCTATTCAAGTTCATCCCTCTCAACACATCAGTTTATTTCTGAGTGCAAAAGCGAGCAGAGATGACTAACTGTGAAGGGTTTTCAAGTTAGATTGATGACGTGCGTCCCTGCCTGCTCTTCAGAGGTCCGCAGTAAATGCAAAAAAGTGCGAATGCAAAACTGACACCGCGGTGGCAGCAGCGGAATAACATCACTGTCACTGCATTATAATATGAGAAATGAATATGTAAATAGAGTGACTGATACTATGAAAGTCAGAGAATAAATTCATCTTTCTGTCATTCTCCCTCTCACACACACACATATATACACGCAAACACACACAAAAAATCAATCTCTGGCTGTGTCATTGGAGTTCTCAAATGGCTGTGTGTCTCATCTCAGACACAGGACGGGGGGCGTCACAACAGGATTCTCGATTATCCATTTATTCGCTGCAGAGGGCATTAGGGGCCTGTCAATCCTCATTTGCCCAGGCTGCACTTGCACAAAACTAGAGCCATGACCACACACACATTTGGCGTTTGGCTGCTTTTAGTACAAAAATAACACACGAAAAACACATTTGTAAATGTGTCAGTTTGAGATTTCTTCAACCGAAAACTATTTAGACTTTCCCTGTTGTTTTCTTGACATTAGATTTTTCTTGTCGCCTAAAAAAAAGCAACCAAAAATGCATCCATCCAGCTTCCATTGTCTCATATAATTGATCTATCTGTGCCAAAGAGCTCCACTGTTTTAAAAACAAGAGTGAGCCTGTAAACACTCATTGTAGTGCCAAATGTGTATCAATCCGTGGTGGAAAACAGTCCCTAACAAATTCACTTGAGTTTGAGAAATGTGTGCTTCAAACTACAGTGCCTGGTAAGTTATTCCATGAGAACACCAAAACCAACAACTGGTTAGTCTGATTCACAGTATTTTCAGACTCAGGCCCCAGGCATATTAATTCCTATTGGAGATGAAATATCTTTACAAATGGATGACACGTATAATTTTACTTTTAAAAAAGTCTCATTAATTTCCTTTAACAGCTGGGCAACTGTAGTTTTTAGAAAATGTTACTCAAACTGGAGGAAATAGTCGATTTTGTGTGAGGACTATTTTCAGCTAGGGTGAACACACATCCAGTGCACTTCAGAGTATTTACAGAATCTAAACAGGGTTTCCAATACTGACTTAAACTATAGTGCCCAGCTGTTTTAAGAAAGAAATGAACCCTTGAAAACACCAAAACGATCAATGTGTTGGCGCATTTCAAGATATTTTCCAACTCAGCCCAAGGCATATTAATTCCTTATGACTTAAATCGTTAAAAATTGATAACACATGTATAATTTTATCCATAAAAAAGTCTCATTAGTTTAATAAATCTAGGCACTGTCGTTTCTCACAAAACACTGGATTATGTTTGGGGACTATTTTCAGCTGTGGATGAATACACATTCAGCACACTAGAGGGTGTTTACTGCACAGTATGCAAGACTAACATAAATTGCAGGATACCCAGTGCGACATTGTGGCTTATTGATGTTTTTTTAGGCTTTGGATAGGCAGAGAAAACCTTTTTCATTTGATCAATCCACAGTTGGCTGGGGTCTTTCTTTGAGAGCTGTCGATGTCGCCAGATGTATCCTTCATAACACAAGTTTTGAATAAATGTTCTGTCATTAGAAAATCTCACTGGGTTGTATTTTTGGGACCATTAGCTAAACAACATCCAGCGTTTTTTTTTTTTTTTTTTTTTCTTTTGTTGCAATATCTTTGTTGTGGTGTCTTTTCACCGCACTTCCCAGCGAGCACCTGTCAGTCAGAGTGTGCCTCCCAGACTGTTGCTTTCCTCCCTTTGATAAACTTTCTGTGAAGAGTTTTGCCTGCTAGGTTGTTTTTTTTCTCTTCCCCTGGTTTCCTTCCCACAGTCCAAAGACATGCAGGATAACTGGAGACTCTGACTGGCCGGTAGGTGTGAAAGTGCGTGTAAAAAGGCCTTTTTTCCACAGAAGACATTTTGACCTTCATAGTAGCAAAAGCTTGGGTAATAAAAGCGCAGTGTTACCAATAACATTTATGATGCCTAAATGCACAATGCCGGTACCCTGAAACTGAATCCTGTCAGCATTAGTTACTATTTACACCAATGGTTTTGCGATATGTCAAAGTGTCCTCTGTGAAGAAGGCCTATTGGCTGTTTTCCAAGACTTGACATGGTTTTGCCTGACGAGTAGTATAAGGCATCAATAATGAAAGAGAACTAACTTTGATGAGTTTGTGTGGGTGGCACTGTTTTTACAAGCTATGTTGTTTATTTCCCATTGCTCGCTCCCCTCGTTTCCTGCCATCTCTCCACTGACTGCTGTTTAATAAAAAGCATAATATACCTCTATCTAAATCACCGGCCCCACTCACTCATTCACTATTCCCTATACTGTGTAGTGAGCAATAAAGTCAGATTTCAAACACAAATCATCATCCTAGTGTCAATAGTGACAGCCACAGTGTCACATAATTATATTTATACATCAATCAAAGGTGTAGTGTTGCATCATTGAATTTCTAGCAAAAGCTAGACGCTGGTACATATTTTATTCCATTGTGGAAGTCTCGTAGGGGTGTAGTTCCCAACGCTGGATGCTTCCTTTTATTTTAACCATCTATAACTTTTAGCTACCGTTCATCCATTTCTTCTTCAGACCCTATGACCAGGGTGGTGCTCTTGCACAAATAGTCACATTGGGCGGCAACGCTAATGTGCATGATATTTTTATGTGATTGTTGCATCTTTCAAAAAACTCTAATGGGGTAACATTTTGTTTTTAGAGAGTCAAGACTATCCAGGTGACAACTGGTTTGGGAACACCGATACCGACCACGCCGTCTTTTTAAAACCCACCACTGGGGGCACCAAAAACTAAGGTCCAATTCCACCAACAGGTGCTTTAAAGATAGAAAATTTAACATTTCTTTGATCTTTGTTATATATTTTGTCAAGTTGTGTGCTACTTGTGTAGTTTAAACACAGAGAAATTTGTAATTTTAGGTAAGGTAACAGTGCATTTCATGTGGTCATCTGTTGCTCTGACTTCCAGAAAAAGAAAGGGAGAAAGGTATTAAAACTCCCATGATCCCTTGCTACTTTACAACATCAACAAACAACTTTCTTTGCCCACCAGTCTTCTCCCAAACAACTGCACACGTTACACCTGGGGCACAAGTTACACCTAACGTGCTAACCCCAGCATGCTAACAATCTCACAGTAACAGAGTCGTCATGTTGATGTTCTTTTAGTTTGGCATGTTAGCATGTTAACATTTGCCAATTACTAATAGCTCAATGCACTTTAGTCGTGCTGTGAGCTAAATGCTAGCACATCTTAGTCTGGTTTAGCCTTAGCATGCTAATATTTCATTCAATAATATGCTATCTTGGCTGGGTCTCCCTTGAAAAATAGATTTTAATCTCAAGGGACTTCTTGGTTAAATGAAAAGAATAAAGAAAATTAACCACGGTGCTGGACATACCAACGCAGCACTTTAGCTATGTCACTACAAGCATGACTAAAGACGTGGTAAGCATCTTTAAAATATGGTTATAAGCATTTTGAGGGTAGTAAAGAAATAAATTGGTGATGCGCTTGTATCAGCAGGTGAGGGGAATCTGCACATTGTTCAGAGACTCTTTCTACAGTCTCTCCCTGAATGTAAAACAACAGCGTGTTAGAGAAATAATTCCTCTACCAGCTGCATGTGACAAAACAGAACAATTGTGCGGTGCTGCAGGTTAATTCATATTATTTGATGGATGCCGAATCGGGGCTGTCGCTGCGAGCACAGAAGGAACCGTGGCAATTAGAAAAGCCCTGTGTGTGAGCGTTGGCCGCTGCATGCACCGCTGGGCATAAATGAGTCTAGCAGCCCGGGCAACGTAGGCAGGGCTTTAACACAACACCGCAGACACGCCTAAGACTCCCATTGTGCCTCTCGCTAATCCATTTCCACCCTAACAAGCTGCTGCCTTCGAACCCAGCCATCCAACCGCAAGCCTGTCCACCGTCTGCTGGGCTTGGTTCAGCTCCAGTATTCTGACTTTCAGCAGCCATTTTAAGCTCTCTCTGGCAACACTCGCAAACCTCCTCTGTGTAGAAACAAAGCTGTAATGTTTTAAGCGTTGAAGTGCAGCTACTGTACTTGTTCGAACGCATGTGCTGAAAGTGGCCAGCAGTGATTTTTCCAGCGACCGTCTATGAACCTGGTTGTTTTCTGTGTGTCAAGGCTGGAGTCCTGGCATCTAATAGAGGAAGAAAAGTGTCACATTCACAAAAAAATAAGCCTCGAAGAAACTTACATTTTGAGATTAGCAGTGATGTCGGAGAGAAGAGTGCTATTGTTAACTGAAAATAGAAAGATGTCCTCTGCATCACCTTAAAGTTTTCTCATTTTTTTTTCCCTCCCTTCTACGACTGAACGTTGATTACTTTTGTAACCTCCAGACATTCATAGTCTGTGTGGAGCTCTGGAGACTGTTGCTTTTCTTTTTTCGCCAACAGAGGTACAATAAACAGAAGGGGGAAAAAAATGCCCCTTCAGTTCTGTGCTAATAAAGCAGCCGAGACACCACAGAGAAATCAACTGTGCGTTTTCTCTATTGAGCCGAAAATTGTTGAGGCACTTGAACAGCACTATTTATTGTCCTCGCAGCCGAGAGTTTTCACCTCAGGTGAAGGGGAGCCGAGTGGCCGTCAAATAAACCAAATTAATAAAAGCATCTGAAACCCCATTCTTCGCGTGCATCTGCTTTAAATAACCTTTTCACCGGAACCTCAAAAAAAAACCGGAAAGGAGCACTTTGTTTAATTTCCTTTTACAACTTTGTGATTTAGTTGCCGTTTTTCGTTTCCCTGCCTGACTGCACTTCTTATCCCACCTGTTATCAAAGTGACAAACTTCCCCATGGGCTCGAGCAGCGACGTACAGAGACACTGGGTGTGATGAGATAAAATGAGATGGGTGAGATAGGATTTCAGAGGCGTGCAGGGGGAAGCAGCTTCAGGTGACTCAGCTTACCGAGGCGTCTACTATGTAAATGTCTTCAAGTCTGGAGAGAAGAACTTTTCTTTGTCTGCTTCTTCTTCTCATCTTTTCACTGTGATCTACGTAATAAAGCGCAAAAATGGGATCAAAATAAGCTCTGAAAGTTTCCAAGAAATGTTCATGTTTTTGGGGATTTATGCTTTCTCCTGGGGTTATTTTCAAATATAGCTTAGCTTATGCTAATTATCTGTATCTCTTTATATATATATATATATAAGTGAAAAAACAAGACCTGTAGTAAAAACAGATGTTTCTTTAAGGAGGAATTGTACATATAAAGTTTCATCATCATTTTTCTCTTTTAAATGTATTTCTTTGCCTCATTTTATTATGGAAAGATGTAACGAGAAATGAGGGTCAAAAGAAAATGGCATGCAACAAAGGTCACTTGTTGGAATCAAACCAGGGACATGGGCTGTGAACCTAAATCCAATCTGTCAGTCCAAAGTAGCAGAGCAGGCTCTTTCTGTATGAACTAACCAATGTGTCATTTGTAGGGTGAGTTCATGTCTAACAGCCAACATCAACAACATTAGCCAGTAAAGTCATATTCATCCCAAAGTTGTATCATGTGGTCTGTACAGCTAGCTAAATACTGTACATCTGCCTGTATAATGTAACATTAGCTTAATAATGTTAGCATTTCAACACATCAGCAGTGACCAACACGTCTAACCTAACTTCAGAGAAACAAAATTATCTCTTTGGTTTTTATACAAGCAAGTTTGTTGAAATATTTTTGTAAGTCAACAAGTTCTACATTTAGCTATGACTGCCATTTTAGTGGTATATTCCAAAAGTGCTCCAAATTTACAAGTTTAGATTTACATAAATGAACCATGGTTTGCATCTTAGTCCATGAATACCACAAGGATAGCCAGCATTTCTTTGACTTTTATTTTCTTCTTGTCCGCGTGGACACCATGAATGTCACATCTCATTTTCAAGCTTAACCTGCTGTTTTGTGAAAATGTAGGCTGTGATGGTTAGTTTTATCACTCTGAAGTTATGTTGGCTGGTTGGTTTGTTAGTTTGTGACCAGGGTAACACAAAAACTACTGAACGGATTTCCGCAAAACTTGGATGGAGGATAGGTCTCGGCCCAGAATAGACCCCATTAACGTTTAATGTTTATCCAGATAAAAGAACACATCAAGGTATTTATAGGAACATATAATGAAATAGGAGCAGGCTTAGTTTTAAACTGTTTTTCTTGTTCTGGCAGTTATTAAAGAGTTTCAATTTTGCAACAGAGGCACGGTGTGTACTGGAGTTGGATGAAGCTGAAATTTGATTGTACGTCCTTCAGACTGGTTTTTGAGTCCTCCTCATGCCAGGAAAAGGTCTGAATACCTATAGATCCTTGTCCTTGTTCATGTCACCGAAATGAAAAGCGGACATGTCTGTCAGCCCAACACTTTGGTCCATGGAACTGAAAGCTATCGTGGAATCTGTGTGCTCAACAGATATCAGAGCATTATGGTGTTTTTCTACAGCCTTTTTTTCTTTTTTGCCTCAAATTCCACAGCTGCCCTTGTGTCTCTGAGCCCCTGAGTGTCAGCCTGTTTAGAGTGGCTGCGCCGCGGCACAAAGGCAGACACAGTGAATATGAGCAGAATAAACTCCAGACAATAAAAAGGCAGCACATCAATAACTGCTGGGCTTAGCAGGGGGGCTTATTGGTTTAATTCTCAAAATACAGCGAGATGGGAGACTGCATAAGAACAAACAGCTGAGGGGGGGTGTCTGTGTGTGTTTATGTGTGTAAGCGTGTGCTCGAAATCCAATCTACCATCTTTTTCAACACGTACAGCAGGCCTAGTGCAAATATTGGCCCTGCATCTACTGGGATGCAATCTGGCTGTCACCATATTGTTGTTGTTTTGTTTTTTTGTGTTTTTCTTTGCAGAAGCGTCAGTAAACAGAGCCGAACAGACACTGAACGTCGCCTCGTCGTTCTGCCACTTCGAGGAGAGGTTGTACTGGTAATGAGCAGTAAGTTCGATGGCTCCCATCCTCACCGCCGCTGCGCCTCGGTCGCCTTGTGCAGCGCGCCGGAACAATAGCATCGTTTGTGTGTTGTTTCAGTTGAATGTCATTTTGTTCTGAGGGTTAGGACAATGAGCAGAACAGCACGGAGGGTGGGATGTCGGGAGTAATCTCATTACTCCTTTGTGGCAACTAATCGCCCTCTGTGCTCGCTGTTTTGAATTCCTGCAATCTGTTTTAGTTACTTAAAAAAAAAATTTGGAATGCAATTGGCTCCGCTTTTGTCACATGTATTACATCATTATTAAGAGAGAGGTTGTGCAGCAGACTTAGTTATGATAACAACATTAGAACATGTAGAATTGAATCAGAGATAAGAGTCTTTGTGACCTGCTATTGCATGGCATCAATAGCTATTTAAGTTCTACAGTGATACAAATATTATGTACTCTGGATTTTTAAGGCTCAGTGAGGTAAATTTGACTGTTTTTAGGTGCCATCAAAACTGTTGAGAGTTACGGCTAACAGCAGTTGTCAAACCTGCATAAATGGATTGATTTGGCAATGTGGAGGGAAGCGGAGCAACCTGTGAACACACCGTTTGACGCATTGACTGTATATAAAGATAGGCGACATGACCGTTCCCCAAAACCAAGACCCTAAACACCTTGACCGTCTGCTTTTGGCTGGCTGCATTATGTGTCGTAAACCCTTCTCCCTCCATGTCAGTAGAAAAAATTTAACATACACAACAAATTGACTTTCCCAAAGATGCTTTCTGTCATTTTAGGTGGCTCTCATTATGCTGACGTACCATCAGGTGTTCATTTTTGACAAGTTAGGTTTTAATTAGTCATTTGGTGTTGTATGGGCAGGATATTTTGGTTGCATTTTTGAGATGCATCGTCCATCTTTGAATACAGTCAGAGGTTTGAAATATTATCACAGTTTAGGCTAAAGTCAGCATGTAGCAAACTTTTTTGTTATAATTGCCAAATTACAGGTGCTATATATAAGCTTTAAAAATGAACTAAAGTAATCAACAACACATTAAGAAATAACAGTTTTGACATTATGGCGTCTATATAATATGTCTGAAATTAGCATAGTAACCAGCTAGCCTGGCTAAAGCTCCTGTGCTAGCTGTTAACACCATCCCATCCCCACTGCTCCCCCCCACCAATCTGGCCTGCTAGCTGCATGGGTAACTGAGCTAACTAGCTAATGGTAGCTACCGTTAGCAGAAGCTAGAGGTTGATCTGGTGATATGTTGCCCCCTATTTAATTCAGTATGAATTGCGACAGCACTACAATTCTTACGTATTTCAACTTTAACATCCAGCTGACACAGAGCAACGACTAGCACTGAATAAGAGTTGTCTTTCTGACCACATCATGAATGTAATTCCAGAATTCATCTTACTTTCTGCTGTCCACTAGCTCCTGTCTTTTTAGATGCATGTGTGCGTGTTGCTAACTTTGCCTGCCTAAACTTTCTTTTAAGTTTGAGTTGCTTTGTCTCTAATGACTTTTAAAAGTGACTTCCTCCCACACCGGCACAAAATTATGTTAAGAAACTGAATAACTGTATCTGTAATGGCAGCATATATGCATACTGATGTGTGTGTGTGTGTGTGTGTGTGTGTGTGTGTGTGTGTGTGTGTGTCGTACACCGAGGCATTGGCGCACACAGACGGACGGGGACATCTCGGTAGAGTCGTCTCTGTATTCTTGCCCTGTTGAACGGATGACTTTCCCTCAGTGATAATGTGGAGCCTCTATCTTAGGCGGGAGCGCTGACGTCTATTAGATCTATAAATCATGTTAGGCGAGGGGTGGGGGGAGCAGGGTGGGGGGGAGGAGAGGGGGTGCGGTGGGAGCTCAGGGTCGTAAATCTCATTACCTGAGACTGCTGCCGACCCCCCCGCCGCCTTACCCTGTCCTCAATCTCTCCCATTATCAGCTGACCTTGACCGCCAACGCAGACACTTACACTCAATCAGAGCTGCGGAGGGTGTGTGTGCATGTCTGCGTGTGTGTGTGTGTTTACCTGTCAAATTTGTGCCGTGATATTTGAGGCCCCCTCTCCCCCTCCCTTTCTTAAATGAGGCTCGGGATTTTTTAATGAAAATATCAGTTTATTCTTGCTCCTGTCATCTTGTCATTGGCTTGTTTCCATTGGGCCTGTCTGTCTGTCACTAGGCTCTTAAAGGTGTACACACACACACACACAATTCACTTTTAAACATTTGCATGCTTCTCTATCATCTTTTAGGACTATACAATCTGTTAAACGGTACGCTCTTTCGCTCAATATAGAATTAGTAGCACACAATAAATGAGAGCACCTTTAAAGGCCAGTAGTGCTTGATTGATAAAATTATCATTTATAAGCAGAAATGACCCATATGGTGAACTTCCGGTAATGAGCTTATAGATTAAATGCCTCGCAACAGCACAAAAATAGAGCTGCGGCACAGACTTGTTATGTCTGAAGTTATAATTTCTCTTTTTGCCCTGGTTACAGAGCAGATTGCTTCTGTTCTGGTGAGCTGAGTCACTTTCCAAGCTGCTGTGAAACGGCTCATAAACGCACACCTGTAAGCACATCATGGTTCATTTAAAGTCTAATGATGTAATGTTGAAACACAGACCTGTGACTGTGTAACGCTCGTGCTTTAACCACTGCCTGTCTGTCTGTAAAGCTGAGTATGTGTTCACATAGCAAATCATGTATTTATCATGTGTTCAGAAACATCATTTAGTTTTCCCAGTTTTGTATTCAAAAAAAATGTTCATGACATTTATTTTTAGCCTAACTAGCAGTCAGGCTTTTGGCAGTGTTGGTCTGTCTGTCAGTCCAACACTTCAGGCTGAAATATCTCAACAGCTGTTGGATGGATTACTTTGTTAAATTCATGGTCCCTAGAGGATCCCTCTGACTTTGGTGACGCAATGACTCTAACTTGGCCAATATTTGTGGTTTTGAGTGAAATGCCTTTCCAATCAGTGGATGTATTGCCATGAAATGTTGCAGAAATATGCATGTCCCCCTGAGGATAAACGGTAAAAATGTTGGTGTTTTGGTGCCATCATCTTTGTTATTCAAATCCTTGCTTAACCTACAACATTCCCATCAGTCTGAGCTTTGTGTGCACTGCTAATTAGCATGCTAGCATGCCAAACTAAGATGGTTAATATGCATATAAATATGTTAGCATGCTAGCAGGCGATTCAGTACAATATAGCACAACATTTGGCAAGATGTGTTAAAGAACTTTAAGATTTACTTTGTAAAATTGGTTTGAGCTTAACTTTGTGGTAAGCGCCAATTAGCAAATGTTGGAATGCTAACACGCCAAACTCAGATGGTGACCATGAACATGAACAATACTGCTGAACAGCAACATGTTCAATACAGCATCCGGCAAAACGTAGCAGCTGTACTTACACGTACAGCTGTTTTGTTACAATTAGCAATTGTTAGCATGCTAAACTAAGACGATGATGCAAAGAAATACCTGGTAAAACATCAGCATGTTAGCTTTGTTGTTGTGAGCATGCTGGTGTTAGCATTCAGTCTCTAGCTCAATACTTGGTACTTGGTATACTTTGACAGAGCTGCTAGCAAAGCTGTTTAACTCTTGTTTAAACTAATTGATGACATTAAATTGCTATAGATATCGTCTGTTGTGCAACAAATTGATCAGAATGGAATTAATCTGTAATATATTTTCATGATCATCATGTCAATTTGTCGCAAAGCCTAAATTGTATTATAGGATGATTTGTGGTATTGTACTAACTAATTGCCTTTTTTCTGAATTATTACATTTACATTTTAAACGCTGCACAACCTGATTTGGTTATGCCGTATTTACATAATTGTTGAGGCCTAAAAAGCAAATTTGAATGTGAATGAGAGAAAAGGGGGCTACATTCAAAGCAGGAATATTGTAATTACACGGCATGTGCTTTGCCAGCTGCATGCTGCTGTTCAGTTTGTTATAATAAAGTGTTATATTATTGTTTATGAAAGCAATTATTCAGCTGAACTGTTGATCTTCTTGCTTTGCACAACTCCGAGCAACACTCCTTCGGTCTTCTTGCTTCTCGTTAAAAACTTTAGTCAGGCTCATAACTCGACACCTGTTGACATCGCAAGCCGGACCTTTAATCGGCTTGGATACAGCGAGCGTGATGTAGAGGGGAGTGCAGCTCGTGCCCGAGGGAAAATACTTCCTTTAGGCACCAGCAGCTACATAAACTTGGCAAAACTTTCGACAAACAAAATAAAAGTGCCGTCCAGGTCACATACGGTGAAATGTCTTTTTGTTGTGTAAATTAAGTCTCTGGCGGTGCCCTTGGTTTCTGTGCTGACTGGCTGAGATCTCCAACTGCGCTCTGACTAGCGGCACCAGTGGAACAGACATAATGAATGTTAGGCTTCCACACAGAGTCTGGCGCTGCTTGCAGTCTCCATATTTCTCCACACTTCTCTTGTCAGTTTCTCTCCTTCCTCCTCCTCCTCCTCTCTTGCCTTTTCTGGTTTCTTTTGTGCTTTTTTTGCCCTGGTTTTTCCTGCTCTCTCTTCGCTAAAGCAACTTATTACTTTGCACAGGAAGCTTTTGTGCCGTTAAATAAAAAAAATCATCCCGCGTAATTTCATCTGTCACCTCGGGAACATGGCAGTGTGTCCTTACGTAATCAACTCTAGTCTTTTCAAGAAAAGGAAATGATTCGACTGCTGACACACAAAAAAATTATAATTTAATTAGAATTAATCAAATTAAAAGTGGCCTCGTTGTGCAAGTGATGATAATTCCGTCTGCAGTCTCTTCCTCCTCAGATCATTTCTTCCACTCTGCCACTTCCTCCAATGCATCTTAATGGGTTTTCACGCCTGGAGCAGATTCAAGGCCGGAGCAGGAATATGCTGCATTGTGATATATCTGGCTGGTTCAATAATAACTCATATGACAACAGTCCTGGCTATCACACAACCACCAAACTGTCACTGTTCCACCCCTGTGCCTTTGGGTGACAAGTTCACCCTGAATAATTTAGCCACAGTAGTCGGGGAGCGAGTTTGCCCAGAGGAAGCTCTTGAAAAGTACATCATGTCTACCCCAAGGCTTGATTCATAGGACGGTGACAGCCTCAGTCATGTCTGGTAGCTGCGGATGCGTGCGGCACTAATCACCAGTAAATCCAGGTCCATCACAGCGTAAGAGAGGACATGACCCGCGGCATTGGATCTCTGTGTTCACCAACACTAACTAAGGAAGTTCGATTCTGAAATAAACACTTTACCTGGACGGAAAAGTCTCGAAACAGCTCAATACTCAGAGGTTATTTAGGCTGGAATTATAGTTTAGCCCAAAAATTCAAAAATGCATCCTGCTGATTGGTTGACCTCAGATGTATGAAGGAAAAAGCCTGCAAACATCTCTGAACAACCCGTGTAGACGTGCATCTACAGCATGTGAGGATCAGTACCAGCTGTAATTCGTAGTTCGACATACAGTAAGAGGGTAGAAAGTGACACCTCCTCTTTGTCAATGCAGCTTGACTACATATAGTATGTGATATTCAAATATGTTCTCACACAATATGTCATTAACTGCTGCTGAGCGTCTCTCAATGAAAACAAAAGAAAAAACATATGTAGCGTGGGATCACCGGAGTTGTTAACGCATAATGTAAGTACACAATTCAACAAAAAACTGAGAGTAAGCTCTAATTGTTCTTGAATGTTCCATTTTATATCTTTAAAGCACCTGTGGGTGGGATATGAAACTTTTCTTTGGTGCCCCCTGTGGTAGACGACAGTGCTCACCCTGAATCCAAACCAGTCCTCACCGGGATAATCCAATCTCTCTTAAAACAATATATTCAGAATGATTTGGAGGACGCAACAACTGCATGAAAAAAAATCACCCGTGTTGTTTTTAAAGCTTCACGTGACAAGTTGCTGTAAGAACGTCAAAACATCCAAACTTGTAACTGCAGTCAGTGAATGTATATTTACGTGTAGGCTTCATTTTGTGTCCGGAACTACAGTTTCAAACCACAGATCAGAAAAGATGTCATTGGTAAAAAGTAAATTAATCTAATGCTGTGTATATATATTTCTGCTTGTGTGATTATATTCCATGGATACCTGCATGAGTCGCTTCACGATGGACAGTAACGTTGTTCTGATTCCAATTGTGATATTTACTGTGAGAAAGTTGTAACATTTGACCTTCTTTTGCTTTGTTTTGTCTGTATCGCCAATATATGTTATGATACACACTGATCATTACACTTGGTGACTCTAATTTCTATACTTCCCTGTTCAGTGTCACTGCCCAGACAGCAAAATTGTACCAGACACGTTCATCCGGCCCATATACTGTGTGAAATGATGCCACTGTTTGCCAGATCTGAGCCAACCGAATAAACCCAAACTGGCCAAATCCAGCCCATAGAGTGAGCTGTGGCCTGGACTTGGACAAGTTCTGATTCAATTGGTTCGCTCTTGTCTGACATGTGGACCTGCTGTGGGCTGCTTGTGGGTTGGTTCTGGCAAACGGGAGTGGATCACCCAAGTGCCATCATTCCATGTGGACCAGATCTTGGCCACATGTAATGATACTATGAGGCTGAAGCCTTCAGCCAATCCCATGCACTTGGCAAAAGGTAATATATGCCAATTACCAGTGATACTAAAATAAATAGTATTAACTTTATCTCCTTTCTAGCTCTTCATTCTGTCACACACACACACACACACACACACACACACACACACACACACACACACACACACACACACACACACACATTCCACCAGTGTCCTGTTCCGCTCTGCCGGGCTCCCAGGACCACCTGAGGGTACCACATCACAGGTTTGTTTTTCCTGTATCTGCTCCATCAGAGAGGAGCAGGCCTCATTAGTGTGTGGCCCCTGTAGGGTCCTGGGGCATCTCAACCCACACAGCCAACCTCCAGTGGCCCCCTGGGCCCCGAGCCCCAAACACAACAAATCACTGAAACAAAAACGCATGCTAGCATCCCTAATGCCCGAATCTTTACACTTCAAAAACACAATTATGCTAATGCCAGGAATCATTTGCCATTCCAACTCTGATTTAATGCGGCCTTTTAGTGGGGAAAGCTAATTAGAGGCTTTAATTAACATGTGCGACACAAACTGAAGAGAAGTGCGAAGGAGCCTGTCGATCACGGAGGAGCACAGCGAGAGCGGAGAAAGAGGGAAGGCGAGGAAGGGAAGTCTGAAAGCTATGCAAATGAGGCGAGGGAGCGCCACGGGGAAGCGCGGATCTCTGCCGCTACAACGGTTTCTGTAAATATCACCGTGACCCGCAGACTGAGTGGAGTCATCTCATTAACACAGATTGGAAGGTGTCACCAGAGCTCAGCCCACGAGGGTCAGCGCTGATACGATGCAACCTGAGCTCAGCTGAAGGTGCCATCATTAAAACTGTTACAAAACGCAGGATTTGAGCTCGTGTTCTGTAATGCAAATATTCTATTCCGGTCACATCAGCCTTTTCCTGTATAACCACCGCAGGGCAGATGGCCTGCTGCACTGCTGGACACTGACTACACCTCTATAGCTGCAGACATACATGCTGCCTGGATGCACACTGTGATTGCATTCATAGGCTTCACACAGCCGGTGTGCAGGTTTCTGTAAATTAAACGGCGGCATGCAGACACAGGAGCCATCTCATTAGCGCAGATTGGAAGGTGAACTCTGCCTTATTGTTGCAGCTCAGGTTACCATCACCATTACAACAGGTAAAGGCAGACGGATAGCAAAGTAATCTCCTCGGGTGTTCCTGCAGTGCTGCAGCTCTACTGCTGAAAAATAAACTGGGCCAAACGGAAAAACAGAAGATTGAAATAGAAGATAGGAGGAGAAAGTAGGAAACCTGAAGGAAATGTATCCATTAACTTCTCAGCTTTTTATTCTGTCTTCACTTCGATTTACATTTTCGCAAAGTTCTACCGCACGGGGAATCCACTTTAATATCTAATATAAAGACGTTTCAGGGCTTTATTCATTTCTCATTTTTATTGGTTGAAGTACTTTCCGTGCCGCCAGTTTAAAGTGGTTCTTTTTGGAATTTCATTAAAACCCATTAGGGAGCTGGGTGGGATGTAATTTCCATACTTGATCTATGTGACAATAGTTCTGTTTAAACTATTACCCCCTGATTAGTAGGTTATATATTGCTCGGCGATGGCGTCAGCAGTTTTAACATTTTCCGTATAATCTTTTTTTTTACAACAGAGCTTTTTATGTGAGGTGGTTTTAATTTACTTTAATTTCTTTTTGTACACTTGATCAAGTCAAGGTTCCATTTTCATTGCACTTTTTTTTTCATAAAAAACACATTATCGCTTAGTTGATTCTGAATTCATCTTGTTTCAAGCTTTCAATTAAAATGTACAGTTCGGCCTTGTTTTTAAAGGCTATGCACTGAAGGAAATAGTCTCTTTGCTGCAGGCTGAAGTCATTCGCCTCCACAGTGCAGAAATCTGACAACGTGGCTTCAATCGTGTCCGGGCTCTACAGGTTTCCCTCTCGGGGATCAATGCAGCAGCAGGGGAGCGAAAGGCAGAAGGGAAATGCGCCGCTTCTCTGATGGTTACATGTGTTCCACTTTAAAATTCATTGAAAGAACAGTCCAGCAAAGACCTGGGTGAGTACTACAGTTTCGGAATATTGATCTCCACTTTCTGAGTTCTTGACTGCTTTCAGCTGGTTGGTGCACGTTAACCAAAGAATCTGCACACAGTCGTTGTATTTCTGCATATACAGATGTCAATGATGAGGAAAATGCATCACTAAGACTAAACTTATATGTCTCATGAAATCAAACCAATGTTTTGACAATAAAAACATCACCGTTTACTGTTCACGCTCCAAAATGAGCATTTCCTGCTGCTGCTGGTTCAATTTTGAAGTGTTCAATGGGAAAAACATCTGCATCTAAGACAGCCGGGTTTTTGGGCATTTTTTGTCAGCTAATCAGTGTTACGTATTTTGTTACACATACTTAGAAACCCAAATGACTGGATAGGTTGATTGCCACTGTCTTCCACAACGTCACATGGGACCATTGGAGAGTACAGGTGACAGGCCTTTGTCTTCACAAGGTGAAACGTCACCATTAGAGTACGTTTACGTACCAAAAATACTTGGTTAGGTTTAGGAAGAGGACATTGTTTAGGTTAAAATAAGTAAATTATATAAAATCAAGTTACGTAACACAAGTTAAAATAAGTCAGTTTTGACTTTTGGTTCTCCACACGACTCTAATAGCAGAGGGGTGAAAGTCTACGTGTGTTTGACCCGTCGATCCACTCCAGCCTATGCAGACATTGTCACTCTCTATGCTTCCTCCTTTGCTCCCATCATTATAATTATGGCCACAGGAAGTCACTGCCTCACAGTGAATCTGCTTGCAAAGAAAAACATTTTTGGGTTGATTTCAGAGCAGCTACAGTGAGCTGTGACATGCTGCAAACCTCCAACTCTTCAGCGAGGTAACCAAGTTCAATCTGGCTGCTGTGCTGATAGTCCACCTGCCATGTGCAGCATTAAATTGCGTTTGCAGCTTTTATTGACAGGCCTCTTTATCAAAACAACCTCAGTTTGTTTGTCTGCGCTGTAGGATATACCAGTTTTTCTTTCGTTGTATTTCAGACGAGGTAGCTGCCCAGCAAGTGTCTCCTGTAGTGGCTAAATCAACTAGGAGTGAGATCTTTTAGGACGGCCACTGTAAGAGTTCATTCTGTTTTTCTTCTGCAGTATATCATATATAAGTGAGTACTGAATTGAACCCTTGAAACTGTGACCATAAACCATCATAAATGCACTGAAGGATCACTTGTCTTGTCATTCCTAACACATCTGCTCACACTTCATAATGGCTGATGTACACTTTGGGCCACCATCCATCATTTCAAGGATCTTTGTTATTAATCTTTGACAGGAGACAGTAAGAAGAGTGAGGCTCACCTCAGTGTTCATTTTTCTGACAGGCAACAGTCTTCCTGGTACATCATGTCCTCTTGACCTGCAGACAAAATATTCAGAGGAAAAAACAGCGAGACATTCAGTGTTGCAGGAATATTAATCTCATTCCTGCCAACCTACATGCTGACATGTTTTTAGCCTGGAGGTAGACATCTCTGCCAAGCTGCAGTTTTACCAGTTCTATCATCTTCAGAGTTTGAACAAACATTTGTGCCTAATGTAGTAAAATGTTTGAATATAATATGAGCTATGGCTTCTGTTAAATTTTAGCTTACAACTGGTCCATTTTCAGTGAATACCCCACATTATTACATACTTATATCAGCTTTTATCCATCTAAAGTATCGTGCACATAACATAACCTTCGATGTACAGGGTCGATAACTAAATAGAAGACAGATACATGCATACAAACGAATAAACACAAACAATTGTACGTAACCTTTGTAACATTTTCAAGAAAGTAGCTATAACCAGTGCTCTAATGTTTCCTGTAGTGATTTAGCACCAGAATGATCATTCAGGAGCTAATTTGTTTTTGGTAAATGTTCCGTTTTTGTTCTCATACTGTCACTTTTGGTTTTGGGTTGGTTTGTTTCGGTGAAACAACTGCTAAAATCCATTGTATGTTAGCAAATGGCAGACAAAGTTAGCCACTGGCAAGCTTACGTGGTGGATTTAGCTAATGAGTCAGATATTTTGGTGGTGGAGACCAAAAATGGAGCAAACAGAAGAGCGAGTACTAATACACAGCTCGACAAATGATAAGGTTGCTGAATGTATAAATAGTGAACTGTTTGCTTGCGGGCCTCAATGTGATGATAGGTCAGTGTTTTAATGTGTTTTAAAGCTTGTTTCTATTGCACTCAGGTGGCAAAAAAAACTGTTACTGCAATGTTTGAGCTGTAAAATTATTAGAATATTTATAAAATTTAAGACAAAAATCACTTAAATTAACCATCTGATGTCTGTGAAAGCCTGAAAGCCTGAGATGATGCACTTTCATGCTGTAGTAAAGCATTTTTACTATTCTAACTGTTTCTTATTAACGTTTTCTGAGACATCCTTTTTTTTTTCTTCAAAAAAATCAAATGTATTGCAAAATTGTGAGATTGCATTACGGATTTAGAAAACTACTCTATGTTGCCTGATGGAGGCACTATGATCTCTTACTTAAAAGGCCACAGCTGCATTGCTGTTGGTCTTAAAGGTGATACATCCTGCGACTGATTTGCCTGAACTTTGTACTTGATTTAATTGGTGACATGTTTTCTGATGAATTAACAGTCATTGACCTGCATTTTGTTGATTCACCCCACAATTAATTAAACAATCAGCAACATTCGTCAGTCGTGTGTATTTTGAGGCTTCAAAGCGGCCTTATTAGCTCCGGCACCCGTCTGCAGACAGGATGTATCAACAAGGTGCTCCGGTTTAAAACACTCTCTGAATTAACAATGCAGCAGGGCACATCCACTTTGAGGCATCACTCTCAAAGTCAGTGACTATTAAGTGGTTATAAAACATGTCCTTCACTAATATGATACAGCAGAAACTTATTTGTCTGAGGACATCAGGGATGGATGGCAGTGCAGGAGGTGAGCTAATACTGAGACTATAAACCTCGCAGATACCTTCAGATCCCTCCTGTCGTGAAAAAGATAGGATTTAAGAAGTGGTGGAATGAATGTAAGTATTTGTACTTTGCACTTGACAGCTATTACTTTATGGATCAAGAAACAAATTTAAAAACACATAATACTGATAACAGAAGAGAATGTGTTGTCAACCTTTAAGGCTCGATGACAAACAATCAGTATCTCGTCGGTGGGCCTTTGTCTGTCAATCAATCATCAATTCATGATGTCCCATAAGATTGTTTCAATTTATTGACTTTTTGAGGTCCAAAGATGGGTAAGTATTCAGTATTTGGACATAGAGAAACTTATATTCAAATTCTTCAAATGAATACAGATTGCACAGGACTCTGGATTAAAACACTAATATAGAACTATATATCTATCACTTGGTTGATATTGATCTATCACAGACTTATCGCTATCGACCTATATGATCTCAGATATCCACAGGTGTTAAAACAATGCAAAAGATGCATCAGGAAATTTCTAGTTGTTAAATTCCCGGTGACGTTTACTGTTTCAGTGAAATTATGTCATTAAGGACAACAAAGTCCATTGTTAACCTGCCTCCTTAACATATCTTTGTCAGAAATGTTTGATAGTTTGACATGTGAGGGCTCATTGCAAAGAAATGTGTTTATATCAGCTGGAAATCATTTACTTCCTAATACAAAACTCTGACTCAATCAGCTACAATAATATAAAGACCCGAGTTGCAACATTTAAGTGATTAGAAAAGAAGCTATTTTAATAATCAAATTATTCAGAGTCATTTGTTAAACTAAAAGGCCAGATATTTGTTGGTCTCAGCTTCTCAAATGTGGGGATTTGTTGCTTCTCTTTTTCACGTGACAGTTATTGAAATATCTTGTGTTCTGGACTGACGTCAACGTGAGTAAATGTTTGATCAATAATCGGCAGATAAATTGACAAAGATAACTGTTGCAGCGCTAATGATGAGTACTTTTTAAACTGAAAAGTACATTTCTAGTAAGATTTCGAATTAATGATTTTTACTGTATTTACAATGGAGTATTTTAAAATGAGTTGGAATTTTACAACAAACAGCTGCTTAATTAATGGTTTCTAAAGCATTTGATTGTTTGTTAACAGTGAAATAACTCTTTACAGAGTTTATAACTCTGAATGTACCATTGATAAATGGTTATTACAAAGAGTTGCTTTTACTTCAAGGTCTGATTACTTCTTCACTCCATCACAACATATTATGGTCATGGTCCAGCAGTACAATAACACTGGTTGTGTTAAAAAAAAAAAAAAACATGTCTGCTGCCCTGAAGTAGAGATTAGAAAAACCAGGCCTTCCCTTAAGGGCGCACCCATACTTGTCTCTGTCCCGAAAGAGCAATAAACTCAAAGAGAATTCTCATTATGTCAGTAAACAGTATTTCATAGCGCTCATGAAGAAATCAATATAATGTAGAGAGGTTTGGAGCTGAAAAAAACGAAACAAAATGGTAGCGTTGCTGAGGTTGGCATCAGAGGGGCCTTTATAGTGAACTTGATTAAAAGAAAATTGCTTTCAAGTGCTCTCAGCAGGCTGGGAGGTTGAGTGGGAGTGCTCTCGTGTGCAGCGCCGGTGGAGTTTCACAAACTAGGCTTTCAGGGGTGAGGAAACAAGATGAAGAAATGCTTTGAAACCGCCGGAAGACAAAGGATGTGGAGGCAGTGGTGACATTGTGGCGCAATATTACCGCTATTATCATTTTCAATACATTTTCATTTACGCGCCACTTCTGAGAGCGGCGAGATGAATTTCATGTCAGTCTTTTTTTCCCACTAAGTCGCTGGGATGAAAGGAGTTTATGTTGCTATGTAAAAAAAGAACTTTGTAATAAGAACTCGGTCTCCCTGCTTCTCACTGTAACTACAGGGGGAATTAAAAAAAAGAGGAAGGAAGTTTGTGCATAAAATAGAGCCCGGCCCCAAAGAATGAAATCACATAATTGTAGATTTTAGCTTGTTAAGTATTCACCTGCCAGGAGTGTCGGATGGATGGGGTCTTTAATTTTGGAACCGTCAAATGTGTGTAATTTATTCCCCCTTGAATTCAAGATGACATCAGGGGGATCAACTGCTCGCCCTGATTTCCATGAAACATTCGCCTAATTGGCTTTTAAAGGGTGGAGTGAGCGCTGGTGAATAATTTAACTGCTCGGGTTTTTAAAGTGAGTCTCGACTTTGGTGAGAACACTATCGGAAATCCATTACTGTGCAGGGTTAAACTTTGTTTTTCCAGAATATTTGCATTTGATTTCAACTTAGTTTCCTCGCCCAGGAAACTCATTAAGACATTTTGTAAGTCTGGTCAGGTGTGAACCCACCGACACCGAGGAAATAAGAAAAATAAACATAACGTAGCTTCTGTTTTCTTGTAACAACTCCTTTGAAACAATGAACTACGTGATTTTTTTGCTTTTCTAACGCTTTTTCATATTCGTCTGTGTGTATAGGTCGAGAGGATCAAAGGATCTTTAAAGAATGAGAATTATTCAACGTTTCACCTCTCTGCTTTGGCTTTTCTTTGATTCACGGTGTTTTTAGCATACTGTGTAAACATATTCACCAGTATCTGAACACCATCTGAAATTCATTTGCATACGCACCATGGTGTAACACAGTAAACAACAGGCTCCGGTGAGATTTAACCACAAGTAGTCTTCTGATAGAGCCGCCTCATGTGATTACGTGATAATTAACTGTAGGCGTGTGTGTGTGTCACTTTTTGCTTGTGTTAATTTTGATTGTATTTTTTAAATAAAAAGGTGCAATACATAAGAATTGGGCCACTTGTTGAATTCATACTCAACAAAACGGGGGCAGCATATCACCAGCGTAAGCACCTGCTGCTGACGTTAGCTCAGTTAGCCGTGCAGCTAGTGGTTGGTGCAAAATTCTTACACATTGCACCTTTAACTCTTCCGTTTGTTCGTTCGTTCGTTTTCTTCCGCTTTATCCATGCGGGTTGCGGGTGATGTTACCGCTTTTATACCACCCTTTTCAAGGTGGAGCGGGGATACTGGGGCCAAATCCAGTGGCTCTATGGGCGAAGGCCAGGGTACTCCCTGGATGAGACGCCAGCTCATCGCAGGGCCATTTCTTGAATTGATTGAGGTGTGATTTCTTTTTTGCTTGTGATTGAATCAGTTGAGATCAGCGTTCATCCCGTTAGATAAGAATATTTATACCCCTCTCATATTTGTGTATGAAGCTGCATCGGGCAGAAGGTTAGCTTAGCTTAGTATAAAGGCTGGAAATCAGTAATCATTTATCTGACGGAGGTTTGTGAAAGTTCGAATCTACGTCCTCGACCACGGCAAAAGTAATCAACTCTGTACTGTATTGATAAATCCACAGCGCTGTCCCTGGTGCTGAAGCAGCAGACAGATTTGTAACTGGCTTTTTTCTCTCGTGCCCGCCCTTCTGTCAGTTTCATTTCGGATCTCTAATATTCTGGAAACTATACACAATACTATACACACGAATAAGGCCTATTTAGGATCGATTTTGACTTTAGGGGTTAATTAGATTTCCCAATTGAAAAGTCATGAGAGGTGGGTTGAAGGTTGTTTGATTGAACAGCCGTGGTTGAAACTTTTTAATGATCTCAGAGTGCAACAGACAAAAATAATAAATGAACTAATTAGGCCCCTAACACAACGATCAAGCTCTTGGGCCGCCGACTGAAAAGGTCAGCTATGAATACTTAATTTTTATGCCTATATACTCTATAGATTAGTGTCCTTTTCATGATCTAAGTGACAAGTAAAAATGTGTTGTCGCAGAAGTGTGAGAGGATCATATAGACACACTGATGCCTGCGCTGTCCCTGTAATATTTCTATATTTATTCAGTAGCAAAATTAAGGGTTGGAGCGATCCCCTCCTTAAAAAAGACTACATCAAGTTGTTTTTTCCTCCTTTTTCCAGCCTTTCTCGCTAAGCCAAGCTCACCAACTGCTGACTGTAGCTGCATGAGAGTGGTGTCAATCTTCACATCCCCCGATTTTCCCAAAATGTCCAATTATTCCATCCCAATCCCCAGCATGCTCCCGGATGAAAGGCAGGGAATCGCTCTGGATGCATCGCCAGTCTGCTGCAGCTCTAACAGGCACAAGTCATTAAATTTTAAGGGATCCACTCTGCAAAATGTGATAATTTCATCACCCAGACAGCCTACAATACTTCTGTTGAGTTTGTGAATCGCTCACTTGGAGTCCCCGAGAGTTTATTTTGGAAAAGAAACTCTGTGAGACGCGGCTGACAGTCGACTAGTAGTGACTTGGCGTTAGACAGAACATGTAGCCCACAGACAGACACCGAGACAAGATGGAACACTTCAGTGACCACGCTCAGATGGGTGAAATCCCCCGGTCTGACAAACTCATCCCACACGATCGATAGCTCCTATGACAACAGCCCCTCTCGTCACAGGCTGGAGAACAAGCTGTTGTGAAGGTCTGAGAATGGAAGATAGGCCCCGGAGGGGAGGCTTGATTTACGAGCCCAAGTCAAGATAGAGGCACAGTCGCCCACGCACTGTGGACGGCCTTCCTGCCACATCAGTCTCCCTCTCCCTGCCTGCCAGCCTGCCTGTCGCTGTACTTGTCCTCCTTCCAGTGTCTATTTGCCTGCCCGCTGACAGCAGGAACGGGCTGCAATGACTTCCCACCCAGAAAAAACATTTCATTGTGTTCTTTACTTTCAGCCGAATCTATTGGATGGTGAAATTCTGTGTCGCTTTCAGCTTGTTTTAGTTATTTTTCTTCCAGCTTGGCCAGAGGAGTGGATACTCGCTCTGCGATGTCTCGACAGACAATGTACGAGAAAGAGCTTAATTCTAACATGTCGTGTAAACGTCGACCAGCGGGAGAAACAAACTGGTGATATTTAGGAGGTTAACTGTGCGGCTGGACAACACGGTCACCCCGAGGTGAGGAACACAATGCGTTTCTGTGCGAGGGACATATCACCTCCAGGTGTTCCTGCACCCAGTGGCATCTGTCGCCAGGCGGAGAGGAAGACAAATATTGAATCAGCTTCATTACGATGGGACAGAATTGGCCGACGGAAAACATGTTGGTTCATGAAAGTGGTTCACTGGTGCCACTATTTTTAGGTAAAAAGAGAAATATTGCACAATAAAGATAGAAAATAGGGGCAGGCTCTTGCATTCCTTCAGATACCTCTACTACAAATAAGCTGCATTCAAGGATAATACTCATTTTTAAACAATTAGTCAATTACTTTTTAGATATAAAGATTTATTAAATATCAGAAAGTCACTCACACTAAATTCCAAGTATAATAAGAGACAAGCAGTTAGTCGTCGCAATTTAAAGGCCCTTAAAGCCATTTTTTTCAACTTGCTTCTAATCGTTAGCAGCCAGGAGCAACATGAAAACTACAGTTTTTACATGTCAGAACAGATTTTTGCATCTTTCTTCTCCATGTGCTCCTCTGACTGGCTTCCAATTGGGCGGGACTCTGATGGACAGCGGTGATGTCACACCTCACCTTTTTTCACTGCCCCAATCAGGATTTGACAACATTTGAATCAGAACCCGATGACAGTTGGTGGTAAATCCATTGTACACCAACGCAGACCAAATTTTCTGTAAATTCACCAATTAGGTGACTACCTTTGCCCAGGGAGCTATGTTTTCACCTGTGACCACTTGTTTGTGTGTTGGTTGGTGTCTCAACAGATTTCCACGACCCTTGGATGGAGGACGAGTTTCCAACCAGAAATGAACCTATTAACTTTAGGTGCAGATCAGTATTCTCACTTCTTTAACATTGCGAGGGTGTTTTTCAATATTTTGTGCTAATTGCTGCGGAAATAATGGCTGAGTCTTGATTAAAAACGATCAGGCATATTTAGTTGACTGGTATGAGCGAGTACAAAAGAGGACTGTTGGGCCTTGACAAAGGTATGCACTCTACTGAGTGCCATTCTCGTTAAGTAATTGTTTCAGCTCCATAAAACCCTCCATCAAGGCCTTTTAAAAAAATCTCATTACATTAATCAGTTTTTTGATTATGCTGCTTCTAGTGAGGGAGTTGTTGAAGGGGTTTGGACACCGTGTTGCACTCGCTGTTGTGCAAGTCGGAGCGAGTGTGGCGGCAGCGTCTTAAAATGTGAAATATATGAGATAGAGGCCAATTTAGGAACACCTTCAAGAAAATTACAATCTGTCATCGGCTTGTTAGCACTTGTCCGCACATCCAGATTTTTGAAAACCCCGAAGTCTTTCCAGCATCGAGCTGCACCCCCACCCCCCTCTTTAATTTATCGGGGCTGCTGTTGCGCGAGCGAAGACACCCTGCCTCCATCTCTCTCCTGAGCCGTATCAATATTCATGGGTCTGCCGGGTGCGTTTGTGCGATGGCTGTCTCATTAGCCTTTGATCCCCTTGCGCGAGGGCCTGTCGGAGCGTTGATGCGCCAACAACAGAGCCGCGTTTGAAGTGCAGAGAGAACAGCTGCTTGCATTGATCTCCATACACTTTCTTCGGCATCCACGCACACACACACGCGCAGATGCTGCCCACGGGCACATGAATACATGCATCTACTGTAGGACTGCACTCGTGAAGTCTGACCTCAGCGCTGCAACAGCTGCAAGTGCGTCATTATGATAGCGGCTCCATCGTATGCGATGTACCGTATAGACGTGCTGCGGATCAGGAGGTATTGATCAGCTGCTGTTTTGTTCACGTGTCTATTGGTCATTTTCTAGGCAAAAATGCTAAAATGATGTGGTTCAAGCTTCTCAAAAGTCCAGATTTGGTAGGTTTCTTTTGTCTTCCTGTGATAATTAATGAATTTCTTTGGGTTTTGGATGATTTTTCAGAAAGAACAACCACCATATGGACATGTTTCACTATTCTCTGACATTTTTTTTAAACTAAAAGAGCAATCAGTGAATCCAGAAACGAGTGGCAGAGTAATCGATAAAGAAAATTAGCATTACAGCCCTTTCAGTATATATAAAAATGTACCTGGCTCCACGTGTAAATCCTCAATCGCACGATTAATAACTTGCAGAATATAGAGTCAAATTTTCCAAACTGACAAACTGAATAATACCATTATATTTCATCTCAGTCAAGAAGGATAGAAGGATAGTCTGCCACTTGAGGGTCCTATCAACAGGTATTATGCAAAACGCACCATCCCTAAAAATTTCCATTCAGGAAATAAGTCCACAAACACTGTTTGAGCTCCAATTATACAAAGAATACAATCAATAACGAGGTAATTTCTCTAAAAAAATACACTAAATGATCATGCGAGCTGGAACACATTAGTAAAATGCTCTGTAAAATGCTCTTATTTGCCACCATGGGGTTTGTTGAGATAATGGAATGATTCGTTTTACAGTATATTCAGCCTTTTTCTTTGTGAGTAATCAGCGGTAATTTGCTGGAAAAATAAGAAAACAATAAAAGCAGCCAAAAGGACAAGACATCACAGGTTATACAGAAGAAAAAAAGGCTCTGCTCAGTTGTTCGATTTAACGTGACAAGCTCGGCACACAGTTAAAAAATGACATATCACAAACCTTTGCAAAAAAAAACAACCAAAAAAACACTTATCACCCTAATTATCACACTCCATCACCAAATTATCACCACGCTCTTTTACTGTCTCCTTTCTGTCATGACAGGATACTTCACTTCCTCTCTAACGTTCAGTCCTTTTCTTCTTCCTCTGCTAGCCAAGAATCAGAGGGGTCCGGTTTAGGATGACATCATGACATCTGCACAAAGACGGTCCCTGCGCTAGTCCACTCAATAAATTCTCCTCTCTGCTCTGCCGCACGTAAAGAGAGCACAGTTCAGAATTAAGACTGTGAGCCTGTCAGGGGGGCTATTGCCCCCGCGGGAACAGGTTAGCGGATCGATACCGCACATGTGCCTGATAACATTAGAGCATCCTTAATGGCACTAATGAAGAGAGTGCTTGACACATATACTCAGGGAGACTCGGGGTCAGAGAAAAACAGGCTGTGAGCCACAGAGCCAGGTTTGGGAAATAAAATGGGTCTTTTTTTATTCTTTGGGACATTTTAAAGTGTATTTTAATGGCTGTAGCTGCATTGCAAACTGCATTTAGTCACACTTTAGGAACGGCACAAGCCAAGAAGATCACAAGAGCAGACTCATGAAGGAAAAAGGGGGCATTTGTGCAAAAATCTCACACCTGACAAGCCTCGGAAAGAGATGCACATGCAGGAAAGCCATTTTTTAAAGGTTTTAATGACGTGTGTTCTGTTCTGTTCTGAATGACCGTGAGTAAAAAAATGATGAAGAGAAATGGACGTGTGACAAGTTTTGGAGGCGATCAGCTCCCCTCAGGTCACACTGCGCTGAGGATGATCTTGATTGCGGTGAAATGTTATCAGTCTTCAAAATGTCAGAGACAAACCACATCTCAGCAGAATCGCTGCTGACATTTCGATAAAGTCAGACCCCATTTTGCTCTCACACGCGGAGCAACCTGCTGCTGAAAGCCTTATACTTGGCAGGATCTTTGCGCACACACACACACACACACACACACACACACACACACACACACACACACACACACACATGCACACATACACACACACACGCACACACACACGCACACACACCCCCCCAGCGCCTGACTGCCTGCTGCTGCTGCTGCTGCTCGTCCACACACACTCCTGATAAAAGATGAGGCGAGAGATGAAAGGAGGAAAGGCACAAAGAGGAGAGACGTAACATACCTCACAGTGCACGTCTTGGTTTTAACTTCTGGAGCTGCTGGGATGCACCGGTGAGGCAGGACTGTTGACTTCACCCCCGTCTTCTTCTTCTTCTTCTTCTTCTTCTTCTTCTTCTTCTTCTGTCTTCTCCGGGATGGGAGAGCTGCTCCTTCGCCGCCTCCTCCTCCTCCCCGCCTCTGGCTCGCTCTGCCACTGTGTCTCAGCTCCTCTCACTATCATACATCTCTCCCCTGCTGCCCCCCCCTTCCTCCTCTTCCCTCCTTTTTCTCCTCCTCTTTTCACTCCTCCCCCTTTTTTCTTATGACCTGCTCCCTCCTGACTCTCTTTCCTCCCACACTGCTGTACTCCCTCAAACTCAGGGGGTGACAAAGGAAATCAAGCCAGAGAGGCGAGTGTGTGTTTGCCGTTTTGTAAAAAAAAAAAAAAGAAAAGAAAAAAAAAATGTCACCAGACAGTCACTGTTTAACATCTGCTAGGGTGAGTTTTCTGGAGTCCATGGTTGAGAAAATCCCAAATATGTAAGTGAGTAAGGATTATTTTCATTCTCTGATTGGCTTTTCCAGTGAGCTGATTAATGTTTTGTCTATAAAAAAGGGTCAGGAAAAGTGGAGCGTGACGTCTTCACATGGCCTGTTTCATCCACCCGACAGTCCAAAACCCAAATATGTTCAGTTTCCTGTCGTATATGATGAAGACAAAGGAGCAAATTCACACATTTTCAAAAACCGAAACCAACAAATGTTTTATTTTTCTGATCGTTTATCCAAATAACTGCCATACTAAATGGTCGATCGGCTCTTTGTGACGATCTAACTATGTGTATGTTGCTCAGGTGTCGTGCATTAAGCCCCTATCGTATCGAACGACATCACATCACAGTCACAGAGGAGGAGATGTAGATGACTTTTAAACATTTCAGACAATCGATACATCACGGGGGCTGTGTGCACAAAGGGTCTGAAAAGTCTCCTGTTCTCGGCGTTCTTCGATTGTATCTCATCACATCTGGTGCATTACTCATAGCTTTCCCACTGTCTCACTGAAAAGAGTGGACTGACGAATGCAGAGGGAGGGGAGAGAAAAAAGAAAAGGCACTTATCGTTAAGTAAGGTGTTCGGGATTCAAATCATAGCTCTGTGCTCCCACCGCTCACCGGTGAATACAATTCATTCCCTACCTGCTGTTTTTTTTTTTTTTTTTTTGAGTCAGACCTGCGTGAGATGACCACTCGTGGATTCCTCAAGACTGGCCAGTTCTCAGTCTTTTTCCTCTCTTTCTGTCTCCGTCTATTTCCCCCCCCTCTCTCTCCCATAGAGAGCCCTCCACTGCCTCTGCCCCTGTTTCCATAGTGACACTTTCCCCGACTCTGGCTCCACATAATCAAGTGAGCGGGATAGGGGTGGGGGTTGGGGGCTACAGAGGGAACTGGGAGTAGGGGTTGCTGTAGGAATGGCCAAGACGAGAATGATTAAAAAAAAAGAAAAAAAAAAAAAAAAAGGGCAAACAGCGCAAGATAAAGGGGCAAATAATGAATAAGGAGAAAGTCAATAATGGTGGTTTGTCAGTGGCAAACAGTGTCTTCGGCTCGGGTCCATCTCCGCCTGATGTTGAGTCCAGAGCAGGTGCTTTGAAAATCCTTGGCATATGGCTGAAATAATTATCATGCTCATCAGACAACTGGATGGCCACTTGTGCTTTGTGACAATGCTCCCACCAGAGCAGAAATGAATTATGGGATCGAGCTGATCAATCTGAATTCTAATGCGAGCGGTGCAGTCCGCTGCATGATGCCAGCCAGAGACGGCGTGAGCCGCCTTGAATGCTGGAAAAAGTACAACATGAACGCCGGTCGACCGCAGCTTTTCAGCCTGTCTGTCTGCTGGTCAGTCGCCACTTTGGTCAGGAATGAATAGCTCAACATCTTTTGGGTGGATTGCCATGAAATTATGGGCAGACATGTTCCCCAGAGGATGAATCCAACTAATTACATCTGGCGCCACCTGCAGGTCAGAAATTTCATTAATCCAGTCGAAATATCTCGAGTATCTTTACATCTCTTCACAGCGCCATTATCAGATCAAAAATAGAAAATTAATGAAAGCACTTCTGTCCAGTCCTTTGGTGTACGACCACACATCCATCTGTCAGCTGTAGCTTTTCATTTAGAGGTTATTCACAGACGTTAAACATGGGTTACACAAAAACTCAGCACAAGTTGTCACATCACTCACATAATTATGTGCTTGTTGAGTCTCACTGTGAGTTCGAGGCAGGGTTAGTAATGGAATCTGGGACACGTTAGCTTGGAGGAGCTGCAGGTTTGGGGAAGCAATTAGCCTCGGCCCCAAAGAGGGACAAATGTGCCTCCCAGTAACCGCACGTTCAGGAATCAGCTGGTTGTGTCCAGAGCTGGAGAGGCAGTCGGCAAACGAGCCTAAACTTAGCGGGAAAAACTCTAGAACATGACCTCGTCTGTGAACTTATGTGCGCGAGTCACGTCAGATTGATTTTCCTCAGCACTGGTGGTTGCCCGATGGTGTATTCACCACCAGCACGGCAAATTTGACCTCAGGATCATCTGTGTTTATTCTGTTTATTCACCCCAAACAGCAATTAACTTTACTGTGCGTTAACAGCAACAGCAAACACTGAAGGCGTGTTTTTAAACACATATCAAGCCTGACTGAATTTAGCACTCACCAGAGACTCTGGTTCTCTAACCCTGCCGTTTTTTTTACCCTCTTCCTCTAAGTTATCTTGTTTGTGTAATAAAGTGCAGTCGGCAGTCAACATGACAGCACATGAACACCCGCCAACGGAAATCACATCCGTGGATCGCTGCTACAGTCAGTTTGATCAACGGGAGTGAAGATAAAATCAGGCTTTAATCCCAAATGTTATAAAGTAATCTCTGAGCTGAGTGAAAACAGCTCTGGGTGAGACTCCTGTAAGTAAGTAAAATACTTACAGGACAGCCCAACCTATGCCCTATGCCTTCAAAAAAGGGGCGTCGTCACACCGTGATCGGCTGGGAGGGAAATGCCCCCAAGCTGCTTCCACTCCTCAATCAGGAGTCAGTCTCCACCACCCTGCACCTCACCACAGATGATCTGAATCTCCTGCAATTAGTCCTGAGGGATTTGGAAAAATAGCCCCAAACAAAGAAAGAGAGCAAGTCTCAAACAATCGGAGTGCCACAGTGTGACTCTGGGTGTTTATCCTCATTTGCAAATTATTTAGTTTTGATATAAAGACCCCCAGAGGGAGAAATGACATATTTTGCATTTACAAACGAGCAATGTAATTCATTACTTTTGTTGTTAGCACTGTCGTTGTGAGCATGTTTATATATTCTCCAAACACAGCTTTGTCCAAGTGAAAAACCTGGTTTTTTTTAGACCCTTAAGTCTTGCTGCTGGAGCAGGAGGACAAAAAAAAAAAAAAAAAAAAAAATGCTGCGAGGAAACACACCAGCTCATTTAACTATGGGGTGTCTCCACATGAATTATACAACACCATCGCAACGCACTGGACACAGATACATTCCTCCATGCTGATCATCTGCCCTAATAGAACAGCTGGTCTTCCCTGGAGATAGCTCACTGTGAGGCATTTGTAAAACAGTCGGCGTGTTCAACAACTATGTACAGAGGTTACCTTAGCGCTAATGCTACCACAGCTTCATTTAAAAATAGCATCGTTATTTTGCCGCATTGATCACCGTTGGATGGGATTAGCGTCGACTGTTGGCTCTCTTGTGTGATCATTGAACGGCAGCAGAACGTCGTGAACTTTTCTAATTCCTTATCGATCCCCGAGCTCCCCCCCCCCCCCAATAAACCACCAGGAAGGTCAGGTGGCGGGGTCAGCCTCTCGCGGAACCCCACGCAGATTTAGAGTTGTGATTAAAAGGACACTGCAGGGTGGACGCTGTGGGGTTACGAGGATCGAATGTGGGGTTTTTACAGCTTACAGGATGGCCTCTCTGACCACAATGCTACTCCGGCTGTTGTTGCGCTCAAGGAAACACAAGATACGTTCACACCTCTGCAGCCAGGAGGAAATAAATTGCTTTTTATTAGCGCTCCGAGACACTGAGCTGGATATTGTGCTCCCACTTTGGAGAATATATTAGTCTTTGAATGGCCCTGCCCAGCGAAAAGCAACGGGAAGATAATTTATTATTTTATTTTTACAGAATCTTAGTTCCAAGACACAAACTGCAAGAAAAACAATACAATGTCTTCCTCTGGGTGCACTGGCCTCCTCCCACGGTCCAGAGACGTGCAGGTTTGGTCAATTGGTCAAACTATAAAATTGCCCGTAGGTGTGAATGTGGTTGTGGATGGTTGTCTCTACGTGTCAGCACTGTGATGAACTACTGACCTGTCCGCCTCTCGCCCAGTGTCAGCTGGGATCAGCTCCTGCCCCCCCCTCCCCGCAACCCTCGGAAAAATAAGTGGTTATAGGTAGATGGATGGATTATAGTGGCTAATAATCCTTGGACATTTATAAATATCCTGTTATTGTCACTTAGGGCCACAGAAGCAGCTGTTTAGCAGAAGTCACATACTCTCACTTCAAAACTGGCTTTGTGGTTACTCTTATCACCACAAGGATCAGAAATACCACTGTGGGTTTACTTGATTACTAACTGCGTATTTCCATCTTCAAAAACATCTGAAAATGACACTGATGTAATAATAACATTAGATTAATTGTTAATGGTTTGTGACCAATAATCTGTAGCCCTTCACAAAGACAAGCTGGACCTGTAAGCGCCATTATTCCAGAGCGGCCTTCTGTTTAAAATCTACAACGATGGGACTGGGGGGGGCGTTGTTGTTATGCCTCTAAGCCGGCAACAGAGGTAGTAACAGAGCCGAATTGATTTCTATATAAAAAGGGTGAGCGGGAGAGCTCGGCAGGAAAAGAGACAGGGGGAGGACATTTTATGTGCGCAACCCGGGACCGGAGAGATTTGAAAAGCAAATGGAAATGTCAGCCGATGAGGTCCGGGAGCTCCTTTTCCCTCCGAGCAGAGAACAGTAAAGGGGAAACAGTAACTGTCGCACTTATTTTATTCACCGTGTTGCCTTGCTAGCGACTGTGATCCCTCCACAACATTATCATCTCGGACTAACTGTTAGTTTTGGGTAAACTCCAGCTGTGTCACGTTCTCAGCCTGGAACAACAGTTAAATTAGGTTTTTCCAACCTAATTTAAGTGAAATTATTTAGTTTTTTCCCCGTCAAGATATTAAAGCATCACACAAAATGCATTTTGGACAAACGAGTTGTATGCAGTTTGAAAATAACATCATTAAAAAAAGGCAATTAAATGGTATTTGCGTGAGTGTAACTTGTAAACAAACATTGTGATTGCTTCTATTTAGTCGAGCATGTTTGTAAAAAAAAAATTAATCACACAGTCAGACTGGTTTGGTAAAATTAATTTACACCGTTCTGTTCATTAATCCATCCAAACCCAACCTTTTCGTTTTGATAAACAAACTCGTGCCAGGAGTGATTTATCTGCTGCAAATTTCCGGAAAGGAAGCCGCTTGAAACTTGGTCTGTTTCTGTGTCCTGTGGCTTTTTGGTGGCTTAACACTAATACCGAACGACTCCCCAGAGACAGTCCGATTAGATGTAGTAAGACATAAAAAAAAACCCCAAATGTTTGTGTTTGGTTCAAAAGACATATTTCCCCATATGTTCAGATTTGTTTACGAACCAGAGCTCAGTATCTACTCAGCGTTCTTCTCATGGCTGTCTCAGTGCTGTCACTTTTACATATTTGGAACAAGGAAGATTGCACATCCTCTCTCTCTCTCTCTCTCTCTCTCTCTCTCTCTCTCTCTCTCTGGGTGAAAGCCAAATTGGATGTTGGGCTTCCCCCCTAACCACCATGTTGGCAACATCCCTATCATCCAATTTGGTGATAGCCCTGCCTGTACGAGTCCTACCTGGCCAAGCACAAACTTGTCTGAAAGATTTATGTCTCTCTAACTCTAAATTCCAATCTCAGCCTGTTAGTTATCCCCGGCTTTAGTTTAGTTGGCAGAATGATTGACAGCCGGCTGATTGGGGAGCCGTGGATTTCTGTGCCCTGAAGTCAGATTCTGGAGGGATTCAACCAATTACTGCTCAAGGGCATCAAGACAAGGTGCAGAGGGTTGACGCCAGCGCAGGTTGGACTCTAACCCCTCATGGCGCCCGTGCACGCCCAGAGGGTACAGTAGGATGCCGAGAAAAAGGAAGCAGCAGAGATTACGGAAACACAATCAGATCTGGGAGGTTATGTTTCTCGTAATTGGCAGAAAAAGACTGATTCAAGGTTTCAGTCGCAGGCGGTAGAGACAAAAGGATGGAGGCTGGAGGTGGATGACAAACTCATGTTGTCGCCACGTTAATGTGTGTATCTGCTTTAACGAAGAGACCTCACCAAGATGAGAGGCTTTCGTTTTCCCCTGAATATGACTGCCTACAGGTCAAAACACTAAAAGCTACTTTCAGATTCAGTTACACTGGTGTTAGGTTCATAATTTGCAAATGATTTAAGATGAATTTTCCTGGAAAGACAGTTGTAATTGAGTAGCCACGGAGAACAGTTTTCACCGGAAACACAAACGATTAATTTGCTCTGCTTACGTCAAAAGTGAAGCAAGTGTAAAGAAGCTCTGTGGGGGGAACAAAGTCAAATGTAAATTAAAAATGTGAAACCGCTCTTCGGGTAAGTAGTAGTAGACTAAAACTTGTAGTGAACTCCTCGCACTATATTGCACTACAACAGGAAAAATCGCATGTCCAACGAGGGGTTGCAGCCAAAGACCTCGTCGCTACCGGCCGGAGGGTGATCCGAGGCTATACACTACCAATCAGCGTGGGAGAGGACAAGGGATTCAAAGAGCTAGTTCGGTACTGCCACCTCGAGTACGTTATGAAACTGAGAGCTACTGTGGCTAAACACGTGGAAAAGTACTTTGAGCTACAAGTCTAGCTCGGCAGGGCAGATACGCTAGGCTAACTTAGCTATGACAAGCAACTGATGGACAAAAGTTAACTTCACAACCACCTGTAACTTCATCAGGAGATGCAGTCCAGAGTGTGTCAGAGCTCATCGTGTCTATAGACCGTATTCACACAGCTGCCATTTTCCTCTGATGTCATGCTGAATGCTGGGATGACGTTATGCTGCTGTGTTGCAGCTTTAGTTATAATAATGTACAACCTGAATCTGACATCTAAATCATTATCATTTCAGAGGTTACTGATTGATCAGCAACTGAAAAGATGATGGACAGTGAAAATCTGGAGGGACATCAGGTCATATTTTAATGTAAAACAACTTATTTGCTAATCTATTAGCTAACGTTAGCATTTAATAACTTAATAGCCAACAGTATCGCTTGTTGTTGTTAAATAATCTATGCCTTTCTTATTGTACCTTTGAACTCTATCAAACAATAATATTAACTAGTAAGTGGCTGAATGCTAATGTTGGCTAACAGCAAATATGTTGTTTTCCATTGAAATATGACCTGAAGTCCCTATAGATTTTCACTATACGCCGTATTTTCAGATGCTGATCATGAAATGATGATGATTTGTCAGATTCTCTACATTTATTAAGCATTGTTTTCATTATAATTAACCGGGTATTTGTCGTCGGGCTATCAAAAGCCAAATTAACTAAAACTGACATCCCTAAAGTTGGAATTTCCTAGAAAGAAAAGCTTTATTTAACCTCAATAAACCCCGAAGTAAGTATTAATTAATTACTGGGAACTTCATTCTTCATATAAGTAGGACTGTCTGCATACTTTTAGACAAATCTCACATTTCTTTCATTCTTATCTTCCTGAGCGGCTGTGAGTTCTGCTAACTGATCCAAAACTGACACGTCTCAGCGACTTGCTGGAGTTTGGTTCGGCTTTCATAAGGAAAAAGAGACAGAGTGGAGCTAATGTGAGGCGCTAATGGATGAAATACAGCAAAAAAATCTCCCTTCAGGTGTCAAGTCGGGCCCCGTTCTGTCTGGCTGGCTCTCAGAATACGTGGCTGAGGTTTACAGTTGTGCAGAACTGAACTGCGCGATGGCTGAAAGACTGGTGGCAAGAGTGGTCACAAATTAATAGGAATTACATTTATTCGAATCATATCAATACTGCTAAGCATGTATAGCTCTTTGAGGGAAACTTTTTTGGTAATGACATTACCATTATATTACATCGCCTACTTTCCCATCTATGAAGCCCTTTCCCTCCAGTAAGCTTAAAAATGTGAAATGTCATCTTAAAGCTAACCTATGAATCTGCTCTCAAACAGACTGTTCTGTTCGACACACGCACACACCGGCCCACTTAATGTCAGTGGGGACCGCCATAGTGTGTTAACAGGTGCCTCAGCATGCGCTATCTGGAGTTGTCCACTGGTGACAACCAATTAGAGCCTTTGCCGGTATAGTCAGCAAACATTTATGCTAAATTGTGATTAATGCGTTTACTGTTAATGGCGCG
Organism: Sparus aurata; assembly: GCF_900880675.1. Lineage (NCBI taxonomy): Eukaryota > Metazoa > Chordata > Actinopteri > Spariformes > Sparidae > Sparus > Sparus aurata. Next base: position 13,824,756 of record NC_044200.1, on the reverse strand, counting down.
CCGATCCACCGCAATGGAAAAGTGAATCACCAATGTCAGCAGAAATAAATTAGGGTGATATTTTTTCAGTGTCACAAATCTCACTCGAGACAGTCAAATGTAGGGAGAGAAACATTTTTAAAGAGTTCTATTTAAACTAGTGGTGCTGCTTTGGTCTGTTGCTGGATGCACCGTGTCATACCTTGTGTGTGTGTGTGTGTGTGTGTGTATGTGTGTGTGTGTGAGAAAGACACACAGAGGGAGAGCAGACACCTACTTGTAAATGATGTCTTTCATCTCTTGACTTCAGATGTGGCTGTCACCCACTTCCATTATACCGCAGGATGAAGTGGGACACACAAGACAGACAGTAAGACAGGAGTGTGAGAACAAAGGGAGCCTAGAAACCTTCAAGCACATGCACACACACACATACATACCACACACCCACACACCCACACACACGCAGGTCTGCTTAGTCTTGTATAATCACAGAGCTCGAGAAAAGGAATTATTCTTCTTACTTGAACTGGCCCTGTAAGATTTCAGGACAGATAATCTCGGGGATGTCGAGGTGTGGAAAATGAATGAGCAACACTCTGGGCTCCCTCAACAAACACCACTGTGGTGCCCTTGAGGAAGCCACTTAAACCCCGGATCGCTCCACTGGAGCTGCTCAGTGGCCAACAGCATTAGACTGTGGCTGCGCTGAGCGAATGTCTGCATGAATTTGAAGCACAGGCCTGAAAAAAAAGCAGCCAGCAAAAGAAAAAAAAAAACCTCCCAGGATGTATTTTCTAAGAAATCCGAATCTTAGGCAGCACCTTAGGGGAATATCAATTCATTTAAGCCAAGGCGACAAGGTGTAAAATAAAAGTCCCTCGGGGAAATTAAAGTGTGATAAAACAGGACAGTCACATATTACAGTAATACAGCCCACCATGCTCACCTTGGATATCCCAGATCCCGGAGTAATTCCTTTCACTCTCTCCTATCAGAGCCAGTTCTTCTGTTTTCACTGACAGCTCGGACAGCAGTCAGCAGGGCTGAGTGGAAGCTGAAATTGCTTTTTCACTGTCTCCAAACTTACATTTCCAGGTAGGTTTACTTTTAAGAGAATAATCCACCAGCTGAATTTCATGAGGACTTCTCACTTGTCAAACGCAAGAAAATGTCCACCGGTCCTTCTGCTTAGACACGGATTCTGGATTCTTGCCAGCTGTGATGAATAATTTATGCAGTGTTACACCAATTACTGCATTTACCAACACTCATACATCAAGTAATTAGTGGTGGAGCAATTTTTCTCACTGTGCCAGGACAGTGAGCCCCTGTGAGCTCAACCCCGACCTTTCACCTCCCACATTAAAAACTTGTGGGTGCCAAAACAGCCTCAGACAGCAGTAAAATAAAAACGAGGCTTGGAATCCTTACCTCCCTCAGTACTTACCAAAGTGATTAACATATATATGTAAAACATTAATCAAACGCCTTTATAGGCTGTTGCTGAGATGTTTGAGCATCAGAATAGATTTGTTAATTACAGGAAGCGGGTTGGAGGAAGATACTAAATTATCTTTAGCTAAGGCCAGTGCTGACTGCCTTCACCTTAAGAGTTACAGTTCTGACACAGAAGTTTCTCTTTCAATAATATCAAAGAACTAAAACATCTCTTTGCAGTATTTGTCACATGGTTAAACAGGTTTACAAAAAGAAACATGTATATTTTTGACCGAGTATGTTGCTACCTCATTTGGGCTTTGGAAAGCAGAATAGCATATTCACCTGCATGTCCACTTGATGATAATTGAAACGCTTATTTTCATTTGACAAATAAACTTGTCGCTTTTCTGTACATTAGATTAATTTTTACTAGTGTGTTTGTCCATCATAGATAATCTATTAAAGTAAGTAGAAGAAAAAGAAAAAGAAAAGACGGGGTGGGCTCTCGTTGGTTTTTTAATATAAATGTATTATTAACATATATATAACATCATATATATATCTCAAGAGAGGTTAATGTTTCCACCAGGTAGTGAAGGAAAAACCGCTAAGCACCTGTCAAGTACCCCGTCATCAATGCTGACCCTCCGTATTCAAAAGTCAAATGGGTCAGATTGGTTGAGTTTGGCCATTAATTCATTACTTTTAGCTACCAATATTAGGATAACAATTTCAAGTGATTAATGGATACTGTCAGCTAATTTGAACCATTTATCGACGACCTTTAGCCGATGCTTTAGACTTCTCTCTTCTTGCTTACTTACCCCAAAGATATAAGTTTTCTTGACCTGTTAATTTTAATCCACAGTTTTAACTTCATCTCCGCAATCTGAAAATCTCTTCTGTTACCTCAGGAGCTCATGACCACTAGACATTTTTTAGCAGAACAAAAATGTCAACGTGTTGCATAAAATTTCTGTTTACGGGTGTTTGTTTTCCTTGGTTTTCATCAAGGACCCCTATTAGTTAATGCCAAATGCAATCATCATCTCCCCGACGCTGAGCTGACAACACAATTAGACAAACCTATAGCGCAGAGACAGTTCACATGCATTAGGGCGGCCGAGTTAAATAAGTTTAACAGACATTAACTCGAGGACGGGGACAGAAGAGAAGTGGAGGTTGTTAAGATTCACCCGCAAAACTGATCTTAATGAGAGCTGCATGCAGAGGAGGATAAGCAGCACTCTTCACCTTCCATACCAAGACCCTGGCTGCTGCGACGGCTTCATTAAGCCCAGCAGACTATGGGCTGTCACTCCTGAAAACGGGCAAGGCGGCCAAAGGAATGGGAAACAACAACACAGTAATAACGTTGACATTTACAATAGACGTCGGATATCATATCCAATTTCTCCCTGCACACCCTTAATTCCTTTTTAATTGCTTTTCCGTGTTGGTTCCGGGATAAGGCTGTCTCTCTTCATTTATGAAAGTGAAGAGATGGGGACAGTGGTGTGTGTGTGTGTGATGGGGGTGTCGGTTGCAGGCAAGTTGCAAGGCCAGTTCTGAGATAATTGGTGCTTGTTTCAAACAAATCAAATACTTTTATAAAAGTGCTTTGATTAAACACTTTAGAAAATAGGACTTTGATTAATATGACCAAAAGAATTAAATGATGATGATGGACATGATTAATTATCCTGCGGCACGCGACCGGATTGAATATGTTCGCGGGTTGCCAATGCTGGTCCTTAATGTGTAGATTGTGGTGCAAATGAGAAACAGGAAGCCAAAATCTCTGTCGTCACTGGATTTATTTTTTAAAGCTGAACATATTTGACCATTAATAATCAACTGAGCAATAAAACTCCAAATGGTGAGGCAGGGTCCAGCAGTAAATGTAAAATGTTAGGGACAGCCACTTAAATGTATTTTTCCACATTTCTGGAAACATTCAAGTTTGTCTCTTGACGACCTGAGCCAGCGGTTAGTCAGCTTAGCTTGGAGTGAAAATCCCAGCAAAATGGCTAGACTGGATCTCTAAATGTCTTAGTTTAATAATACAAACATCTGGTTTGTAAAACTAAAGTTTAAAAATGAGAGGATGTGTTTTTGTTTTTTTTACAGGGTTTATGTATGATTCTGTTGCGCCTGTGGAGCCAGGTTAGCCATTTACCCCCATGCTTGGCTAAGCTAAGTAGTTGTTGGCTCGTCAGCTTTATACGTAGCCCACTGTGCTATATAATATCACATTTAGCTTTTAATCTGCTAGTTTTGAGTAGCCTTGGCTGAACTACATTCTAATTTAAAATGGCCGTGTGCTGTTGTTAAAACATTAGCAAATAAAAATGGAGGTCACTAATGAATTAGTTGTTGTTGGGCATATTTAATTAAGTTTGGAAAGAGTAAAGCTAGCTGTTAGCCAAGTCTTATGCTTAGATAAGCTAAAAGTCTGCGGACTGTAGCTTCATAAGTAATGCACCAACATAAAAGTGGTATCTTGTAACTTTCGACAGTACAGGTAATAAGCATATATCCCAAAATGTTTAATTTATGCAAAACTATTACATAAATAATCATCAGTTCTACCAAATAGTGAAGGAAGTTAATCTGACACAGTGAGAAACCGTGCAGGAAGTACATGAAAAATAATGCCGTTTATGTTCTGAGTTTTTGGAAATTGAACAGTAAACAACATCAATCAAGCATCAGGTCCATCCACGCTACCGACTGACTGGCGGCACAGCCCAGTGCAGCGCATAACTTGGCAACCCCGGAGTTACTTTTATCCAGCAGAGTGTGTGGTGGTTAATCAAAGCCCATAATTTCCATAATTCATGGATGCCCATCTGTTTGCCACCTACTCCCATGCCCAGTGCAGAATAAACAAATTCAGGAGAGGGGCCAAGGGGCTATTTAATGACAGCATCAGCCATGGCTTGTGCAAATATCCACACACACACACACACACACACACACACACACACACACACACACACACACAGATTTGAACACACACACACACGCGCACACAATATAGTCTAATCAATCTTCCGGCACAACTATAATTCATCCTAAACACAATAGCTTAATCTATCCAAGGTGCAATATTTGCTTCATAATTCACAGAATGAGGTTAACTAATAGGCTTCATAAGTGTAACACCATTACTCATCCTCATCACACCGCGCCTCGCATAACTCGCAGCTCGTAGAAAATCTCTGATCTCCATCCAGCCGGTTTCTTTCCCACAAAAGACTTGTCACACCGCAGCATCATACAGATTTTCTTCTGATAAAAATCAAAACTACTTTGATGTTGTTGACGCAAGCTTTGGGATGGCTGTGTGATTGAATCAGCAAAGCTCGGCATAGAGAAAAGAAGCCGATATATAGCTTCGAGGGGAAGTAGATTTGTTTGGATGAATCGGAGATAAGTTCTCACCTAACAAACATTTGGGAAGCGAAGCAGCCGATAAACAGACCAATCGGGCTCTTCCTCTGATTTTTGGTTCATCTCTACCATCTTCACTGACATTTGGTAACATTTTAGATTACAGCCTGCAAATTAGGTTATTTATTTTGCGCACACATGGCATCAATGAAATACTGCCTGCGAACATACAATGAAAAAAGTAGATATAAGAACAGAAGACAGAATGTTAGTGATCAAAAATGTAAAAACAGATGTTTTTAACTTAAGTACTAAGATTATATCAAATTTGTAACATTACAGGGTAAAAAGACATACAAGTGTAGGAAATAGGGCAGTTATTAGAGGTTATGAGGTAATTTATTCGTCATTATATAACACAAGGTTGCATAATAAACTGGAAGTTCATAAACTCTCATGCTACAGATTACATATTACATATATAGAGTCATTTATATAGAAAGTACACATAAACACGTTGGGCATCTTTGCACGTAGAATGTAAACAGCAGGAACATGATGGTGATGAGAACATGGTGGTTCAACATTGAATGTTCGACATCTAGGAAACAATTGGAAAATAGTTGTGGTATCATTTATCTGAAAAGTGTGATATGCAGTAAAAACAGTACAAAAAAGTATTCCTAGTTTGGTGTCAAAGGTCCAGCCCAGCCACAAGAATTAAATGTTGGCTTGGTACATTTTTGCAAACCATGGATATGTTCATTTTGTACAATTAAATACGTTTTCATGTCAGGGGGTGTAACAGCTTCAGTGACCAAGCAAGAGACCGCTGTTCAAGACGGCGTTCAACATTATTAAGAGTGAAACTGCTGGACTTTGGGACATTTTCCAGACGTGTCAGCTGCGAAGTAAACCAAATCACAGTCTTTTAAGTATAGAGTTTACAACATATTTGATGTTTCAGCGTTATCCAACAGTTTTAACATGCAACTCTATCTCCTCCCCGTTCAATACACCGCACTGATTTAGAAAAAGTGACATTTTAAACTGAATATTACTGTAGTTTTTTGAATGGCTTGAGGCTCGGCTGGTGCCTCCATGCTGAGAGCTGCTGGCACTTACTGCCTGCTAAGTATAGCAAACTATTAAATGTAATGATGGAAGGAGAAAACAACAGGTAAAAAAAGAAAAAAGAAAAAAAAACATTGGATGAAGTTAACAGCATTTAAGGCTACAGATCTTCAAGCGTCGTCTGGTGTGAGAGGGTCACAGATGTAATAAGAGCCCCTCTGACCTTGCTGTTGAGCTCCATTTGAAGTATTAGAGCAGTAATTCACTGGGGACAGACTGAGGGACAAATGACTTTTCCCACCAGAGCGCCTGGTGTGATAACCAAAGTTCTCCCACTCTGTAAAGTATCAAAAGTTGAAAATAAATCTGAAATGGGGAGAAACTTTTTTTATGCCGGTCGATCTTGAGGTCTGTCCTTCTTTCAACACAAAGCCAGCCCGCTGGCCAAAGAGCTCGGAGTGATTCTGATAGTTCCTTGACTTCTGGAGTGCCGGTGGAGAGGCAGCCGTGACTGCCCCGGTAACTCAGAAACATATTAAAAATTAAGTTGTTTTTATCCTTGGCAGATTTAGAAGAAGGTCATCCGTGCTTTTATCTGATCTCGTTTAGGCAAACTGCAAAAGTCACCCTCACCCTCCGCCTTCTTCAGCGTGCAGCAGCAGCAGCGTCTCTCTGCTGTGATACAAGTGCCTGTTTTGCCAACGCAAAAAAAAAAAAAGTATCTTTTTGTTGAAGGATGAGTTTCACTGACATTCACAACATAAATATTACCGGTGATTGGATCGGTGACAAGCATTTTGATTTTGGGGGGGCTACAGAGCTGTCAGCCACACACATTATTCTTTTTCATCTCATTCTTTTCCTCTCTGGTTAAAACTCCAAAAGCCCCAGGTTTACTGCAAGCCACACGGGTTTTGGGAGCTGAGAGTTTGCTAGACCCCTCACATGTTGCCGTGGGGCAGTATTAAGGGCCATGCTTCATAATCAAGGCTTCATTGGTGGTTTCTTTTTTGTATGTAAAAAGAAAAAAGGTTTAAACTGCTTTTGTCAGCCGTAATATTAGCTGCAAAGGTTAGCATGTTGAGCTAAAGTACATACAGTAGTTAATTATATTCATGCTGGGGAGATTTCATACATTATTATTTACTGGCAGTGATGTTTGCAAACCACACTGGTTAGCACTTACCCTGAAATGATTCTAGCTTGTGATGTCTGAAGTGAAAATATAGTTTGAAAACACGAACAATGAGGCATAAAGTTAACTTTTGGATACCTAAGTGTGTACGTCTAAGCTATGTAGCTTATTAGAATAATAACATTATCTTAAAACATCCTTTTTTTATAATGCTAACTAGACCAACAAGACCCCTTTACATGGTTCTCATTTTAAAACAATTCAGAAGTCAGTCAAACTGCATTTTCAATGAAAACGTGACGTAACGTTAGCTTAATTCGCTGGCTAGCAACCGTTGATAAAATCCACTAGCAACAGTTGTCATTTTTCAGCCGACAAACTTGAGACTCTTTGGCTAGAAACTAGCAGCTTCTGTCTACTTCGTACTGAAACCAAGAACCTCTTGTTTCATAGAAATACTACAAATTTTGAAAGGGTGTAGCGTCAGTAGCTAATAGCCACTGTATTCTGGTGGTACAGCAGAGCATGTTTCTATATTGCCAGGAGGCAGCAAAACAGCTTATTATGACGAAAATGTTATGCTAACCTTGCTACCAAGTTAACATTTCTAAGAGAAGTTGATAACTTCGGCTTCAGCTCAACAAAATTGGCTATTAGGGAGCAACAGACTCTTTTTAGCTGTAGGATACATGAATGTGTATGAACCGTAACGCAGAGTTTACTCAGTTTCACCAGTTTTAGTAGAAGTTTTATGATTGGAAATCTTACACACCCACAGACAAATACATTCACTCATCACTTCAACCTTTGCACCCTGAAAACCTTGTTCAAAACAATCCAAGTAGTATCAAAAACACGTTGAATGTTTCTTTCACTCGCTTCCAAAGCGATTGAACACGCCAGCCATACAGATCAAGGTCTTTACAACACGAGGCAGTCGCACCGCTTTTATCAACAGGTTATGAGAATCACCAGAAAACTAATTGAATGAATTCCTTGTACCTTATTTTATTATTTGAGTTTGCTAGAAAGGGACCCAACAGCATGTTTTTACTTGCTCAGGTCATGTTTTCTATCCAATCGGGCCTTTGTTTCCTTTCTGAGAAATACAAAAAATGCAGTCACAAACAACACAAAAGACACAAGATTCAGCACTTTATAGCAGTTTATTCTTTTCTGGCATGTTTTTTTTAAATATATTTCATTCATTTATTTATAATATTTTACATTGTTCTTGTATTTGATTTATCCATTATCTGTCATACATACTGTAGTGGCTAATCGATGACCCACAAAAGGAAAGATTTGTTAAATTCTGGAGGCTAAAAAAATACAGGTAGGTGAACTTGTAAGTGAAACGATACAAAATCATGACATTCATAATACCGTGTATGATAATTTCTCTTGTCTAAATGTCGGTTAGTGCAAAGTCAGTGATGTAAGCCAAGCGCAGGTCATCCAACCAGCAGGATGTTTACAGCGAAGCGTTCACGTGTCTCAGCGTACACTGCAGTGTATCCAGTTGCAAGAGAAACGCTTTATCTTCATGTAAAGCTTCGTCTCTCAGAGCCAAATCATCACCTCAGTTACATTTTTTCCTGTTGTATCGAGGAGCCGACACCACATGTTACACCTGTCAAACAGCTGCTCGAGTCCCCGTGAGAGCAAATACACAGTTTAACTTGTCAAATGGCTTGAGACGTCATGAACAGCGTTTATCCATAATTACTTTCTGCCCATTCTTGTCGGGGGTAATTCTGTGTCTTGAAATATCCCTGAGCTGCAGCGTTTTCTGAAAAAAAATAAAATAAAAAAAATAGCATTCGAAAAATACCACTTGATGGCTGTTTCCATAATGGCTCCTTCGTCACATTTTTCCATATGCACTTTTATTGAAAAGCACCACTGACGGCACAACAGAAACCAATTATTGGCAACGTCTCGATGCGGGAAGCGGGAAAAAAGACACGAGCAGCGTTGTCGGTAAACTTGTTCGCATGTTTCGATGCAACACGGATCTATTTTACATCCATTAACGTTGTCTCTGCCAGAATTAGACGAGCAGGCGAGAAAAGGATGTGCAAGTGTTGCCATTTATTTTTTTTTCCTGCCAGTAGAACTGTCTGCCTGCTCTTTAGCGAAGCTCAAAATCTCCATCTGTGTAAATGTCAGCAAGGCGAAAAGGGACACGGCAAAACCCAAAATAAAATTAATCACAGATGAATTGTTAGCCACTAATTGGGAGCCCAAATAAACCGATCCACACGTTATTGCATGCACGCGGAGCTGCCTATCGAGCGGGCAGCATTAAAACCTAACCTATCTAGCACTCTGCATATGTCAGACTTCAATCTACTTTAAAAACAGTCTAGAGATCGAGGTGATATGTAGACATTATTTACAATTTTTTTTTTCAGTAAGGCATGCCATTATTCGAAACCTTCAGTCGACAAGAGCTGTGATTCCTTTATTAGCGGGCTACAGGCTCTGTGTCACAGCTGAAGTTGTTACCATGATGATACCACTGCATACTAAGACGGGGGAGTTTAAAAAGAAAAGAAAAAAAAAAAAACTTCTGTTACAGTTTCAGAGAAGAGTTTGCTGTGAAGTTGTGATGCGCGTTCCTCCGGGTGTCTTTCGCGCCGCGGAGCAAACGACGAAGCCAGGCTGCTTCGCGCTCGGAGGGAGGGATTCGCTGTGTTGTCGTGCAAACGCGAGCTCGCTGCTCACGGGATCAAATGAGGGTCAATGAGATGTTGAGCGCGTGATGCGATGCTCAGAAATCATTTCGAGGCTTGTGGTCGTTTATGTGTGAAAATAACAAACTGTGCACGAGAAATGTTAACAAATATGATTTAAGCACCGACAGTACATGGCACGTCAGAGAAAAATCACTGTTTGCTATCGGATTACGGACAGTACGTGTCACTTTCATGTTGCAGCTGGTAAAGGTCAGGCTAATTTTAACTAATGAGTACAGCACTGGCTAGCTCAATCTATAATCAGACATATTTTCTCGTATATTGGATATATTTGTGTTCATAATCTGTGTAAAGAGTACATGTACTCGATTACCTTCTACAACCAAAATCTGTGCACAGTTTGTATCAGAGCTGGAGTTGCATAAACACCAATCCCAGCCAGTCTGTTCATCCTGCTGCCGTCTGGCAAGAGATACATGAGTATCCGCTGACAGACCGCCAGACTAAGAAGCAGCTTCTTTTTCTTCAGGCTCAGATACTCCTTAAATAATCCTCTCTACTCCATGATAGCAATTGTTTTTCCTGTGGAGCACAAAGGGACTACAGCTTGCATTTTGTTGTACAGCCCTGCGTTGTAGAATGATGAATAAAGGAGCTGAAACAAGTTCACACTTGTAACTTAAAACGCGTGTGCATGGACTGTTGATGTAACTAGTCCGCCACAGTCTTTGGAATCATTTCAGCATCGACGGCGTATTATGTTCTCTTGCGTTGGTTTAATCCCACAAACCCAGAGAGGGATCTCTTTTTTATCCAGCGTTGAGAAACAATCAACTGCAAACGGATTAGTTCAGTAACAAGCAGACTTTTGTGGAATTGTAGTTGCATTGTTACCTCCAGCGTCGAGGATACGTTTTCGTATACTGACTACTAACTACTGATGAACGGATTTCCATAAATCGTGGATGGAGTCTGGGTCTCGGTCCACAACAGACCCCATTGACTTTGGTAAAGGGACAGATCCAGGAATATTTTTCTCACTTTCTTAAGATTGTGAGCCTTATTTTGACATGAAAACAATCGTGTGTGTTTATGTGGCTGGTATCTATGAGTGAGTACAATTTGATTCTGATCCATATAAAAACCCAGACTGAGCGGATCTACATATGTTTCATTTGATACTGGAGTCGGCTTCATTGAATTGAAGGGGGCCGTTGGGCTTGGCTGAGGTATGCACTCTAACTGTTTTAGCTTTGCTGTCATCTTCCTCTCTATCAATCCCTTCACTTCCTGTGAAACGTAGTGTTTTCTCTCTTACCGTGTGCGTCGACGCTCAACCATTTGGCATCTAACGACAGGAAAAATATAAGTGGCTACTGTTTCGACTCCAGTTTGAGCATCTCATGGGTATAAGTTGCATACATATAAAAAATAAAGTACATTCATCTAACTATTAATGTTTTTCACACTTGCTTTGGTTCATATGAGACATCTTCAGTTCACTGAAATGTTATGTGGGTGTGATTCCGTCCCTGCTTAATGAACACAGTGAAAACATGTCAAACACTTTGCCAAAACGATCCAAGTGGCTCGCTGAAATCTCACGAGCTGAGGCTCTCTTACAAAACAAGATGTGACCCTTGAAGATGGATGAAGACGGATTAACATCAGACCGGGAGCAACTTTCACACAAGTTAACTTTTCACCTGTCTGGATATTGTATGATTTGTTGCCACCTGGTGGTCAGACGGGGGGATGAAAGTCAGTGTTGGCAATTTTTTTTTTCCAGGCTGGGGATTCACTCCGCAGGCTCAAAGGCCTCGGTTATCACTCATCGCTCCGCTCACATTTCAGAAGCTTTTTGGAGGAAGTGTTTGGCTGAAACAAAAGAGGAGATTAATGGCCCCTGCAGTGAAACTGAGCAGACAGCCACTGCTTCACCACAAACGTCCAGGAGCTGACGATGATCTACTCCAACCGTTCACTTCGAGTCGTTAGCCTTAAAATACGGGGGAAAGATTTTTACATCGTTATGAAACGCAGGAAATAAATTATATTTCTGGTCAAAAATCGGCACAAAAACTCTGACTTGTGTGAAAGAAAAGGAGCCGATGTTGAGTTGCACACTGCAGACACTCACAAGTTTAAGACTATTTGAGTATCAAGCATGTAGTCGCCTTGAATTTGAGTTTTCTTTTTCTTTGTCTTTTCATTTTACAGTGTTCTGACATCAGTTACCATAACTTGGTATCACCTGAATCGGTGCTCTGTATTTTTTTTTTTATTCATATGGCGCATAGTTCAGTAGCTACCTTGAGTTCTGTTTTTGACATTAGACTTATTGACGTCTGTTTTTTCAGGCATCAGAGTAAGGCAATCAGATATGGCTGTGGTTATAGCACAGGTGTGGTGTCGTGCATGGATGACGTTTACATGTGTCCAAACTTTGCATCCTGAAGGTCTCTTCAGTTTATGATTTACTACGTAGAAATGAAGTTTGTCTGAAGCCTCCTCAGTCAACAAATATACTGATATAATATATATATATCTGCTGGTTTCTAGTTTTTAGTATTTTTTCTGAGAAGATGGATTTTTTGTTGACTGAGAGTAAATCAAATGTTAGTTTGCAAATGGATATTGACATCAGTTTGAGTCTCGACCTGATGGAAGAGGAGGCAGTGCAGGAAAGATGCACAACATGTGTAAGTCTTGTGATTTTTTCATTTTTCTTTTTGTATGATCTTCCTTGCAATGTTTTTTGCCACCATCCTCCACAGTAGACTGTTCGCAGAGCTGGTTCGTTTCAGTACCTCGCTCAAGAGTGTTCCAGCGGTCAATTCTCGAGTCCTGGTAACATCAGAGCTCCCGGCTGCTCAGAAAAATGTCTCCAGGAAACAGTTTGGGGTCAGACGTAGATGCCCTCAGGGTTGAGGCTGGAGGACACTTTGCTCTGAAGGGTGCGAAGGTCACTGGGTAAGAGCCGAGAAGAGCCGAGGCGTTTCAGAGAGCCAGACTCCACTTCTGTAGCGAGCAAGGTGACAAAGAAAGAAGCCAGACATCAAGGACGAGGGACACAACTTAATCTACGGCTCTAGGATCAGCTACAGAGATTCTTTTACACAACAACTTGCAAACGTTTGACAGTAAAACAAGTGATTAAACAAAAACAGTTGCCACTATAGTACATGCAAGGATGCAAAACTGAACCGGAAATGAGAAATGAGAAAGAGTACGCCGCAAAACCTTCTAGGGGATTTTATATTCCGAGGATGAAAACAGGGATTTTCCTCCTGACTTACTGTGAAACTCTTGCAGCATTTTTTTGAGGGCTGCTGGTGATTTGGTCCATGTAATGGGTCTGCAGACTTAAGCTGTTAGGGCACAACAGCCTTGCCTCAGCTGCTCAAGTCTTGCAGCCTAACCTGTCGTTGTCAGGGTGACCACAAGGTGGCACTGTGTACATACACATGTGAGGACAAGACTGTGTGTAGCGCACCTCAGTCAGAATGCGGTGACAGCATTTGACAAGGTGATGGTGACGTGGTAAGTCTATATACATTTGTGTGTGTGTGTGTGTGTGTGTGTGTGTGTACGTGCCGTTGCAGTGTTCCCCTGTAGGTTGAGCAGGCAGCACGGTGACCTTGGTGCCAGTCTGCTGAATGAACTGCTGCAGGTTGACCTGTCGAAGCTCTTTTGTCAGCTGCTCCAGCTCCTGCTCCTTCTCCTGAAACAGAACGACAAACCAAATGAGATCAATTCCTCAGTGCGGTAATACACTCAGTGTGCCAGTGAAGAAAAGCAATAAGTACATCTACTCAAGCACAAATTTGAATTAGCGGTACTTCACTTGAGAACAGAGGATTTTTTGCAACAGAAGATTTATTTTACAGCTTAGTTTGGATTAGTCAGCTAATCAATCGGTCGATCATGCTAATTTCCAGGTTCATACTTTTATTTTGGAAAATATTAACACGCTCCTTATGGTCAAAAAACCAAAACAATTTTCTCACATTGTCCATTGCTGCAGCTCCTCTATTCATCCTAGTAACTGTATCTTTAAGGAGCTTAACCCAGTCTACTCTGATTGGTCAGCTCTCACAGGCCTGAACAGGCACGACCCACCGCATTTTCCGCTCAACTCTGCCTTGTTTTTGCAATCGCTGCTTCACTGAGAGCGTGGCTGAGGACGGTGACTGTACAGTTGTGACATCACAACCTTGCGGATGTTCTGGCAGCTCGTTTAAAAAGGAACAATTCTCTACGCACGGCTTGCGTGCATTTGACCACCTGGACCTGCTTTTGCAAATAAAAAAACACATGGGAATCTCACGGCCTACAATATAGGAACTGTAAGTAAAGGATCTGAGTACGTCCTCCACTGGTCGAATGTGCATTATAAACAAAAAAAAACTGTTAAGACTGCGCTCAGGATCTCTGCAGAAGTCACAACCCAGATGAGACAGCTAAAGAGAAGCGTTAGCTCCCAGATGGTTACGCAACTGCAGGCGAGGGATTGTGTTCTTATTCAGGCCCCTTCTCTAATCAGGCGAAGAATGCTGTAATACCCTCCCTCCCTTCCCCTTTTCATTACCTCATGCTTCCCACACCCTGCTGGACCTCGCCTGCGCACAGAGCACTTCACTTCACACCGGGACGCACGCAGCCGAGGATCTGCTGCACATCCAGAGGTTAATCTTTGCTTCACTACCCACAACTTTAATGAGCTTAGATTTCGATGGTTCCACCTGTGTGCAGTGGGCTGGGTTTTTTGGGGGTTTTTTTTTCAAACGCTGCAACGCCAAAGTTATCTAACTTTTTAATGAGCCCTTCTTCAAACATTTCCTAAAATAAGATTCCCTTCCCATACAGGGAACTTACCAAGGATGCTTTCATTTCCTCTTGATTTAGAGACGCTGGTGTTCAAAACAAAAGCAGAATGATGATAGTGAACAGTAGGATCTGTGCTGACCTGTAATCTCTTGCTCGACTGGCCAAGTGAGCGTTCCAACGCCCTGCAGCTGCTCTCCAGCCGCGCTGTGTGTTGGCTCTGCGTTTCCAGCTCAGCCCGCACTTTTTCCAGCTGTGTTTGCACCTGAAAGCCAGAGTGGAAGTGTGGAGAGTGAGCCAACGCTCATCACAACTTGCGATGGGCTTGAGAAGCTAATCCTCGTAGATAAAGACGTAGGAGGACTCTCATGCTTTAATGAGCTTCTTTTTGCTGGGAAAAACAATGCAGATTTCCAAATTTGGCCATGTTTGAGACCACTCTGTAGCTTTACATTTGGAAAAGCTCATCAAAGAAGATATTTCTTAACACGCTGATGTCTGCCAGGTTGTATTTACCGCGTTCACAGTCTCAGTTTAGCCTGCTAACATCTGCTAATTTGGCACAAAACACAAAGAAACAAGCCACACTGATTTGTTTTTTAATTAAACAGTGAATGAAAACAGATTTTAAAGGACACATTTTCTGCTCTTTACTGTACTGATTACTACCCTTGGCTTTCAGACTTCTAGCTCTTTCTTCATGTGTAATGTAATATGAAGAAATATTTGCTGGAAAGAAATTTTCTGATGATGATTCTGCGAAAAAAAACTACTCAAAATGTATGCACTGCAGGATTTTCCTAAAAATCAATGTATAAACTATAATAATCTCTTGATTAATCCTGCCCCGCCCAATTTTTTTCTCATTTGTGGATTATTTTTCATGAACTTGAAACAATTCTTGGCGTCTCTGGAGAGACAGGGTTTTCTATCTCAGTAGTTGGACAGACTACACTCCTCTCTGTTTGTGTGCTGTACCTCCTCTTCGTTGTCCTTCTGGTTGAGCTCGGCCTCCTGCTGCAGTCGCTCCTCCTCCAGGCCTACCTCCATGCTCTACGAGACAAAACAGACAACAAATAATATGGAAAAGAAAAACTGGCACGAACATAATCTTCACAGAAAACCAGAATTAATTCAGTTTCACACTTGACAACTCTGATTTGCACTAGTTGTTTCTGCAGGTGAAAAAACCACAGTGATGTTTCACAAATACGTTTTCACGCTGTTTATATAACAGCAGCCAGTGGAATCAGGTAGCTTCTCCATGCTGAGCTCACCTGTATGCGCGATAAGTACTCTGAAAGCTTGGCCTCGCACTCGCGCACGCAGCCCTGCAGCTCGGCTAGCTGCTGCCGGAGCTGACGCTCGCTGTCGTGCTCGATCTGCAGCTCGTTCTGCCAGAACTCCTCCTCCTCCATCTCTGCGTCATTCCTCCTCACCTGCTGCTCCAAAAGCAGCAGCTCCTCCTCCAGGTTTCCGCCCTGGCGAGTGGAAAATGGTTCAACTTGAACAATGGAAACACTTATTAAACAAAACGTGGTAAAGAAGAGATGATGTCGAGATGTGACAGGCAGCGTTAACCTGAATATATTTATAGATATGGGGGAAAAGAGTGCAGGTGTTGAGGATCTTTCACTGTCAGCTGGCGGCTGATTTTTACTCACTTCGTTGGCCTCGCCTACAGACTCATCCCAGTCTCTCAGCTCGGCCTCGCAGCCCAGAAGACGGCTCTCCAGGGCCTGGAGTTTGTCTCTCTGCAGCTGCACCAGCCGGCCCAGGTCTCTGGCCGGACTCCCAGGTGCAGATGCTACTCCAACACCTCCAACCCTGCGCAGGTTGAGGCTCACACCACGCTGCTGGGGCTGTTTGGCTGGATTAATGAGTAGGAGATGAAAGGACAGAGATTGGATTGTTGACAAGTAAAAGCATAAAGGAAGGGAGGGAGGAAAGAGGGAGGCCAGTAAAACTGGCACACTACCTTCAGCATCTCTGCTTTTCCCGAATATGTCCCGCAGACCCTTGGCCCCTCCGGTGAACGTCAGGGACTTGCGTTTGGGCTCCCTTCTTTTAAGCGAGCGGTCTGCCCCTGACGGGCGGAGCTTGGCCAGAGGCAGGCTCTGGCGGTAGAGGCCTCGCTCCGGGACGCGAGCCTGCCCGTCAGAGGTGGGCCGCTCACTGACGGAGGGGCCAGTTCGCTGGAGGATGAGCTGGACGTCGCTGGCATACTGACCCCACTTGTTGAGGGACACCACAGGGTTCTCGTGCGGCGCCAGGTGGCGTTCCGTGTCGCGCCATTTCTCGATCAAAGTGTACCTGCCGGTGCGTCCTGGGACGAGATTAAGAACTTGATAAGTGCCCGGAGAACATATTTTCACAATCAGCTCAGAGTGGCGGGTTCAGCAAATCACACATTAGTCTGTTTCACGTTAGAGGCCTTCTGTTTTGATTTTTTTCTCAGTGAGCCTCTTTCTGTTTTGAAACAGCTGACGTCATGTACTTTCACGCACCAATCAGGATTTAGCAACATCTGAATGTGAGTACAGCTGTGGGGTCATTTTGTTTTGTTATCTTTTTGTTCAGTGGACAACACAGACAGTCCTGATGAAGCAGAAGTTGAGTTTGTGGACAGTTTAATTCTATATAGATAGATAGATAGAACTACTTTAATGATCCCAGACTGGGAAATTATTTAAATTATATAAATAAAAACCAAGGACGCTTTCTTTCTTTCGTCAAAACTTAACTTTGATTGTTACTTATTTAGACGGAAATGATGACGGGCTTTAATACTACAGAACATGACATTCTCCAGATGTATCCTGACTTCAGATTCCTTCCTGTGCACTATCTTTCCTTGCCAATTTATTTTTGTGGGCTGTTGGTGAGTGCACTTCAGAGGACACTGTGAACCATCTCAAAATCCAGCTCTGTCTTTTGTATCATCCCTACATTAATGCCGCGTTCCATACTTTTAAGAACTTGAAGATTTCCGACCTCTTACCAGAAATGGTACAATGAAATGCCACTAAAACTCAGAATTACAACTTAGACGACAGTGTTTGTATAACAGGTAGGCGAGTTAATGGAATATTTTGATACGTTTCCAAGTGTAAAAGTGATGTAAAATCAGTTGTGTGTTCACTTGCCAGCCAAGGTCTTTGTTACCTTTTGGCGTTGTGCACCTGGAACGCTTGGAGGTCGGAAGTAGGAAATTCCGACCTCCAGGAGGTTGAGGAGAAGTAGCAGCCTGTTCTCTTCCAGACACATGCATGACTTTAATCTTTTACAGACAGTTTGCAATTATGTTTGATTTTGCTTCCAGATCTTAGTGTTATATTTCATGTAACATATTTTATGTCTAGGAATGTCTTAACATTGTGGTGTTGTAGATAAGAGCCTTTTGCAACATCACTCAAACAGCCTCATCATAAGTTATTTAGTTATAAAATGTATTGATTTCAGCATTTCTTTTGACGGAGTTGATCCCTCAAGTTCAATTAATTGATTAGAAAATGGGTCTACTCATGTAGACACACACTTTCACACTCACAAGCAAACAATAAAATCTGTTTTAATAACATCACTGGTCCATGCAATGCAACTTAAAAACTATTCCAGCTAAATTTCAGGTGGAGGTTTTCTCCACAACTATCTAGACTCCTCCTGACTCCTTTCCCGACCCTCAGGTTGAGAGCCAATGGTCTAATGTGTGTCAGTTTGGTATTCCTTAACATGAAAAAGTTTGAGAACTACTGTCTTAGACTAGTTCATCTTTTTGGTTCAATAAAACTTTCTCTGTTGAAGAAGTTATTTTTCTCTTCCTGGGAGGTCAGACGGACCTGTGGTGTTCCCCAAGGATCTATCCTCTGCCCCCCAATACATGAGTCACAAACAGCATTCGCTTTCATTGTTGTGCTGATGAAACCAAGATTTATGGCCTGTAAATGCAACTTGATTCATTTAACATGTCGACACAGTCCGATTTTTATAGTATTTGTGCATCTTATCATGGTTGTATGAAGCTAACCGTGCTTACAAAAATGTAAAAACAAATTAGATTTAATGCATGTTGCAATTACAAGAGGAAAGACGGAACAGACTCATTGAGCAGCACTGGTAGCTGCAAAGAACTTTACCAGCATGGTCAGTGAAAGAACTTTACAGTGGGAAAATGCAACTCAACAAGCAGTGATTGTGCTGGGAAAACAGGCAACGCTAAATGGTTCACGGCTCTGTGTGTGTGTGTGTGTGTGTGTGTGTGTGTGTGTGTGTGTGTGTGTGCATTCTTGTCTGTACACATAAAGATAAGAGTAGAACAGTCCCCATCCTACCCTCACCCTCACAGTAAGGGCCCTTGTAAAAGAGGTGCATTCATCACTACAGCCATTCACATCAAAGTGCCCTCGCCTGGACAAAAGGCACAGAGGGGACAAAGGACGGTGGACGCCGTAACTCCTGCTACACTGTCACCCTGAAAGACGCGCGTTTCAACTCAGAGAAATATCTCTGTGTACATCTGTCCATTAAAAAAAAAAAAAAACATTACTTAGTTCAAAGAAATCATACTTATTGTCCTGCATTCACAAAGATTTACACGTACATTTAAATCCATGCAAACAGAGAAAAACAGAGACAAGAGCCTCAACTTATTCCTCAGCAGTCGTACACCACGTCAATAAACCAAAGTCTGCAGCATGACTCATCTTGTTCTGTGCAGCCTATTTATGGTGAAAATCTCTTTGTGCCCTCTAGTCACTTTTCATTTTACTGCAATTTATCATCTCCACGACGTCTGACAACCTGCCTGGCCAATACTGGAACCAACTCACATCACGGAAAATCCCCCATAGGGATTTATGTTGGACAAAATATCCTTTACACCACTTTAGTTGAAGTTTTTCAGCACAGGAGCCAGATGAAGAGGATTTCATCCCACATTATTGGCTGGCCATTTGGATTTCCACATACTTTATTTTAGTATTTATTTTGGGCTGTGAATTACCCATCATATAACCAATACTTATTCACTTTTTATTGCCCATATTCCTTTTAATATTAGACATTTTTATAGAATACTACCTCGGAGCACAAGAGATGAAGCTCTTTCTCATATTGTAATAAGTACATTTGATCTTACCGATGGCCTGAGCCAAAGCGATGACCACTTCCTGGCATGTGGTGAACTCTGTGACCCCGCACACGATGCGCTGCACTCCGTCCACCCACACTTTCAGCTCCATTGCCTTCATCCAGAGGCCCTCATTCCTCTACACCGCAGGGGGGTGCTAATAGTGTTTCCTGTCCATCCCTAAAAGAAAAAACAGATAACGATGTTAGGTGCAAGGAACTCTGTTAAGCATTTCAGACAAAACTCCTTTTGCGTGTAAAACAAAAGCCTTAAAAAGGTACACTGATGATACGCCAAACAAATAGGGGGCAGTGTATCACCAGAGTAACTGCAAAGTGCTAATAACTTAAGATGCCATTTGCTAGTTAGCTGTGCAGCCAGCGGTTCTGTCAGAAGCTCAAGGTCCAAAGTGGTACGAGACAGGATGAGCAGAGGCTAGCTGGTTAGCATGCTAACATCAGCTGATCTCCCAAATCCATCTAGCCAGGCTTCATGCTAGGCACAAGTGGACAATGGTTGGACCAATCAGGAGGAGCAGGAGGCAGCTACAGGTGAGCGTTGGATGTGACCACCAGCAAGAGAAGGGACTGTTTGTCTGAAAGCAACAATGGCAGCTTGTCAACTGGTTAACTAGCTGCTATAGCATCATTTATATCAGAATTAGAAAGTATATTTCATTGGAAAAAGAGCAGAGAATCAAACTTTTTCTTGTTGGAAAAGATTTTTCAGCTTTTTTCTTCAATGACTTTGGTAAAACATTGATGGTAGTAGCTTTCTTTTACTCTTGATCTGATTGGTTGAAGTAAGCTTGTGACAGACGGTAACTGACAGATGATCCTAATGATGTGGTGCGTCAGGCTAACCACACGTTACCTGCAGAGGAAACTTTAAAAAAGCCTTCTGTTAGTGTCCTTGTTGAGCTCCCAGTACAGCATTTAGTGGCCCAGGCTATAATGAGAGGGAACACAACAAGAGACACAACCCCTAACCTAAGCTAACAGTGCTAACGTATTAGCCATATCAACTGTAGAAGGTGATAAAATGTCAATATTGTGTTTTAAAGCTTGTTGCTACCCCAAAATACATTAGTGCAGGTGTTTTAACATATTTAGTTTGGTTTAAAAACTGTTTTGGTGAAAAAATATATTTGGCTATTATAATATGATATAGTTAAAACACTTCCCAGAATAGCTTTCTAACCTCTAGACGACACATTTTAAGTTAAATTCTTTGTGAAAAGTACCAACCAAGTGCCACATGGCTGTGCAGAGTGACACTAGCCTCCTGTAAATCGACCACTTAACAACCTCCAACACTTGCACTTTTGTGAAGCCGTTTCCTGTAATGTCTCTGACAAATTGCTGCAGGAGCACACTTGTGGTGCAGCAATTGTGACCGTCAAGCGGGCCTCATCCAGCATATTTTTCATTTTCCCCGGTGTCAGTGCAGGAGAGCTTTCAGCGGTCGCATGCACGCAGAACGAGAGCCATTCCAAACTGCTGACACAAGCACCTCAGCAGCGAGGCAGTCATTACAAACCTGGCAAGGCCACGGCGGCGAGCTGGAGCGAGCAACAGAGCAGTGAAGGAGCTGGTGCCTAATGCTCAGACTTTTGCAACCCTACTGGGCAGCAGCTCTGCCTTTTTTCCCCCCCTTCGACTGGACCATCAGCTCTGCTCTGATCCTTGACTTCCACACCGCTCGTGGCCTCCCTTAACAATTTAGGCGCCTTCCATCTTCATCACAGCCAGAGCGTGGGAGTCCCAATCCTCCTGCAATTTAACTACTGCCCCCCCTTGAGGCCGTTTACCACTGAGACTGCATTGCACCGCACTAGGCATCTGGTGAGGGCAAGGCCTGCCTTTGGTGGGATGATTTTGATTTTAAACCGTTACTGCAGGATGCATCTGGTTCCAGACGCCTGTTACGGCCCAGTAAATGAGACTAACTCATGAATACAGCTCAGCAGAACAGTGGAGGAAATGGGGGATGGCGAAATTAAAGGTCGCGGTGGTTCAGGCAGGAAACGCATCTAATCTGAACGCACCGCTCGTTTGGAAAAGTTCGACTCTGCGGGTATTTCTAAACAAACTTGTTCGGCTGCATTCACAACATAGTTTCATAACAAACAGTGTCCTAACAGACGGCGATGTGATGATGCCTGCAGATTCTCACAGCTGCGGCTGAAATGTTGTAATACAATGTTTATTCAATGACGAGTGATGTTGGACTCCCGCTGCGGTTTCATCCAAACGGACGAGCCAGTTGACGCAGGCTTGTAAACCTGACCGTTCCCTCCACCTCTCCCACACTTTAGATACG
Source organism: Sparus aurata (assembly GCF_900880675.1). Classification (NCBI taxonomy): domain Eukaryota; kingdom Metazoa; phylum Chordata; class Actinopteri; order Spariformes; family Sparidae; genus Sparus; species Sparus aurata. The sequence goes on along the minus strand of NC_044200.1, from coordinate 13,802,750 downwards.
TACACACACACACACACACACTTGCTATCAGGACACGTCTGTGTGAGAAGTCGGGCTGAAGTCATTCGCTCCTCTGCGATACAATTGTCGTAAAGCTGTCATGAAAACAGAGAGCGAGATAAGCTGCAGCCAATTTATGTTCAACATGTTAAATAACTTGAATTTGCAAATGCTCTAAAATGAAAGGTTAAATAGTGAGGCGATGAGCTACGAGAGGCTGTGAAATATACTTTTATAAAAGTGGTTTAAAATGGCTGATGTTTACCAGAGAGTCTTGAGTGTCTTACTACAATACTACAAGTTACCACTCAGGTTAGATTTACTTCGGATAGTTAAAGTTGTTTTTTACAGGACTGTTCAAGGACACTGATGGAAAAAAAGTTGGAGCCCTGAATGTAACATTAATTTCATTCCTCGTGCTCTCCCACTGGTCCTCTGACACCAATATCACACCATACGCAGCGAGGAGCTGTTTGGCAGGCAGCTGTGCAGGAGCAGATGTTCAGAGGTTCTTGTACGTATAGGCTTTTTTTATACTTTGATCCTTGAAGATGAAACGGCCGTCTCATAACCGCTTAGACGAACCGAAAAACCTGACATAAACTGAGGCACACGGGAGATAGAAGCTGTGACCTGGTAACTTAATGCCGCGCTGGCTTTTCGAGCTCGTCAATGTCCGGCTAATCGAATTCCGACAACAGGACCGCCGCGGACCCCCCGTTTCCGAGCTTTCGATTTTCTTTACCCCAGTTAATAACTTCCAGCGCTTGAATCACTACGAGGCTCGGCACCTCAGCGGCTCTTTCCCCGTCGGCCGTTGCTGCTATTGTTCTGAATTTTCATCATGCTGCCTTCACGTTCTCTCTGGTTCCGTCTTTGATGTAAATTACAGTCACTTTGAAGCCGTCCCAACGCCAGAAAGCGGATAAATAAATCATACGAGCAACGTGGTGAGTGCACACAAATTAATTAGTATGCTACTGTACATCGGGTGCGTTTCTATTTTGGGTGACTGTAAATGTATACGTCCGCAGTGACTGTGGGAGCAGACTGAGCTATACGTCTCCACAGTGTGTTCAAAGGCCGGAACCTGTGGGAAAAGGTGCTGAAGCTGTTGGAATTTCCTTTTCCATTAGTCACAGTTTAATAAACAGACTCAAATGCTCCACATTCCGGCTGCATACTCAATCCTTCACGTAGTCATCCATTCGTAGGGAATCCGGGACATGTTCACACGTTAATGCAGGAGAGGCATTCCTGCTGGAGCGCCTTCCGACAGCGCAGGCCGCTGCAGGTAGCTCCTGTTCAGCCTCAACAACTCTGTTTCTAGATCAGAGTGAGGCTGCGAGGTAAACATGTATTTTGATTTAATGCTAATGAGCAAATGTCAGAATGTCAACAGGAGAAGCTAAGATGGTGAGCCAGTTGAGCTTTAGTTTATTCATCCCTGGTTGTTTGATCAGTCCCACATATCAGTTTTCAGTCGACTTGATTTCTGACAATCGGTCGACCACTAGTAAACACATCTGCTGGACATCAACATGTCAGCATTGCTCATCAGATGTGGACATGCTGATGTCAATATTAATCTATCAATTGGTCTCGCTATAGAGCTGTGTAGGAATGACGTATTCTTGCAGGTTAATATCGCCCTGGTTCCCTCGTCAAACACCCTATGGGATCTTTCCATTGGATTTTGGATAACTGCAGAAAGTTTACAGAACATACTGTTCTGTCAGACAACCCTCACAGATGGACACCAGTTTTGTGATTATTGAAGTGAAATCAGCAGAAGGAAATGCTACTGTTCGGCTATGAACAGACAACACCGCGGTCACATCACCACCACTCAGCTTATTATAACGCTTTACTATACACACGTCACAACAAAATGATCAATATACAATATGTAGAGAGACAGTTACAATAGTTTGTGACTACAGTCGGTCTGTAAAGACGGACTAGTGAGCAGACGAGTCTCCATGTTCGGTGTAACAACATTTAACGTCCCACGACAACTTCTGTAGTCTCATTTAGCCACTTGTTAGCAATCACCTTTTTCTGGACAAGTAAATACCTATCACGCAGTATTAAAAAGGGTATTTTATGTCATAGAACAGACATGAAGGTCTCTTAACCACAGACCTTATCTCTATGCTACGTATAGTATGTCAGACACATTATGTAACATTGTCCATGCTTTAAAACCCTGCAAAAATTGTTGAAATTAACTGCACAATGATTGCATATTAGCAATGTTTAACTGTTAATGTTCTACTGGAGCTTCCAGTGTTTACATTTAGCCTACTTAAATTGTCATACAGAGTTCCTGTAGTCATCTGAAGTTGTATAAGCACAAATGGTTAAACAAAATAGGCAGCGCTGAGGAGAACAGAGAGCTACAGAGACAGTTAATCTTTGAAGGCTATAAGAGCCAGTAGAGAAGATACAGCAGTGTTCATGGTAGCTGCAGTGAAATGAGGAAATACTCGTGTGGAGAGGAAAGGTTGCTGCTATCAGTGCAAATCCTCGCTGTCGCACAACTTTTGCCATTTGGCTTCAGACATGAAGAATCCCGTGTCATCTGGGCTGTGAACCACGGGAGCTAAACTTAGTTGTGACTTCAGTCTGCCTCCCCTGAAGTTTCATTCTCAGGATGCCACAAGAAGGCAGAGTTAGGGAGGGGTCGCAGTGTGGCACGTCGGTGTTTCTTACATGCATTTCCTCAAATATGGACGGTAATTCATAGGACTCATCAGCACAGAAATACCACTGAAAGCCCTGTTAATATCCCTGAGACGATTACTGAAAGTATGAAAATATTTCTTAAAGTCCAAACAACTTGAAGTCTGGGTTTAAATGCAAAATACCCATGAAAGAGCTCATTTCCTGCCTTGCCTCAGCCTAGTGCTCTCTCAGTCCATCACTTAATTAAACTTTAACAAACTCATTGATGAGGTTTGAACTCCCGACCCTGACTTGTTTATCCAGCGGCCTGCCAGCAACAGACGAAACAGAATATTGTTGCCTATAATGGCCTTAAAAGCAAGATTCTTACAAAAAGAAACATAAAACATACAAGCACTATTCCCAGCAAACGACGGCTGTAGCAGACCAACAAGAGGTGTACTGGGTCTTTGTCATACAGTCGCAGTTTGGTCAGGGTTAGAAACTACTTCTTGATACTTCTACACCTGACACCCTCCTTTACTGCCGTCATGTTTACTACAGCCACTAGAAGTCACTGCAAGAAACGTAAATAAGGGTCATAATAAGCTGCTTTCACAGTCGACCCATATATGGGTGTATTTCTGATGAGGATGGCCTGAAGTTTACAAAACTGCACTTGAGTCACGGTAATGATTGTAATTGGGAAACTGCTTTTTAAAAATAATGAAAACACAAAGTTTTGACTAAATAAACTGTACTTGAGTTAACTTCCGCGTGCACCCAGGAATGAAAAATGCACTTGAAATGTACGATTTCCGAAATAAATGAAAACAAAGGAAATAAAAATGTGTAAATGTACTCAAATACACTTATTTCGGCTATTTCGAGACACATTTAAGTTCTAATTCGATGTGTGTTAGAAGATCTGTGCGCTATACTCTGAAAAAAATGTATGTAAAGAAAGAAAATGTTTTCTGATCAAATTTAACACAGATTGTCTCCATATTAAGGTACAACATAAAGTACAACTTCATGATGTCTCTCAGTTGCACAGTAACTGCATCAAATCTGGTTCAGTGTATTTCAAATTACATAAATCAAAGGATTACAATGTTAGTATTTGGAAAATAACTGTTTCAATTTCAGCATTACAGAAATCAGAGCTTTTCTCAGTACAGTTAAACTATATTTTTACACACTTCGAATATTTCACGCCTGAAATGTGATGTCAGTGTTTAAAGCGGTGGCAGCAGCGTGCAGGTCAACAACAGACGATCACGCAATCTGAGGCCAATTTTTTAAAGCAACAAGGAGGCTGAGCCGGCAGGAGGGGGTCCGCTGAAACAAGTGGTGCACAGACAAAAGGGCATGCTGCAGAGTGTGTGTGTGCGTATGTGTGTGTGTGTGTGTGTGTGTGTGTATGTGTGTGTGTGTGTCCACATGGATAGCAGCATGACTGGATGCAAACAATCCCTCACCATGGCGACACAGCTCTGGCTTTGTCCGAGCCCTACACAGATGACTGGATTGATTGGAGGGCACGGTCTGGGAAAGTAAACCAAACAATCACTGACAATTAAGAAGCAGCCCGTGCTTTCCTGTCACTTCCTCTTTGTTTCCTCCCAGTGTGGCCCACGAGAAATCATGGAGGTGTGTGCGGCAGCGGGGTTTTTCTCAAACTCGGGATTAAGCTGGGCGTTGCTAGAACGTCTCATAGCCGGTTATGCTGGTGGACATTAACCGTCACACGCAGTTTGGGTCATCATACTGTAATATTTATACTTATGTCATAGGCTACTTAGGGAATTTCATTTTTTTTCTATGGTTATAATGCTCTCACACAGCCATCATGAACTATAATATTGTAAAGAAATACTATTCTTATTATTTGGTTCAAGAGAGGAGTTATCTAAGTCAGAGTCCTGCACGGGTGAAAAATTATGTACTGTGTCTGACACAGATGCGGATCAGGTCGGACGCCTGGAGGGACGGGCCGGGTTTTACGATTGCTTTTTCAAGGTGTCACTTATCATCAGTCATTATTAGCGACACAAATGACAAGCATTTATATTTCATATGAGCTCATTCATGCGTGCTTGGGCCCTCCCAGAACTCCCATTCCCCACGCTGTCTTACTTTCAATTTAAAAAACTGCGTCCGTCCAATTTTCCCTCGGGCTTCGGTATCAATTTATAGCGGGTCGGCTCGGGTACAGAATGTAATTTGTGCTACTGTCGGAAAACGGGTCGGATGCGGTTTTAGGGGTGAGGTTTGCAAAATAAGACCCGTGCAGGACTCTGCTCTAAGTGACCATTTTAATCCTCTAGCTAATTATCAAGCTAAAGATCCAACATGCTAGTTAACGTCAAAGACTGCGGTGGAAGACGACGGTAAAATATTTCCTTTCTCTAACACTGGATTTATTTATGCCTGAATTTTTAAGGTGTGGCAGCTTTTATTTTGCCGTGGCGGTGCGCCACAGTCAATTACATATAGGGGAAACCCTGGTTTATTAGGTGTATAAACACACACCTCATTTATTACATTCAACTCTTACAGGAGTTTTTCCCCACATGAAATAAAGTAAAGAACATGCTGCATGTTCAGTGCCGCACATAAAAAACTCTTGTATGTTTTACCAAAAGCTAATTTGACTCTACAGCCATGCTAGCAGCTCAAAGCGCTCCTCTTTCCTCGTTAAAAGAAGATATTTGTTATAAGAGCACATTTACAGAGCTGTAATTGCTATTTATGCTGTAACTGGAGATGAAAAGATAACAACCAAACAAAGTGCAAGACCGGGGTAAGCCACGTTTCCATTGCAGGAAGCATCCCCGGGGAGAAGGAAACTTTGGAGGACCTCCACTTCAAGGACCGCGGGGTCGTTATTCCACCCCAGAAGAACTCCCTGCAGAGCGCTTTCCACAATGGAGTTACAGGAGGAGATTAGTTTGACTCACTACATGTTAATGATTCGTATAAAGCCTGTCACTGGACGCCTTTTTCAGGCGTCTTTCCCCTTTTCCGTCCGCTATCTATCTATATCAAACAACAACAACCTCCAAGCTAGCAACCTGAACCCTGAACGCGAACCTGGTCGCTAAACAAGCCAGCAAGTGTTGTGCTATATTTTGTCAGGTTTTAGCGGTTTTAACCTCAGAGCTCGCCTCGCCATATGCAAAAGGGTGAAGGTGAATGTGCTTGGTTATTGCTCCAGATAGCTGTTTGCCATCTTAGTTTAGCGTGTTTGCACGCTTACATGCTCAGCAGCGCTATGAGCTAAATGCTAACATCAACATGTTGACATACACATAGTGACAATGCAAACATGCTGGTGTTTAACAGGTTCATTGTTTGCTATCTTAGGTTAGCATGTTAGCATGCTGGCATTGCTTAATAAATAGTATCAAACACAATGTACAGCAAAGAATGATTTCGACCCGATGACGCGGCGTGACAGAAAGTTATAGCAGTTCATCTTGAGGGAAAACATAAACGTCCGTACAAAATGTCATGGCCATCCATCCTTCCATCCATCCACCCATCATTGCACAAGAGGGAAAGTCAGGATTAATCCTCTGGGGAGCACAAATTTCTGTACAGAATTTAATGGCGATCCCTTCAGAGGTCAAGACGTTTCAGCCTGGAGCAGCCGTGGAAGAGCAACACTCGCTGCCGAAAAATGCCGATGTCTGCAGTTATTTCAATTTCAAAAGCAAACCAGGTTAAGATCTGACCCTCGTCCTCCGGCAGGATGTCACTCCTCTTGATGGAGTATCTTGAGAGCTCGGAGCCTCTCGCAGTAATATGTTCATGACTCTTGGTTTAAAGCTGGCACAAAGCCTCAGATCAAACAGCACCATCTCTCATCTTTCCTGTTTCTCTTCACTGATATTAAAACAGCTTCCACTTTATACCACTATGTCCACCCTGAGAGATTTTAAAGATAATATAACCTCTCCTCCAGCCTCGTTTCCCATGCCCTGCTTGAAACAGCTGTGTGTAACTCAATGCAGACACCTTTTAGAGATTACTTCCACATCAGCTCTGTCAGCTGAGGGAATGAGGTGAACAGGTTGAACAAAAGCTTTCATTCAGGTACCGTCAGCTGCCCGTCCTGCAACAAACCAACTAAGATTTTCCTGTGAGCAGAGAGGCAGCGGCGTTTTTACATGAATGAAGTTGCTTCCTTTAATCCAGCAGGTACTTGTCACAATTTCCACGACTATATGTGGAAATAAGTTGTGTTAAAACAGCTGACGTCATGTGGAAAACACATTAAAAATCCCAACTGAGCATTATGTCTATGATGTTTCTGCTGCTAACGATCGCCATGCTGAAGTTGTGTGACCAAACGTCCAACCTTCAGTCTCAAAAGTTAACTAATCAGCTTGGTGGAGACAATAAGCTTTTAACCCTGTAAGACTCGGAGCTTAGCAGACCACGAGGTGGTGGTGGGAGGGTCAGAAGTGGGGCGTCTGCTGAAAGATAGAATGGACTGGATTTACACTGAAGTCTGCACTGCTCTGCTCTGAAGTTAAGGCAAATGTTGACTACACGAAGAGACGTATTTACTTGAAAAGGAACCAGTGAGCGTTGTGTAATTCAGATTCTGGCGTTTAAAGAAGCTGATCAACTGAAAATCAACCAGAAGCTTTGTGACAGTCAAGGAAGTGCTGCAACCAGCAATCCCTCTCATTACTGACAGTCCGCTGATCATTTGGTTAATTGCTTGGTTCGGAAAATGTCAAGTTTGTGAGAAAAATGCTTGTCACAATTCCCCAGACAGCAAAGTGACGTCGTCACATTTCTTCTTCTGTACAAAAACACAAAGACTCTTCATTTACTTTTCATGAATGAGAAAGAAAAGCAGCAAATGTTCAGCACTTTTTGCCTGAAAAACGACTGGAGTAAGGTCACAGCTTCTGGCTTGCGTAGTTTTGCTTCTTTTCTTTGTCTTAAATTAACTATACATGTATATGAACTATTTATCTATATTTGTAACTTGTCGGTGAGGCAAAACAAGCAACTGTGAGCAGACATTTTTCTGCTTCAGATGAACCGACTGGAGAGAATAACAGGCAGTAATGAAAGAAATTAGTCCTGCGAGTAACACTAACTTTCAATTTTGGCCACAACCATTGGTGTACTCCCAAAACTGCAATCCTCTTCGTGCCCTTTGATGCTTTTTTATTTTTTCTGCCCCCGTCCCTCAAACATCCTCACCGCCACTGTCCACGACCCGAAGATATTTAGTTTGCACTTCACACTTAAGAAGCTGCAATCAGAATTTAAACTTGCGCTTGTGCGTAGAAATGACTCGAACAGATCGACTATCAAAAGGGCCGCTGATTAAATAACAGTCGTCAACTAAGCGATTCATCGATTAGTCGTTGTAGCTCTAAACATAACAGTTCACAGCTGTTCTCTGATGGACACTGTTACACATAAATTGAGACCTATTCCATGAAAATGGCCAGCATCCTGCCAATTTTCAAGACAAACACAACAAAAACAGTCTGATGAAGCCAAATATTGTCGTTTAATCGCAGGTACGGTAAAATCACAGTACATTAGGCTGGTGCAGCAGGTGACGGGGGGACAGGGACTCCTCTAATGTGAGAAAACTCTTGCTTTTTCACTGTTTTTGCATTTTCTACACCTGTTCTTCTGTCACATGTGACTTCAAGGAACCCTTCCACTCTCTGCCCTGGCTGTGTACGACTCAGCTGAAGGAACTGTGATTAAAACACACCAGTGCTGAGCGAGCACTTATGGCCCCAAACTCTATTAAGAGCTTGATCACTGCAGGGCTGAGCAGCAGATCACCCACTCACTGACCACTCACACTGGTACAGTCACTCACTTCCTGCCGCTGGCTCATGGAGCAGGTATGTTGTGGAGGGGAACACCAGAATCACTCCATTTAAGGCTGTTTTCTTTTCTTTCTCATGTCAGGCCGCATGTTAGTGAGGAGAAACGTGCGAAATAAAGTTCGTGCGGCTAAAAACAGCTCTGTGTGTTCACCACAGATATAAACAGAACACATCACATGGATGTATAGAATTTAAATCAAACCAGTCAACATACCTCCTCCTCCTTCTTCTTTTTCTTCTTCTTCTTGTGAACAGCTGTGTGTCAGAGCATTTAAAAACTCTCCTGTTTGTGTCCTCGGTTAGAAATCCGCTACTTTCCGCCGCGTGTCCTGCGGGCCACTCGCGGGAGATCGTTGTTTATCCCGCATCAGAGTGAGCGCCGCGCAGCACTCACGCGCACGAGCCCCGCACCCAGCAGCCGCGGGTATGTAAACACGCGTCCGTCCGGTTACTGGACATCCGACATGCGGCTGCGTGTCTCCGCCTGTGAGCCGCTCCGCCCGTCCGTCCGTCCGTCACTGAGGCGAGAACCACAGCAGCTTGTTGTCAATTACATCGGAGCTGAACTGGGACACCGCAAGGCATGATGGACCGGTTAAAGCTGCACTGCACCGGCGACGTGAACGAACCCGCGAGATCCACTCAGATCCACTCGGAACCACTGAGGTCTGATGCAGCCCGCAGTCACGTTTTGTGATGATGATGACGATGATGATGGTGATGATGATGTTTACACGTGCGTCCAGGTTTTAAATCAAGTGTTTTCATGTCATTGCGCATTGAGATAATAAAGACACATTGTTCATATTCCTACAAGTGTGAACCTGCTACTGTATACTTGTACTTAACTACATTTTTTATTATTTATCAAATAAATTGTTTTGCAGTGATGGATGGAACTAATTACATTTAATATACTGTGATACTTTTTTGATGTAGGCTACTTATTGTTTACGTTACTCGAGTATTTCGATTCTTTTACTACTCCACTACATTACAGAGGTAAATATCCAACTTCATATATCACCTTTAAAAGCAAAGTTTAAAAGGTGCTTTGACAAAAAAAAGAAAAGAAAAGCAAAAGCAGAAAGACAGTATTCAAAAATAAACACAAAAGGAAAATATAGGTTATTACAGGTAAAAGGAATGAGTCACAGAATAAGAGAGAGAGGAAAAGTAAGATGTAGAGATAAAAAGAGAAATACAGTACTTTTACTCCACTACATTCATTTGATTACTTAAGTCACTAGTTACTATGCAGACTGCATGTTTACGTAACAGCCTCGTGATTCTGAAATGTGCCATTCTGCTTAATGAATACTTTGACTTTTTTTACATTGTAAAGGTGTATTATGTAATAATTTTTGTTTGCAACATTCAAAAATTAACCAAAAATTATCAACAGGATGTGAAGAAACAATGTTGCGACGTTACGACGTCGGTGTGTTGTTGCAGAGACATCTACTGGAGACAGCATAGCATGCTAACCAGCTAGCCGCGGCCTGTCCAATCAACAACACTCCCCTGCAGCTGCCATTCCGGACCACTAGCTGCGCAGCTAAGTGAGTTAACTACCTAATGGCAGCTACAGTTGGCGATTACTATGTGATATACTGCCCCCTACTGATTTGGAGTATAAATTCGACAGGTGGCCAATTCTAACATATCGCATCTTTAAACATGTTTTGATGGAAACACGTTAGTCTCAAACTCCCCATGTACATCATTCTGTACAGTGAAGCTCCCCACATGGTCACATTTATACAATGCTTTACTGGATTAAAACTTGAAAGTCAGAAAATGGATTAACAAATGTCGATGTTTCCGGTCTCCAGCTCATTAGCACTAAAGCATTCCCAGCTCTGAAAAAAAGATTTAACCCTCTTTTATCTTGATATTGCCTCAAGTTTAATGATACAATATGAAAAATTCACAGCAAAATGGTGTGTTTTTTTTATGGCTTCAGCATTTCGTCAGATGAAAACCGTCTGGATGCCTTGTGCATTGTTTCACACGCACACACATGGCCCCAAAAACACAGCCTGACATAATTGGTATCTTCAGTAAAACTTTGGGATCTCGACCGGGACTTAAATACACTTCTTACACTGCTTAGCTGCACAACACGCTTTGGGTGGACAAACAGAGTGTTTTGTAGAGTTTATGAAGTCAATACAGATTTATAACATTCTCTTCTAAGATAGAAATGTGTAACTCAAGTAAAAAGGTATGTCTTATTTGAAGGGTCTATTGTATTTTGAAATTCTAAAAGGTTTTCCCATATTTGAATTCCAGTCGACACTCATGTCTTCATGTCTCACAGCATTAATCATGACAGCTTCCTGTTGTGCTGATCATGCAGAATCAAAGATGACCTTCCCTACTGTATCGACGGTGCTCATATTTTGATGCGGAATGATTCAGATTGAAAACTAAGCATTTGATGTTGTGCTCCTCTTTGACAGCGTTTGCGATGAAGTTGCTGCATCCGGCATTCAATCTGTTCCGTGTTGCTCAATTAAGCCATCTCTCAAGCTCATTTTGTGAGCAAATGTCGCTACATGAGTCATAAATTCTATACAACCCACGATATGGCTCTCTCCTTCGAGTCGGTTCTTCAGTTCAGAACTAAACTCCGCAATTAATCCTCAACATATGGTTGAGCTGTTGTGACAATCAAGCCATGCGTGATTGATGTTTTCTTGCAGGCGGTGGTGACGAGGTTTGACAGATGCTTTCAGGATTTAAAGTCCATCTCGTCGTGGCTCCGATTTAAAAGCAAACCAACATGTTGAGGAGTGAAGATTTTCTCATTTGTTATGAAGAGACAGAGAATACAGGCTTCTTCCTTTTCTTTCTTAGCTTTTTCACACATCCTGTCACACAGGACGAGATGAACGTCCCCTTCATCTTTGTCGTTTGATGAAATTGGGTGCAATTTCTTTGCAAGACTCCAAAGCATCAACCTGAGCAGAGGTCTGATCAGGCAGAATGAGTGAGAACACTTGTGTGTTTGTAGAAATCAGTTTAAACCTGCTCTGGATCCAAAGTTCAGATGTATTTTGAGCTTCAACCGGAGGGCTGAAGTGGAGATTTATGTGTTGCTAGAAGTGAACGTTAGCTAATGTCTGACCCAGTTAGGATGACTATTAATATGGTAGGTACAGTTGCATTCTGGAGGCAAATATTGTACTTTTTACTCCACAACTTTTATTTAATAACGGTGCTAACTTGGATTGGCTGCATCAAAGGCTAAAATCATTAAAAAAAATCAGAAAGATATTGAATAGTGTATATAAATATATGTATAATTTACTTTTGATACGCAAGCACAAGGCTTGTTTTATTTCACTTTTACAAAAGTTATATCATAAAGGGACTCTACATATATTTCAATGTTGTTTAATCACTTTCTTATTGGCCATATGTAAGCCAATTTTAATCTGACCTGAAAAATGAGACCTTCCCCGTCTCTTTCTCACAATGAAGCTTTTTGTATGGGTTTTCTCCTTTCGTACATCTGTAAACTACTGTTATGTTGTTTATCACTGTATTAAGTAAGACACAAACAGATACTGATAATACCATAATGTATTTACTGCTGCTGGACTGTGGATTTCTTTGTGAAGGACTCGACAGTCCAAAGAATGTGACTGTAAGCACATGCTCGGGTGCCTCGTCTCAGTGCCTCTCTCCACTCTGCTAACAGAGAGCAGCATTAGCTAACGCCAGCTTAGAAATGGAGTCCGCTAAAATAAACGGCAAAAAGAAGTCCCACAGAGCCCCTTTAACATGCTATATTTACTTGTATTAAAGCACTTTTTACAACACTGCACACACAAATAACACAGTAATGCCAGTAACACTATGCTAAATTAACCTATAACGTTAGCTAGGTTAGCATGATTTGATTTTCCCCCCACTAAGCCTGAATGATACTAATTAACACACTTTTCTACAAAAACATATATCAATAAACAAATGAATATTACAGGGGCTCAAAAGTTTGTTTAATATATTATTTTTGCCTCTAAAACTGTCATTTTTGAGAGTCATGCTAAGGCTAAAGATGCTGCAGCGACTTCCTGTTTATACAGTTGATTGCTTCTGACACAGATGTTTCCTAGCAACAGATTTCCACAATATTATAGGTTTTATCAGCAAAGAAGCCACATTCAGCTGGTATATCACCATTTACCAGGAACTTAATCCCGGTCTGTCACAAACATGAGGCTGTAGGTCATGAACAGAAGTCAAAAGATAACATCAGCTCCACAGCTGTATGCTTGTAATCACCCGAAGTGGAAGTCCTTTTCCTTAAACTGAACAAACAAAGCTCACAGCTGAAAGCAGGTTATATAACATCAGCTGGTCAGATCTCTTGCTTTAGCTTCAATCCTTTAATCAAAAGGCTAAATGAGATCTAATATTCCTTCATTTGTCTTCACCACCCTGAACAATTGCACAGCCTCATCATCGTCCCTCTGTGTCTTTTCCTACATCGATGAAGTTGGACTCCCTGCCCTTGACCGGTCTTTTGTCAGGATCTACAGGCTGGAATCACACTTCTTTTAATCCCTTTTTCCTTCCCCGAACTCGTCACAGCCTCCTTGACCCCAATCAGTCACGAGTCAAACAAGCACTCTTACTCTGTGAATTTCACAAGGACTCCCACCAGATGCCTCAGTCCATTCACAGCCTTCGTCCTTCTTGACCTGTCTGCTGTGTTTGGCACACTCAGCCACCGGTGACTCCCTGGCACCACCTCAGGCCGTGAGATCTGAGAATTTAACTGTCTTCACCTGGCTGACTGCATCCGTCAGGTTTCGTAGCTGGAGTCCCTCAAGTGCTCAGTCTTTGGCTCCGTCTTATCCTCGTTTTTTCAAGTAGTCAATTCATCTTCTCTCGGCAGGTGCTTCAGATCCAGTCTTTCATGTCTCAGGTTGACACTTTCAGGCTGATAACTTTTTACTTCCAGAGCACTTGACATCGGCGTCATCCTGAAGATACCACAATGTCTGAAACTAAAGGGGGAAAGGAAGCAGGAACATGAGATCAAATGTGATCTACCGAAAGACTAAAAGGAGACATCAGTAATGTTGCCATTACCCCTTTTCCACCAAATAAGCTTCTTGGTACCGATATCTAGCGAGCCATCCTGCATTTTTCACCAGTTTTGAGCAGAACTGTTGTAATCCAAAGAACCTAAAAAAGGAAGGCTGCCAGACTGTGCTGACGGCTGTGTTGGCTTCAATGGGAGATACACTGATTAACAAGCTGAAACCCAACGTGTCTACGTTGTATGACACTTCATAGGAAAGGCTAACAACTGAATTTGTTTTCGATGCTGTTCCTCCTCCTGTTCGCAGTGTAGTTAGAGGAAATCAGGTTTAACATAAATCTGGTGGGCTCAATTCCACGTTAAAGGCCAGTGAATTAAATGTTCCCAAATATAAAAGTGCCGTCACATTACGTGTATAACGGCGTCTGTTATCCTATGCATCGTTTGATCTTCCTCTAACTCGTTTATTAAGCATGGCAGCTGCACTGCTGAGGGCTCACAGAGGAAAGGTCTTTTTGTCACGGTTAGCTTTGTGTTCACTTTTTTGGCATCTCGCACCTTTTGAGCTCGGAAGTCGGGAAGTTTCAACTGGGAAATTCCGACCTCCTCTTTCCGTTGTCTGAGGTAGCATGAGACGACTGATCAAGGCACAACATTTCTGGGCCTTTTTTTGTCCTTCAGAGCTGCAATCAGGTACAATGCAATGCCTGTTTTCAAGTCCTCATCACTAGTGGCATACAGTATTTTATAAGTAGTTTAGTAGTTTTTTGGGTTGTTGTGACTATTCAAAACAGATGGTTCAATAAGTATGTTTTTCTGTTTTGTGACCCCTCAGATTAGTTTTGTAACCCTGACCCCAAGGTTGAGAATGACTGCTCTAGACTGATTAAATGTCTATGTCAACTACATATTAACATATTCATAAATATAGCACATATTCTGCCCAGTGTATCAACTCAAGAGTGAAAAAAACCTTGTTTTTTAAAGAGTATCGCACGAAGCAGCCGACAGTTGAGACTTCGCAAGTGCTTTCCTTCAGATTGCCTGATTAGAAACGCCATTTTTTTCATTTCTAGCTTCCACTTCAGGTGTTTGGGGTTTTTTTTAAGCTTGTGTCTGCACATCCTTGAGAATTTCTGTTATGTCTGGGTGGGTTCTCTCTCAGTTAAACCTCCGTCCCACTTTCATAAGATCTCGCCGCCGTGTCTCCTCTCTCAAGGAAAAAAAAAAACCCATGCTGCTGAGACCGCCCGCCTAATCTCAGCGATTGCTTTGTCTCGTCCGGCCGATGAGCGAATATGAGAATGCACTGTTATCTGGCAAACTTAGGTTGTTTTTTTTAATTAGCTGTGCTTCAGCCAAATCCTCCTGCTCTCCAAGAAAGGGATTAACTCAGACAAAAAAAAAAAAACAAAAGGCGAGAAAATAAGTGGGCTCAAGGGGAACATGGGTTCTCTCAGAATAAAGCCAAGGTGTTCAGCCAAAAGAAAAGAGGCACTTGCTTTTGGGTGGACTCCAAGACTGTCAAAAAACTTATGCAAAATACATTTTAAAGCCAGAAGCAAAGAAATCACGGGCAGATGAGTGACCATGTGCTCCAGCAGACTGAGGCCTATTAGGTACTAAGGGAGTAGACAGCGCCTACAACCGAGCTCTCTAACAAAAGTATCTAAAAACTGAAATGAATCAAGCATTTCATCTTCCATACGCTTGGGTTTTTTTAAAAACCAGAACGATGGCGGCAATAAGGAGCTTCGTCTGTTTGGTTACTGTGTCGCAAAGCAGACAGGAAACCCTCAGTGAAGTGAGCGCTTGTCTTCGTTTCATCCCAAATTGTTTGCGTGAGTATTGACACGCCAAAGTGACTTAGCCCACTGTGATGTTACAGAGCGACACTGCTTTCAAATACGGCTCTGGATGTCCCATTTTATTAAACGCTTCTTCCTCGCCTCCTCCCCCTCTAGCCTCTCGTGAGGGAGGGACTGAGATGCGAGGAGATGCGAGGAGAGGAGAGGAGAGGAGAGGAGAGGAGAGGAGAGGAGAGGAACCGAAGAAAGAAGTCGGGGTGTACAACCTGAGAAATAAAAAGGAAGAAAAAGTTTTCTGAGTTGTTGCTCTCTCCAACGTATGGAGGTGACTCTTACATTTTTTAGAAGGAGAACTATAAATAATGAAACCATTCCTTTTTGTTTCAGCTGGCATAAGTGACGGACCAAAGTACATTTAAATTTCCATATATTTGAACTCTAACATGAACTCTTTTTCTCACAGTGCATTGCACGGCTGTGTCTTCGGTGAAGTGCAGTGAGCTCTGTACTTAGAAACCATCTGGTGCTGCTGACCTGAAACACTTCGAGTCAGACTGTGACATTACAGGGTGGTACTCCATTCCAGAAGATTCTAAGAGGATCGGAGGGATAAAAAAAAAAGAGAAAAAAAAGACATGTAGTCCCGGGAAAAGGGGGAAAAGCTCTGCTCGGTTCTGCTAAACTTCATTTTAGATCCCAAATGTTCTTCTTGTGGGATTATGTCAGCGGAAAGAAATTTGCCCTTGAGAGCTGACACCCATGACAATGGCGTCAGTGTACAGAAAGGAAAAAAAAGGTTAGATAGGCCTCATTTTAGCTTCTCAAAGAACCTTTTCTCTCTCGCTCTCTCCAAACATGTTCAGCCATCATGTGGAAACCACAGCCCTGTCCTCCAGCAGCAAACAAACCCATTCTGAAGTGTCCTGACACCTGTTACCATCGGCTATCTTGGTATTTCAGGCACATATTATTTCTCTCTTGCATCTATAAATATCACTCTCCAGGACCTCCTTAAAACACTGAGATGAAAATGACCATGTGTGTACTGAGTGATGACGCTTCTGTCTTTGAGTCTCGACACCTAATTGATTTGATCACAAGAGAATGAGGCCCTTCTTTTAAAATAACAATAATAATAATAATAATAATAATGATTTTAAAAAAGCACCCTCACATCACACATAAGCTGTGAAGAGAAAAGTAGACTATTGTTAAAAAGGATTTGGTCTCTTCAGAGCCCCCCACCCCCCCCTTTTTTTCCTCTCCTTGCGCCAGAACCAAGCCTTCAAAATCATGGACTTTGTCACCAAAATAGTTCACAAAGTGGGTGAACTAGAGATTAGTCATGGAGAAAAAAGGAGGAAAGCGCACAGTTTTTGTTCCTCAAGATAGAAAGGCTTAGGGGTTTAATCTGGGGGCTAACCCACTTTCCAACATGTGGGATCGAGAGTTGGTTGAATATGAAAAATAAAATGTTATCCGGGGACAAAAAACTGAAGCTTGTCTCAGTATTTCCACCGAGGTGTGTGATGAGCTGTGGCATTAGTGCAACACCACTGCCCTCTGCAGGTTGTACCCACAACAAACCTGCTTTTCCCCCTTATTTTATTGACCTCAAAAAGGCTTCCACATCTATAATTACATCTGGAAATGAAATTATTCCATGTCCTCTGTAAATTACTCTGCATTTTCTGTCCAGCGATACATGCACACAACGTATGAAATGCTCTTGGAATCTGGTTTGCTCTGCTTAAAAGTGAACACAAAGGCAAGAAAACGGGAGGAATAAAATCACATCGGTTGCTCAAAAGCAAAATTCTCAGTCATGCCATGCTACATTACGTCCTCGCTGTCGCGTCCACACTCTGCGCAGGCTGGGATACAGGTGGGTACAAGGAAGAGGAGCCGATACACAGCAGTAACTGCTTCATGGGGGTACTGTTAATAATTTGATTTTGAAAAATTCAACCATTGCTGAAAATCCAGTGAGGGCCCTCGTAAATGTTCCAGTTTGCCCCTATATAAAAAGTGTGTGAGCCAGACCACCAAGGCTCTGAGGACAAGTGAGCTGTGACTTCCACACCTGCATGTCACAGTCCACTGTGTCTTTTACCAGCTCAGTTTCTTTCATAAAGAAACTTTGCTCGCTGGCCTTAAATGCCTTGTCTGGCAGGGGTGATGTTGATTGTCACCCAGCCTCCCGACTCCTCCCCCCCTTCAGCTGTACCGCAGTGCAGCTCACCCTGCCAGCCAGCCCCCCCCAGCAAGGTTACCGCTGCTTCAGGCCCTCAAAGTCACTGAGTCAGTTATTTTTTTATTTATCTACTGGCACATTTCATTTAATTTCATTTTAATCTCCGTACTGTAAATCAGGCTTTCCAAAGTAAAAGGTCAGAAATGATTCTGCACTTATATATAACTGATCCTTCTGCCTCTTGATGAATGAGTCAACCTTATCCCAGGTAAGAGAGTAATCCGCAGAAAGCTCGCTTACCTTCATCTACCATGAGGGCGATATTTACAATATATTAGACTCCGATAAACAGTTGTTTGTCTCTATGTAACGCCACAACAGTGACTGACCTTTTTTTGTTGTAGCGCTTACAAAGTAAGTGTATGGTGGCCCTGAGGGGTCAGAACACAACAATTCATAAACACTTCACAAAAACACGACATCTCATAATACCCTTAACTTAAAAAAACTGAAATGCTGTTTTCTCAAATGCTTTGTAGGGAGAGTCGTTGCGCTTCTTAAAATGTGAGTGGTAGTTGTGTGTGTCACGTTTAATGATATGTTGTTTTGTAACAACGATGTCTTTCGTTGTTACTGCAGTTTGTGAAATGATGTGTTTTGTGAAATGCTGTCATAAATGTTGTTGCATTTCAGTGAAATGAAATGTTGTTGTATTGTGTTGTTGTAAAAATACTCAATATTTTTGTTTGATCCTCTTGAGAATTAAACACAGCCATAAACAATTTGCAGTATTCAACTCAATCTTTTTTCCTTTTTCTTAAAATCCTTTTTTTTTTTCTCAACTGAATAAAAACATTGTTGCCGTTTGAATTAGTGGGCAGCCATGTTGTTTACATGTGAATCACAGAGTGCGATTTTGAATGTAAACATTTAGAAGCAAAAGTAGAAAAAAATGGAACTGTACACACATCAAAGCAGAAATGATCAAAGACAAATGGAATGGAACCTTCAGTCGCCCAGGAGATGATTCCACAGAAATCTTACAGCAGGTTTGATATCAGACAGCTGTCCATTTGACCACAGGACCATTACAGGCTATAGACCGTTTCAGCTAGCGACTACTGTTACCATTATAACTACTATTATACTATTAATATTCTATTAGACTATTATCCTATTATTCAGACATTGAGTCTATCAGCTAGAAAAATGAAGTCCATCGTTAACCTGAGAGGTGTGCAGGCAACTTCGAGACGGCAGCTCAGAGACAGTTTTCAGGAGAGGCTGTCCAACAGGTGCCACGCACTTTGTCAAGAAAACGCACAGCTGAAAGTGAAGTTGGCTAAAGAGAAGAACAACTCTGTCAGTCTGAAGAGACTGACAGTCCAACTTTGCCAAGACTCGGCTGAGGCAAGAGACTTTGTGGCCCAGGACAAGCTCCTCCAAGACAAACTGGACAGGATCAACAAAGAGATCTCCCAAAGGTACGAAATATCCTTTCTGTGTCATAGTGTCATATTCCACTGCTGCGTTACTTGTCAATTTCTCCCAATTCAATACCGATTCGATTCAATATTGATTTAAATGCTTCGATATCAATTCAGTAATAAGTAAAGGTGTCACCAAAAGGTGTCACCAAAATTAAGTCACAATCTCGTACTTTGAATTAAACCCTCTCCTCTTTTACTGAAGTTGCAGCTGTGGCTAGTGTAGTCAGTTATGTTGACAACGTTCACACTTGCGACAAAAAGGCCACATTTTGCAAGCTCTGCAGAAACTAGATGGCAGGTTATTTTGTTTAAGTTTCCAATTGACTGAAGATATAAGTTACTGTTACATTATGTTGTGTTAGTGTTATAAATTTGACAATGTAGTGTGGTACACTGTGAACAAAGGTTCGGTATTATATTGCATAAAAGTCTAGTCTGAAAATGGCATAGCAACCTGTGCTTTATAAAAAATAAATGTAAAAATCGAGAATCGAATCAAACAGTGACCTTAGAATCGAAAATGTAATCGAGTCGAGGATTTTGAGAATTGTGACACCCCTAGTAATAAGTAGTAATAAACAAACTAGACAATCTCCTGGCGGGAAAACGTGGGAGTGGGCTGTGTGCTTTGCCCCCTGACGAAAAACTATGTAAGCTAGAGAAAAGTCAAATCCTATGTTGATAATTTGGACTTGTATCTAAATTTTAAAGTTTGAATGGTGTGTCGAGGTCAAAGTATGCCAGAGATGTCGATTTTTTAAATCTTTTTTTCCATCTTTTCACCTGGTCTCATTTACTGTCTGTGTGTGTGTGTGTGTGTGTGTGTGTGTTTGTGTTTATGTGTGTGTGTGTCTGTGTGTGTCTGCGTGTGTCTGTCTGTCTGTGTGTGTGTGTGTGTCTGTGTGTGTGTCTGTCATTTTATTGAATTGGGAAAAAAATACATTGCAATGCATTGATGAATCGATATTTTTACCCACCTCTAATCTTATCTTATCTTATTATTTCAGTCAGGAGAAGTTGAAAGCTGAGCTCCATGCAGAGAGAGAAAAAAACAGGCTCCTCCAAAGAAAACTGGAGAAGAGATCTGCGTCATATCAGGGGACGAGCGAAAGACATGCAGCTGACGCCATTACTGCCACAAACGACGTTCATAAACTTCAGCGTGAGCTTGAAAATAGCGCCCAGCAGTATAAAGTTCTCCTGCAGGATTACCAGAGGCTGCATTATGCACATGAGGTGAGCCAGGAATTTTTCAAGATTGACCTCAATACAGAGAGACAGCGAACCAAGCATGTAGAAAGTGATCTAAAGAAAAAAACTGAGGAATATCGGGAGATCCACCAAAGATACGAAACTGATGCCTACAATGCCAGAAGCCACCTTAACAACCTTCTGCAAGAGCTTGAAAATGGTGTCCGGCAGCACAAAGCCCTCCAGGAAGATTTTCAGGAGCTGCGTGTTGCACATGCTTCGCAGCAGAAGACTTTCACAGCTGAGGTCCAAGCAGAGAGACAGAAAAACGTGGCTCTCCGAGGAGAACTAATTAAGACAAGTGTGTCAAACAAGGAGATCAGCGACAGATACGCAACCGACTCCATCAATGCAAGAAACCAGGTTGACAACCTTCTGCGAGAGGTTGAAAATGGTGTCCTGCAGCACGAAGGCCTCAAGAAAGATTATGAGGAGCTGCGTGTTGCACATACTTTGAACCAGAAGAATTTCACAGCTGAGCTCAACGCAGAGAGACAGAAAAACATGGTTCTCCAGGAAGAACTACAGAGGACATGTGTGTCATACAATGAGATCAGTGACAGATACGCATCCGACGCCAACAATGCCAGACACGAGCTTGACAACCTTCTGCGTGAACTTCAGTACAGTGCCCAGCAGCACGAAGGCCTCCAAAAAGATAACAAGGAGCTGCGACTTGCACATATGTGCAGCCAGAAAAATTTCACAGCTGAGCTCCACGCAGAGAGACAGAAAAACATGGTTCTCCAAGAAGAACTACGGAGGACATGTGTTTCATACCATGAGACGAAGAGACGAAGCCAAGGAGACGGAGCTGTTGCCGTCCCCGACACTCTTCAGCTGCAGCGTGAGCTTGAAAGGGAAGTCAAGTCTCACGCAGACACGGTGTCCGAAGCCCAGCGCATGATCAACAACTTGAGGGCTGAAAATGAGTACCTGATTCAAAAGACCACAGAGAGAGGGTCTTATGTGCAGAAAGCTAAGCTCGAAGCTCATCACAGCACTCTCGACACAGATGTTGACATGGAATGTGTCTGATAGTGAAACATGTCACACTGCCATGCCACTGCTGTCAATTTACCCCCTGCCTCAATGGGTTTTCGCCGGGTACTCCGGTTTCCCCAAAATGTTATTTAAAAAAAAGATAATTGTCAGAGGCTTTCTTCCCATACAAAGGCCCTGGGTTTGAATCTTTGCCTGGGGTACTTTGCTGTGTGTCCACCGTGAAAAAAAAGATTACGTTCTGTCTTTAATATTGAATAGCCTGTCCAATTTCTTTTTGTTTCTACAGACCAGGCCAAAGGCGAGACAACTTTAACTTCCTAAAACTGTCTAACTTAAATAATGTTTTTAAATCAGATGCTTTTCAGGAAATGTTGTTGCACTTCTACAAATGTTGTATTTTGTGGATTGTTGTGTTTTGTCATATGTTATTTCCCTGTCAACAACTTAAGGGCTGAGCCCTTTATCAAAAGACCGCACAGAGCTCTTCACTAAGCTTCTCTCCCAGCAAAAAGGACTGGCGTAGGACACTTTACTGCACTCTCGACACAGACTTCTGTGTGGGCTGTGAATTTACCCTCTGCCTCAATGGGTTTTCGCCGGGTACTCTGGTTTCCCCACAATTTAATTTGGAAAAAAAAGATAATTTGTCCGAGGCTTTCTTCCCATACAAAGGCCCTGGGTTTGAATCTTTGCCTGGGGTACTTTGCTGTGTGTCCAACACGAAAAAAAAGATTAAGTTCTGTCTTTAATATTAAATAGCCTGTCCAATTTCTTTTGTTTCTACAGACCAGGCCAAAGATGAGACAACTTTAATTTCCTAAAACTGTCTAACTTAAGTACTGTTTTAAATCAGATGCTTTTCAGGAAATGTTGTTCTACAAATGTTGTATTTTGTGAATTGTTGTGTTTTGTCATATGTTATTTCCCTGTCAACAACTTAAGGGCTGAGCCCTTTACAAAAGGCCGCAGAGAGCTTCTCTTCTGGCAAAAAGGACTGGCGTAGGACACATTACTGCACTCGCGACACAGACTTCTGTGTGGGCTGTGAATTTACCCCCTGCCTCAATGGGTTTTCGCCGGGTACTCCGGTTTCCCCACAATTTAATTTGGAAAAAAAAGATAATTGTCCGAGGCTTTCTTCCCATACAAAAACCCTGGGTTTGAATCTTTGCCTGGGGTACTTTGCTGTGTGTCCACTGCGGAAAAAAAGATTAAGTTCTGTCTTTAATATTGAATAGCCTGTCCAATTTCTTTTTGTTTCTACAGACCAGGCCAAAGGCGAGACAACTTTAACTTCCTAAAACTGTCTAACTTAAGTACTGTTTTAAATCAGATGCTTTTCAGGAAATGTTGTTGCACTTCTACAAATGTTGTATTTTGTGAATTGTTGTGTTTTGTCATATGTTATTTCCCTGTCAACAACTTAAGGGCTGAGCCCCTTATCAAAAGATCGCACAGAGCTTCTCTTCCGGCAAAAAGGACTGGCGTAGGACACATAACTGCACTCTCGACACAGACTTCTGTGTTGGCTGTGAATTTACCCCCTGCCTCCATGGGTTTTCGCCGGGTACTCCGGTTTCCCCACAATTTAATTTGGAAAAAAAAGATAATTTGTCCGAGGCTTTCTTCCCATACAAAAATCCTGGGTTTGAATCTTTGCCTGGGGTACTTTGCTTTCTACAGACCAGGCCAAAGATGAGACAACTTTAATTTCCTAAAACTGTCTAACTTAAGTACTGTTTTAAATTAGATGCTTTTCAGGAAATGTTGTTCTACAAATGTTGTATTTTGTGAATTGTTGTGTTTTGTCATATGTTATTTCCCTGTCAACAACTTGAGACACCACCCAAATGTCTCAAGTCAAATCGTGGGTTTTCTCCTGGTGCTCAGGGGCCGTATTTATCAAGCGTCTTAGAGTGCCATTTTACACTTAAGTCCTGAGAATTTGTGAAATTTAGTCCTACTCTCAAACTTAAGAATAAAAGCTATTTATCAACTTTCTTAAGTCTAAGAATCACTACTACTCTCCCAGATATTTAAGAGACCTCCAGAGGTGTCCTAAGTGGTTAGGAGTTGCCAGCAGGGGATGGCACTGAGGCGAGATTGATGCCCGTTGCCTCACACGAAGTGCTTGCGCCTGGCTGCACCGCGTCAAAGCACAGGGAGAGTGCGCGTCAGAGATGCCCGGGGACACAGGAGACTCTCTTAATGCATCTCGATCCAAACTGAAACATAAAGAATATGGCTGAAATATCAGAAATGCTTCTATTGTTGTTATGGTTAAAACTTGAACAAACACACATTTTAGACATTTACTGAACAGTGGCCTGGCAATTATCCAACAACAATTACGCACGTATCTCTCTCATCAAAACACACTTAGGAGCAGCGCAATATCCCTAGAGTTGTAACAGGAATAATTTGTGAACTCACCCTTTTGAAAGCAACTCGAGCTTCATCGCAGCTGGATCCTGGCCGCCGTCCAACACGGAGATGCTGGGGTTATCTTCTCCAAGTATGCGCTGCACAACTTCTGCAACTGCGCTCAAGTCTTTGCCAGGTGGTCCTCCACCTGCATAAGAATATAAAAATGAATTAATTAGATATGAGCGAATAGGGTGGCATGCAAGCAAATGAAAAAGAAGCACTACATACCAGTGCGCATGGAGCAGGCCTTGAAAGCTGCAATTTCAGGTCTGCTTTTCGAGAGAACGTTATACCACTTTTTCTCGCAGTCAGCTGGTGACAGATGGCTGAAGGCTTGAGAAGTGTATAGTTGATTCCCTATGTCTTCCCATGCCTGTTTTTTATCGTGGCTGGTAAGCGTTGGGCTGAACTTGCCTTTAATGATGAGCTTCCTTTCCTCAACTAGCTCCACTAAGAACAGTATCTCCTCCTCTCGCCAATTGCGTTTTCTTTTTGATTCCATGTTGATTTCTGTATGTGGTTGCAGTAGGCTAGTATATATAGAGCCACCCACACCAGTTTCAAGTTAGTTGCCTAATTAATTAACGAAAGAAAAGGAAACATGTATTTTTGATTAATTGCCAATATGTTTTGTATTATTTTGTAGATTATTGTCAAAATATACACTCCCATTGTCCACTTAAGTATTTCTAAAATATTTCTTTATTCTTAGACAAGGGATTCCCTTCCGTGATTGGTCATTTCTATGGACACAGAAGTGACGTCACCTAAAATTCCGTTTACGGCACATAGTAATGTCGTAATTCAGCTCTAAGAGTGACACTTAAGATTCAGTCCTACACTTCGCTGAAAGTGTGAGTAAGACGCTTGATAACTAACTTTTAAGTGCAGCTTTCAGCGAAGAATTTTTTTACTCATAAGTCAGCTCTTAGCAGGGTTCTTAGGAGTAATTCTAAGAAGCTTGATAAATACGGCCCCTGGTTCCCACAACCAATTAAAATTCGAAATAAAAAATTATCTATATATCTATAAATCTATATTTTGTCACATTCTCTTATTTTAAAAGTGTAACCTCGATGTAGCACTGTAGATAACGGTGCCCCACCCTTTAGTAAACTTACCCTGTGTTATAGAGGCACTGCAGACACACCTCGTGTATAATGTTGTTAAGTTGTCAAGTTTTTCTGGTAAAAAGAAAAAAACATTTTCAGTGGTCAAAGAACATATATTTTTACCAGTGGCGGCTGGTGAGAAATATTCTTGGTTGAGCTGTATGTGCCAGAAGTAACTATCCCAATAAAAGAACCCAAACCAAAAGATACCATTGTTTTAGGGATAAACAATAATGATTTAATTGCCCTTCAGAGGTCAGTGTGACAGATAATGACAATGATATGAGATGTATATTAGTGAATACTCTTAATACAAAAGTACACTGAAAAAAGAAAATAGTTGGACCAACTTAATTGAATTGTTTTAAATTGGTAACACGTGAATGAATTATGTTCTTTGAAATTTTGTTAAGTCACATGTACTTAATAATTTAATTGTTCTCAAATCAACGTTTTGCATTAATCCAACTTAAAATTAAGGCAAGTCAACTTAAAGTTTTCAGTTTTTCCAACTCCATAATTTGCATAACCCAAAAGTAAAATACTGCTCTTTACTAACCTAATATTATGGTTTCATGAAAATTACTTTTTGTAGCAACCTTAAAATGAAATTTTCATGTCCGCTAACCAGGAAAAACATTCCAATTGCCCTGCTCATTGATTCAAATCATGTATATGTATATTCATTTCAACACGGCTTGAACACTACTATTCCACACGGAGATGCTGGGGTCTGTGACCTGAAAGCCACTGTTCGACGAGCGCTACAGAGCACACAGTGTAGGTGACTGTTGACGATGCCTGTCCAAAAAAACGCGACTATCAATAAATCATCCAAAAGTGCATATTGTCGTCCTTTTATCTTATATATAATCTTATATCTTATATATTTTCGGAGCACTTCAAAAGTGCTCCAGTGCAGGGGTTTTGGGTAAGCTAGGTTGAGTGCATAAATCAAACCTAGGAGCAGGGCACAAGCTGAGGCAACCGAAGTGAGTTCATGCAACGCTTCCACGCCCTCAATGACGATGCCAATGTCTTCAGGTGGCTCCTGCAGTCCTTCCCCCTCCTTCCAAATGACAAACACTGCCATGGTGAGCTGCTCCATGTCCCTCTGAGCATCATCTGCTCCAGAGTACTACAGCGGGGTACAGGACACAAACACAAATCGGCAACGGCCTCACTTCTTACAGTGATGAAGTTTTTGGATGATGTACCTATATGTGTTATGTGCTGGGCTATTTCTTGGCTATTTCACACATCACAATCAGCAGAGAGAGGCGCATCAATCTGACCATCTAACTGTAAGCAAAAAAAATAAGATTTCAAAAAATGTCCAACTATTCCTTTGAAATCAAGCCAGGCAAATGCTTCTTACTTGAAGAAAGACATTCGAGCCAATATGTTGTGTATTGTTGCTGGGAATTACATTATGTCCAATATGGCCATGATAATAAATACAACATTTCAGCAATCTAACCACGGTTCAAGTGTTATGGTTGTTCTAAACGTTCAGAAAATCTCTCTTTTATAGTAGGGATGCACCGATTGATTGGCCAGTGACTGGAATTCACGTGATCATCCATGACCGGTGACTAGTCAGAGATATGCCGATTTTATGCTGGTCTTAATGCACTCGTGCGCAGCTTGATCAACATTGTGCAGCATCAACACCACACGTGCACGCACATGTAGTAGAGTAGACCAAGCGGATTACAATTATACTTGGGTCCCAGCCACGACTTTACTGAGGTTCACCGAGTGTTAAAAGCAGGAGGATGGTTAGCTCACCTCCAAGAGCCTCGCGCTGAATTGCTGGAAACTGATTTAGGGACAGTCATTAAAATTACTTTGCATAAATATATAAATACAAAATAATTGCAGTTTTTTCAATATCTTCCATGTCATGTGACCAAATGACTCCAAACTAGCAGAAGATTGTATCAGTAAACTGGATGAATAAGACGCAGTTCTTTCTATTGTACTTTAGTGCTTCCTCTATTTTATATGAATATTAATATGCAGAAATTATTATTTTTTTGTCAATAGCTTAGAAACCAAAATAGGTGATTATTTTTGTCCTTTTCCTTAGTAAAAATATATATTTTTGTTTTCTTCTTGCGTCCTGGGGAGTGATGTCACATATGCAACAAGTCACATTTTCATCATGAGGACAACTCACATGTACACCACACAGCGACACAAACAAAAATAACAATGGAGGGAGAACAGAGATGCGTGTTTTGTAGCTGGAAATACAGTCATTATTTTTGAGTTAGAAAAAAAACAAAAATGCTTGATCAAGGGCCCAGCCCTAACATTAACATTGTTCCAGAATGAGTGTGTTAGGAGAGAAAGATGCTGGGGTTGTCAAACAGTCACAGTAAAAGGAAAAGAGCTATCATTCCATCTAGCAGATGTGTTCAGGAAGATCAGTAAGCAGGGACTGCGCTGCATTCTCTGTCAGAAAGACATTAACTATGCAAACAAGAGCAGCCATGCACTGCAGGCACACTGTCAAGCAGAAATGCACAAGAACAAGGTGCAGCATAATTTGACCATTCATACTGTCTTGTAATTCTGCTTGATTTTTCTCTCAAAATGCAACAGATGCTTTTAAATATGAAATCTTAAAATTTTCTTCTGAGGGACCATGCCCCCGGTCCCCGCGAGAGGGGTCGTATCCTTCTCATCTTTTTCACCCCTGACTCATTTTCATGCCTGTTTATTCTATTCTATTCTAGGAGTGCAACTTACCTTAGGTATTCCAAATGAGTTGTGTCCTCGCCTGAAGTAACCACCGCCAGTCATGAAAAAATATATAGGAAAATTCTAAATCCATTAATCTTAATGCTAAGTATATTGAAAACAACGCAGTAAATTCACACTTCCTGGAGAACCACAGTTAAAGCATAATTATCCTTACCTCTCACCCGTGGCCATGGCCGCGGGAAGTGGGGGTGCTGGGGGTGCTGCAGCACCCCCTAGCGGCGAGAGGGAGATTTTTTAAAAATGTATTGAAAATATTTTGCATAATTTAAAAACTCCTTATGAATATTGTGGGAAATGATTTTGACACACGTATGCTATGACGTGTATTTTGGATTTTAATTTAATTATTTTTAGGCCTAATCAACACAGATTCACGCAAGTTGCGTTGTCAACGTCAGGAAGGCTATTGGTCGCTAGAGGTTTCCCGCTCACTCCATGCAGCATACATCCACGGCAGCAGCAGACTAGTAAATTTCACATGACAGAAACAAGAAGCAAATATGGCACAGAAACGCATTTCGGATTTTTTTGGAAAACCATGTCCACTAAACACGTCACTGCAGCTTACCCCACTCTCCTGACTACACTGCATGAGCTGATGTATGACAAGAGTGTCGGGGGGACAGCAGAGCAAAGATCAGGGGACTCTACAATCAGGCTTTAAAGGGAGAACATATTTCGGTCTTTTATGCTGCCATGCCCTGTTCGAGCCCTGTGAAGCAGTTGCCACAAGCCTCTGGAATGCACAGGTGTCCTGAGAGAACAAATAACCACACTCCGGGATGATGCAGTTGTGGATGAGCTGATCCACAAGGTTGAAACCTGCACATCACAAACCTGTGCTGACAAATTCAATATACAGTGGCCAGAATATGAGTTTAGATAAATAATCATATAACCTGTCATTATTTACTTAAATATGATCATAAATCTGTCAGTTTCCCTTCACTTCATAGTGTAAGGTGGAGAGAGCCCCTTCAGTGCACAGAGCAACTAGAACAACATGAGGAGAAGAACATGAATGAAGAAGAATGGATAAAAGAAGGTTTTCAAGAAAGTAGCCTAAGTATTCATTACATCAACATGTACATAAAATGACTGTCTTTGATGTAGCGGTACAGGTCTGGTGGGTGGTGACGGGGGATTAGTTACTGTCTGTATTATGTTTGTATTTTGTATATTGGGAACATTTAAAATAAAAAGACCTTGTTCAAAAAAGGTCAAAATTATTGCGTGTGGGATGACTTTACTCTAGCTGAATTGTCACTGATTTAATGCAAGTTAATTGTGATGTTTCTGGTAACATACAAAAGACATAAATAGTACCTGAGGCGTTTCTGGACTCAAAATCCCCCCTATCCCAGTAAAACGCCCAAGTTGTGACAAGGATGCCAGTGTCCATTACTTGTCCTCCTGAGTGACAGCTCTTTTGATTCCAGCTGAAATAATAGTATAAAAAGGGTAATAGTAATTAGGACTATTTCAAGTGTCGATGAGTCATTCTATATTTAGGGGTACATGTCATGTCCACAGACTTTTTTTTATCAATTTATTTATTTATTAAATTCAAGCAATGATCAATTTTACATCAGGGCACATTTCTTTTTTTTAATACAAAAAGTCAACAGATCCCATCATTTATTCAGCAAAAAATGCATATACTAAACTGGAATTTGTTGTTTTTTTGCTGTTCAATTTGCTAAATGTCAGGTTTGGCTCTCAGATTAAACCTAAATGACATGTTTTGGTATAATATTTTCATAACTATTTGTTCAAAATAATTATTAAAATATGAGAAAGGCATTGTGAAACTGTGTTACTCACTGAAATATCTCCTATAAATAAGCGATGGTTTGCTCTTAAGTCACACGTCAAACATCACTTTATGCAATTTCCTTTTTGGAGGGAGATGTAAAGAAGGTGTGGTAAGTCTCTACTTCTCCTCTTTAATATTTTTTTCAATAGAGCACACAGAGTAGATTAGAGTAGATTAATTCATTGTCAACTGTGTGATCAACTTCTTCACGTGAACTTGCATTAGATGTTATATTTACAAAAAACTCAGGGTGTACAGCCTCCTAACTGTCTGGCCAACTAAGATTTCTGTATGGAGCTAAAGCTTAGGATCATGATCTTTCGGTAGAACACTGATGTATTGTGTACATTATGTCATCAGGTGACTTTTCTTTTAGATATTACATTGAAATTAGCACTTGTAATGTTCAATATATAATTATATAAAAAATATATATAATTATGCATAGTTATATAGTTAACATGTTAACTCATATGATTATATTTTATATTTTCTTTCTAAGGTTAAGCAAATAACTCAAACCAGCAACAACATCAGCATCACTTGTAAATGAATTACTAACCTCGTCTTGTGGATCAAAGGAAAGCCAACACTCAGAGTCTGGCTCATTAGTCTCCATCATTAGACATTTTATACAGTATTTTGATTACTTAACTATATACCTACAGCACATTATTCCTTACACACACTATAGACTACAAGAAACCTGATTTGAAGGCCAGATTTTTAAGCCCTTTGATCCCTCTACTATTGACCCTTACAACTTTGATGTTGACTCAGACCTAAAATTTTTTTCATCATTTGATGCCTCTAAAATTTGTAGTTTTTATAATGACACTCAGTTTAATGACTTGTGTGTTTCTATGCCTCCTAATATATTCTCTACTTTTCATCTGAATATAAGAAGGCTTTCCAGCAACTATGACAAATTCATGCATTATCTATCTTCACTTAAACATGATTTTTCTGTTATTGCTTTATCAGAAACATGGCTTACAGAGGACTCTCGAGACATTTTTAAATTACCTAAATACAATTTGGTTCACTATGTAAGAGAGAATAGATCTGGAGGCAGAGTATCTCTGTTTATCAATGATGTCTATGAATTTAAAATTAGGGATGATCTCTCTCTAAAGTCTGATGGGGCTGAGGTGGAATCTTTTTTTGTAGAGCTCTCTGGTGTCTCTGGTGGAAAGAATGTTGTTGTTGGTGTTATTTATCGCCCACCTGACTCTATCATCAAAGATTTTAATGAAAGTTTGTCAAATTCTCTTGATCTGATAAACAATGAGGATAAATTCTGATACATTTTAGGAGATTTCAATATAAATCTCTTTAAATATAAATCAGATACCCTTACCGGGGATTTCTCAATATTATCTATTCTAGTTAGCAAACTTTGATTGATAACATCTAAACTAACTTTTTGAGTGATGGAATGAAATCTGGTGTCTTGTATTTAGACTTGTCAGACCATTTTCCCATATTCCAGTACTCTTTAATCAAGGTTAATAGAGCTAAACATACTAAGAAAACAATGCACAAAAGAATTATGAGCAAGTCAAATATTTCGAAATTTAAAGACAAGCTTGCCAGTACTTCATGGGACGACCAATATGAGGAAAATAATGCTGAGTTTGCATATCAACATTTTCTTAAAGTTATGAGCTTTAGTTTTAATCAATGTTTTCCAATTGGAAGTTCTACCAGGAAATACAGTCAAGACTTCAATAAGCCTTGGTTTACAGTTGATTTGTTGAAGCTGTTGAGGAAGAAGAATAAACTATACAGAAAATATGTCTCAAATTGAAAATTCTCAGAAAAATCCATTTGTTATAGCTCACAAATGTAATGATTTTTTTGTTAATATTGGTTATGAATTAGCTAACAAAATATCTGCATGTCATGGTAATCCACTGGATTTTATTCCTAGACATTTTCATATTATTTCTTCTTTTAATTCCCCTGATATCCAAGAAATAAGTGACATAATTGATGAACTAAAAACATCTTCAGCCGGTCATGACAATATTACTGCATTCCTTATCAAACAGGTGAAACAGTCAATACTGCAGCAACTTGTTCACATATTTTCTATGTCTTTGAAAACAGGCGTTGTCCCAGAGGATTTAAAAGTTGCCAAAGTAATTCCTCTATTTAAGGCTGACTAGTGCAGTGCCCGTAGGAAATATGTATTCCTATAGAAAAGTGGGAGGTTAAGGAGCTTTTTCATGGATGGCCAAATGAGGCTGTGTTTGAAGGTGGGACGTCAGGGATATTTAGGTTTGTTGAGAAATCCGATATTCCAGGCTATAATTGGCCGTTTATTTATTTTTGATTTTGCCAATATATTTCACCTTAAAAACTATTTACTTGGTGTCATTTTTTTCAGCACAACCTCACTGTGACTATACAGTTGTTTTTTTTATTTTTACATACTGTTTGAACACAATAGACCTAAAATCACAAAAAAAAACTAAAATCCGAGTAGAAAAAGTTGGATTTTTTTACTGTGAAAACCACAAATATGTTTAACAAACCATTTTTTATTACTTATAATGCAAACATAAATTGTTGTTTGCTAAATGTGCATGCATTTTAAAAATTTACAAAGTTATATGTAACTATTTACATTTAAATGCAGGCAGTGCTCAGGTCTGCCTGAGCTCCTTCCAGCTGAATGAAGAGCTGCACTGCCTGCTCCACATTCAGCAGTCTCCTCATTGTTTTGACTCATTAAACAAAAAACCCACTCCACTACACACTAAACACACTACATCAAACACTACATAACATACTACCTATACACTCCAAAAACGCTAAATGTCACAAATCTCTCAACTCTCAATATCACTGTCTCTATCGCTGTCTCTACACCGACTGTCATTGCCTGTCATTCATCTGCCTCTGTCCCTCCCACAACTTCCCGTTTCTCAACAACCAAACTTTCTGCTTGGACACTTTCGTGACAAAAGCCAGTTTTTACCATTTCTTCCTGCACCAGACACAAAGCAAACGTGATGGCAATGTTCGCGAAAAAGCGCGGCGGACATTATTTACCGTAGGTCCGGTTTTGGACGTGCCGGTGGGCTGGGTTTCCGTTATTCGGTAATTAACGGTCTTTGACTGGTAAAATCTGCGGAAGTCCGGTAATTATTGACCCCGCCGGTCAGCCTGCGTGATCCACGTCTTCAGGGTGCAGAACCGCATCAAAACAGAACAGCGAAGTCACCTCGGGGAGAACAAGGTGACAAGACTGATGCGCATTGCAAGTTGCAGACAGACAACTAGCCCTGTTGCTGTCCTCCTCGGACAGACGCTGAAGCTCAGTTTGATTTTTTCGCCAATCTCTCACTCTCTTGGGGTCTACAGAGAAACGTCCAGCGGCTGCTTCTCCCGAGTTTTCCTCTGAATATTTTACGACGGAAAGTTTGAATTTCAAGTCTTACTTTTATTTTTTTTGCTGCACCAGAGCCATGGCGATCATCAGTGTGATACTGACTGACAGAGAGCAGCACAATACGTGAAAAAAGTGAAAAAGGAAAACGTGCCGTGTCAGTGGTCACGTCTATAAAAATTATATATATAGATTCTGCATTTATTTGGAACCGGCGGTTATTTACCAAAATATACACCTGCACCCAGCGTTTAAAGGAGACCCTGCGGTTAATTGAAACCCAGCTATTATTTGGTAATTTATTGCATATAATTTCAAACGTTTGTCCGGTAAATTGAAAACCTGCCGGTCACGTTGTCCGGTGCCAATTTTTTCTAGCGGAAACCCTGCCGGTGGGTCTGGTCCGTCGACTCGGGAGGTGGGCTGTGTGGCTGGGATAGCAGCTAGCTACACATGAACATCCACAGATTCCGATTCCACTTTGTTGCCCGCGTGTCTCCGGATCACCTCAGACCCGAACAGACTCGGTCCGGACTCGTTAAGTCTCATTAATCCACAACAGTCAGTTTAGATGCACATAACAAAATGGGACTGAACCGCCGGCAAAATCCCGGTCCAGCTCGCGCCACTGCAGGTATAAATCCGTTTGTTTCTTAAGGAATGTCGTGGGCTTGAACTCTGCAGTGATTGGCTCTGGTGCGCACGTGGCTGTGGTGGCTCCGGTGGACAATGCTCGCGGAATTGGTAAAGCATTTATGAAATAATTTATTAACCGTATCATTGCAGTCCAAACAAATCTGACGTTGCACACCCTTGAACCAAGCAGCAGCCATGTTGTAAGTCTCAGGTCTGTCTTATCCTAATCCGCAGAGATATTTGTGGCACACACACACACACACACACACACACACACACACACACACACACACACACACACACACACACACAGACAGACAGAGATTCCTTGCTTTTATAGAGAGATGATCCATGCTGTTTTAATAACCATAGGATCCATTCTGGGACTATTATTATTCCTAATATACATTAATGATTTGTCTAATGTCTCTAATATCCTTTCTTCAATAATGTTTGCAGATGATCCAACAACTCTAGTTCTCTCTCATTCGAATTTCAGTTTACTGATTAAGGATGCTAATGCTGGTTTAACTGCCTACGCTACATGGTTAAGATTAAATAAATTGTCTTTGAATATGGAAAAAATCTAACATTATCTTTTTCAGTGGCAAAAAATCACATTCTAAGGATTTATCTAAAATTACAATTGAGTCTGTTGAGATGCCTCAAGTGTCATCTACAAGATTCCTGTGATTTTTTGTTGATGAGAGTTTGAGTTGAAAAGAACAAACTGACTGGGTTAGCAGAAAAATAAATATATCTACTGGTATAATAAGGAGGGTCAGTCATCTTGTCACCACAAACTGTCTCCTTACTCTTTATTACAGTTTAATTTATCCCTATCTTTCATATTGTAATATCGTTTGGATGAGTACTTTTCCTAGTACCCTCTACAAAACCCTGGTCCTCCAGAAACATTTTGTTAGAATTGCAACTCAACTGCAATTTTTACTATTTTCGACATCAGTATTTTTCAAATATGTGTTTTTATTTATAAAATACATTCAAGTGAAGGGAATATTCCTGAGCATTTGAAGACCTACTCATTCCTTCTCAACTCGTCAATTTTCAGATCTTCATCCTCCTAAATTCCTTACCTGCAGAGGTCAATTTTCAATAAGATTTAGGGGTACCAAATTATGGAATGGCTTTTCCCCAAAAAAAACTGTTCCTCCAAAACTTCTACAAAAGAAACTTACAAGATCATTTAACTGTTGTTTTGTAATTGCTTTTTTTTGTGTTTTTGTCCATGTCTCCATGTTTTATTTTGATTTACACATGCTCAAAGAATAAATAAATTAGGAGTATAAACCAATATTCCCCTCACGGACAAACACACACACACACACACACACACACACACACACACACACACACACATTAAACATTCACATTTTTTGCTTTTATATTGATGTGATTATTTTTAGTTATTATATATCATTTGTGACTATTAGGTTGTTATCACTTTTATATAGTTATTTGATTTTTTGTATGTTAATTTTGTGAAATTTTAACATTATTTAGGTAGCGGCTTCAAATAAGCCCACTGGGTTTTCTGCTTCTTCCTGCACTGTTTGTTATTTGTATTCTTTGTCAATTTTTGTGTATTTTTTAAATTGTGCAAAATAACTAAACTAAAAATACTAAAATGGTGTCATCTCAGACACTCTCTTGGCTGTAATTTTGTCCGTTTTTGGTGTCTTCGCCCTCGTCCAAATCAACAAGGCTGCCATATGGTGGCACTTGTCTCTGCCGATTGGGCACTCGCAGGTGCTGTGCCTCACTGACTGACCCTCAACGTGCTCCTATATTGAAAACAGTTTAACCCTCACTCTAACACATCTGAAAGACATTTACATTTACATACAACAGTACTTCTGTAGCTAGCCAGAGGGTGGCAGATCATTAAATGTCAAATAGCCTAACCCTCCAAAACCTGGTTGTACATATTTCGTTTTTCAACTTTGTTCACGACCAGAGTTATAGTAGCCCTGGGGTGTATTCCAGAAAGCGGGTTTAGTAAAAAACCCTGAGATGAGGGAAACTCTGGGTTTCAGTTCCAGAAAGAGAGGTAACTTAAACTCTGGGTCAGTTATTATGTTAACAAACCCTGACTTTCTCTCCGTCTCTCACAGAGCCAGACACGCTGTTTTATTCCCATATTGATTCAGTCCATATCAAAGCGCGTATTGAAGTGCAAATCACCGACCACATTACTACTGGATCAGATTGTGAGTTTACAGTCATGTCTCTATATCTTCAATCTATATATATTTGAACTTTAACTTTATTTTTCATCTTCAGTTGCTGGCCCCTGTGTTTTATCCCTGTCAGAGTAAAAATGTTGGCTACAGCCTAATACACAGTCAGATTCACCCTCTATCATCCATTAAGAAATGTAAGTCTGCTAAGTGATGTATTAATGGACACCGATGAATAAAACTTCATTGTGTTAACTTATTGACACCTTTCCCTGCTCTGACTCAGGTTTCTTTTAAAGATAAATGCACACAGTCTGCATATACATGCATTAATATCTCTACATCAACTGGATTCAAATGGAGGCCCTGCCTTTTATTTACCCGTTGCCATGGTGAATCGTAGTATCAGAGCTCCAGCTGCTTTGGACCCAAAAGCTCAACTCAATTCAGCAACTCAGAGTTCAGGGTTAAGCTGAATTGTTAAACCAGCTTTCTGGAATGGACCCCTGGACGTTTGTTTTGTGTTTTGTGTGTGGGGTTTTTTTTTGTGTTTGTTGATGTTGTTTTAAATAATACATATCATCTTTAGATGTCAACTAGCTAGCTAGCTTACTGCTAACTTCTAACTCACCTCAACCTCGTAAATGTTCTTTTTCATGGATGCCTGGACGCTACCCTTGATTATACCACCTGGCAAAACAGCTACACAAATCACTCTATTGGAGTAAAAAAAATAGACCCTTTTTAACCCTCAGTAGTGTCTCGCTAAAGAATGAAGTTATAGTGAAAAGGTTCACAAGTTCCGCCATTGTTGTTTGTTTTTGCCTTGTGACGGAGCGTTTGGACCCGGAAATGGATGTTACGTCACGCGTGACGTCAGACTTAACAAGCGAATTGTGACAGAACATATCAAAGCAGAAGATCATAGCCAAATGGAACATATCAGAACAGAAGATCAAAGCCAAATGGAATGGAACCTTCAGTCCGTTCCACAGAATTATAAAAGCTGGTTTCAACTTGGACAGCTGTTCATTCGACAACAGGACCATTACAGGCTACAGACCTATATTAGCTAGTGAATAGTATTACTATTATTACTGCTATTATACTATTCTGTTATACTAGAAGTATTGACCACTACCAACACAAAGGGAAGTTTCAACAGGCAGACAACTTACAGAGAGAACATCCATTCATCAGTTTCCAACTGGGATTTATACCAGCCAGCGAGAATGACGCGTGACATTAAACTTAGAGGTGTCCAGAGAACTTCTAGATGGCAGCGCAGAGACCATATCCAGAGGGGGTGCCAATCACGTTGTCGAGAAACCGCACTGCTGAACGACGAGTTGGCTCACCTGGCCATCCTGGAGGCTTACAAAGCTGAGCTCCACAGAATGGAAGAGACGACCAGGATTCTCGAGGAGGCGCTACAGACGGTCAAGGCTCATACAGAGGAGTTGTCCGAAATGTCGCATGTGTTCTACAACTTGATGGTCAAGTATGATATCCTTCTTCAGAAGGACGCTGAGGCGGAGGAGCGGAAAGTAAGGCTGGAAGCTGAGATACGTCTCATCCGTGAGAACGCCACTGAGCACGAGGCTGGCTGAGAGGAAGAAACGTCGCTCTCCCAGCAAAAAGGCCCAGCGCAAGACGCGTCACTGTACTCCCGACACAGATGAGACTTAAAACTTTAAATACTTCTTAAAACTGTCGAACTTCACCTTCCCCCTCGAACCTCATCCTCACCACCTGTCTTCCCACCTTTCTACATCTCTCTCTTATCCCTCCCCACCATCTGATTCACCCCATCTCAGAAAAACTGAGAACATTTCTTGGGAATAAGATGACAGTGGCTCTGCAATCAGCCTCAAACATACGGGGTTTCTCCTGGTGCTCAGGTCTTTTCCCATAATGAAATAATTGAAAAAACACTGCTTCATTTCTGTCCACCTTCTCAACTTGACCTTGACTGCCCCGCTCAAGACAAATGACTTGAGACAGCACCCAAATGTCTCTCATGAACGCAGACCACTCCCATATTGGTTTACTCCTGGTGCTCAGGTTTTTTCCAATTATGAAATCATGATTTCATTGAAAAAATACTGCTTAATTTCTGTCCACTGCCTCAGCCTGACTTGACCAGACAAATGACTTGATACAGCACCTGAATGTCTCAAATCGTTTGTTTTCCCGTAATGCTCAGGTTGCCACAACCAATTAAAATTCGAAACAAAAATTAAATATAATATAAATCTGTATTCTGTCACATTCTCATTATTTTAAAAGCGTAACCTCAATGTAGCACTGTAGATGACAGTGCCCCAACCCTCAGTAAAGGATCAAATCTCAAAAACATTAAACTTATGATATAGAGGCTCTGCAGACACACCTCATGGATAATGATACCACAAGCAAAGTTTCATGCTGTGTCGAGCCTTCTTAGTGTTTTAAAAATAGCGATTTTGATGCTATCATTAATTTGCCCCAAGCACTCCCATTTAAAATGAGTTTGACCCGAAAACACTTAAAACAAAGGTTCGACTCTGACACATTCACAAGAAAAAAGCCTAGTTTGCATTTTGAAAGAGTTTCACTTGAACATAGTGAACAACACATTTCGTTCAAAACTTTTTATTTCTTTGAGGAAAGCAAGCAACAAAAATCATCCTATTTCAAAACATACTTTTATAAACAGGTCATCAGTTTGTGAGAATCCTTCACAATTTCTGTTGAATAATTTCATTGTGGTTCTTTGCTTCATTACTGTCTCTCCTGACAAAACACAAACAAGCATTCTGAACTGTTTAGCTGCCACTTTAGTAAAAAAAAGAAAAAAACTACACAAACATGAAAAAAGGCTCTAATTTGAATTCATTATCTTTGCTGGAGAGTCTTCAGGAGACGCTTCTACATTCATCTGTCAGCTTTTCTGATTACAAGACAGCAGGTTTCAGATCTGATGGCCAGATGTATCTGATGTATATAAAGGAGGAACTTAAACAAAACTAAAAGTGCTTTAAAGGTCCCATGAAATAAAAAGCGTGATGTTGGGTGTTGCAGCAGTGAGTTTATAGTCCATTATCTATATAAATTCATCATAATGTTTTTTATTTATCAAACTAAAACTAACTGCAGCACTAACATAAAAAAACAAAAACAAGTTTAAAGACATTTTATGGGGCCTTTTATGGAAATGTAGACACAGTTGGTGATGTTTATCTGCAGCGGTGAGATCCAAGGATTCTACCTCTGTGAAACCAGACATTGAGACACTGGTGGTGAATTACAGTGCGTTGAGTGATTCGGGGCCACAAGTGCGGATAACGTCAACAGAGATCACCATCTCGGTCTCATCCAGAATTCACGGCCTTTGTCGTCCTCGCGTTGATGAAATCTGTTTTCCTGTACCCACACTGTGGAGGAAAAAAAGGGTTGATTATGGAAACTGTATCCATGTTATCGCTCTATAAAAGCAAGGAATCTCTGTCTGTGTGTGTGTGTGTGTGTGTGTGCATGCCTCAAATATCTCTGCAGATAAGGATCAGACTGACCTGAGATTTTCAACATGGCTGCTTCGGATTTATTTGGACTACAATGATACTGTTAATAAATTATATCATGAATGCTTTACAACTTCCGCTAGCATTGTCAACCATAGGCACCATAGCCAGGTGTGCACCAGAGCCAATCACTGCAGAGCCCAACCCCACACCCCACCTCCTGAGTCAAAGCACACGCCGGTGAAACGCACGGTCAAAACGGGCTTTTCTCATGAAAGTGTCTGCAAGCAAAAAAAAAAAAACCTGTGCTACTCCCTTTTCCTATTGGTGGAAAAAGGCACCACACCAACCAATCACAAAATGATATGGCAAACCACGTGATTTGGTTGCTACATATAACTGTGTAAATTTCAAACACTTGTGCACAAATTTGGCAAACGAAGATTTATATTTATATTATAAGTAATAAAAATAGTTCGTTAAACATATTTGTGGTTTTCACAGTAAAAAATCTAACTTTTTCCTACTTGGATTTTTTTTTGTTTTTTTTGTGTGATTTAGGTCCATTGTGTTAATACAGTGTGTCAAAATGAAACAATAACTGTACAGTCACAAATGTGAGGTTATGCTGAAAATAATGACACCAAGCAAGGCAAGGTGAATAGTTTAAGGTGAAATACAATGGCAAAATCAAAAAAAGTCAAAAACAGCCAATTATACCCTGGAATATCGGATTTCACAACAAACCTAAGTATCCCTAATGTCCCACCTTTAAACACAGCCTCATTTGGCCATCCATGAAAAAGCTCACACTTTTCTATAGGAATACATGCTTCCTTCGGGTAATGCACTAGTACTTTGAACTCTTTCACTTTGCTGCCCTGGTCATACAGAAAACACTATGGCAGACAAAATGCTGCTCTGTGAATTTAATACCTGACCAACCAATCCTATAAATGTAATACTGCAATAAAGCAGCCCTGCTGATGGATTTATAGCCAGAGGTAAGACATTATTATGATGTTTTCAAATATGTGGAGTTTGCTGAACCAAAGTAAGCTACTGGGACCACGTGAGCTAAATAATGACTGTCAAACACATGCAGTTATGAGTTATACTATGATGTGTTGCGTGGACAGGAACCCACCCTCTTGTAGGCGCCATGCAGTTCAGGGTGTTTCCACATGGTGTGCAGCAGGACGCACGCCGCCTGACCCGCTCTGCTCGGTCCATGACTGGAAAAATCAAAAGCGGGAATTATTCTCTTCCGCATCGGAGGTTAGAGGTGGTTTTGCGTCTGGGTGCGTCCCTTTTTCCTGAAATGGGAGATGTGTCATTAACACTAACCCGTTGTCCTTGTTGCTGATGTTGAGGATCTTTGGGAGCGCTCCCTCGTTGACGATGGCTCTGACGTTCTGCCTGTCGCTCTGGCTCAGGTTGGTCAGGATGTGGCACAGGGAAGCCGTCACCTCGTTGGGCAGGTCGGTGCCGGTGTCGTCGTTGGGGAGCATCGCCACCACCTCCGGCAACACCTGCTTCACTTCAGGACAACAAAATAAAAGACAAAATCGAAAGTGTGAACAACTTTGTGGTCGAATTAGAAACAAACTAACAGGTTAATATGTAAAACCTCAATGGTAACAGTTACCGATGTCAGGGTGCAGGTCCTGATAGCGTGAGAGGTTTCTTATTAGAGCAATGGCCGTCCTCTTAACATTACTCTCCCCCTCCTCTAACATCTTCTTCACATGCTGGAGGCCATTTTCCCGTTGAACAATAGTGAAGGTGATGGCTTCATTCATCTGCCAGGCCACAGAAAATACATCAGATATGTGCGGTGTGTTGCCATTACTCTTAGTTTGAACAACAGGTCTCGATATCTTAATAAAAACCATCTGGTGCTGTTTGTTTACGTCAATCGTTCTTGTTAAAACTGTGAGATACATCTAATTTCTTTTCATCTTCAGAAAGTTTAAATCTCTGTCCCGTCTCACCGCTCCTCTCCCGGCCGTGATGTTCTGCAGGGCCCCGATGGCGGCCTCCTGGGTGTACTGACGCACGCTGCAGGCCATCAGTGACAGGTACATCCGGATGGTGATGGCGCTCCACAACCACTCTATGCCACGGGGGTTCGCCTTCTCCTCCAGCAGGGGGCACTTTCGCTCCAGACGCTGCAGAGGGATAGTTTGTTAGATGCAGTTATATATTAGATCAGCGGGTTCATCGAGGTGCAGCTATGATGCAGCAGATAACAGTTGACAAGCCACAATTAATCCTTGTCTTGTTTTTTTCTTGCTTTTGTTGTAGGTGTCTGCGTATGTATTTAAAGTTCACTTCACGAGTGAAGACTGGCATCCCTGCCGGTTTGCAACATCATCATACCGTACATTTAATTATAAACAATCCACCGCTCAGTGCCGTCACAGAGTAGCTGCAATGCAGACAGTATTTTAAGGGGCATGCAAAGACTTCATTAAAGACACAGTGGAAAGAAAAATAAATGTTCCAAACTGTAATCCTGTGTGCTTATTCTCCATTTAGGCATAGTTAGATGGTAAGAACAAGTCCAGAAAAAAAGCCTCAAGAGCAGTTATAAATGCTCTAAATTCTGTTTCACTGTAACTTTAAAGCTTTAAAGTGGCCCTACTTGAATATTTTGCCACTCCACCTGCCAAAACTGTTGTAGCTAACAGGAGAGAGCTTCTGATGAGTTGTGTCTGCTAGTCATTCATAGCTGTGGTTCCAAAATAACTTTGATTATGTCATCAGGGTTATCTTAGTTTTGGCTTAGAGAAAAAAAAAAAATGAAATAAATCGTGTGTAATAAACCCCGGGGCAGTAAAATGTTTCTTTAAAAACAGAAATAAATGATTTGGCCACTTGAGGGCAGCAGGAATGAGCTGTAAACACTACGCTGACATGTTATCATCTTATGTAGTTCATTGTGCAAACAGTTGCAGACTTACACATCTAGCGGACACAGAGTACTTGTGTTTCTGTATTGAATCTGAATTATACAATCTACTTTGAGCTCTGGTTTGGTCTCCACCAACTCTGCTATGCTCCATAGCTGGCTGCTCATTGTGTCTGCCTGCTGTTGGGTGCTGGGCCGGTGCTCTGCAG
This sequence comes from Sparus aurata, assembly GCF_900880675.1. Taxonomy (NCBI): domain Eukaryota; kingdom Metazoa; phylum Chordata; class Actinopteri; order Spariformes; family Sparidae; genus Sparus; species Sparus aurata. The sequence continues at coordinate 13,760,407 of NC_044200.1, read as the reverse complement.
AGGTGATAGGAACTGCAGAGTTGGTGATAACTGGCTGTTACTATAAAAAATACTAATTAGATTTAATGAAGCATTGCATTATAACAGAAAGTCTTTGCAGTGCTGGCACAGGCGCACCTGACGAAGCTGGATTCTAAATTGTCTCATTTCACACACCCTCACTCTCACTCACTTCATTTAAGACAAATATGTTTGCCTTCGAAGATGCTTTTTTACGGCTGATCAAACCTGCAGAAATGCTGCATGTTTTCACAGACTATCTATCTCAAATATTACAAGGTTAGTAAATTTTTTGTATTGTCAAAGCAGATTATTTTCCAAAGGGATTACCTCTGTGATCTGGGCACTGCGATAGGAGAAGCAGCCGACAGCCTTCGGCTTGGGAGCCAAGTTTTGTCGAGATTCTCTGAGATCGTTGGCGTACGTCTTAGGTAGCTCGGCCTCGATCTGATAAGACAGGTTGTGCAGGATGCAGACGCAGTTTTCTGTGGACTTCAGAGCAGATCCATGGATAAATATCAAGTAAAATACATCATAGCAAGCTGTTTGGATACAACTACTACAATGGGAATAACTGGTAAATTTATACATCGATACATATCTGCAGCAACACACTGCAGGTGTGGAAATTCCCACATGTGAACATGTATCAAGCTGCATGATGGATCAAACCGCCTGAGCAGTTGACTGTGAAGATAAACGTTTTCTCTGGAATGCTTATCATTTTCAGTTCACCTTGTCATCCGTCTTATAGTCAGCTATGGCTCCCCGGATGTAGTAGACCAGAGAGTCGATGAGATTCTCACACTCCCTCATTGCTTTCCTGCCATCTGGACCAGCAGAGCTCAGATTTCTGGGAACAAACGCAGATCAAGGTAACTTGACATTTGTGTTTGTGTGTTTCGATCAGATAAGCACATTTCAGTCTCACTGAAGCATATTAGAAAAGTCAACAACATCAATAACAAGGGACTCCCACGTTAACTTAAGCCAAATACCAACAGAACGTCCCCATCTGTCAACCATGTTATTATAAAAAGTTAATAGATGCACTCTGTCGTTTCCCAAAGCCAGTAGCAAACATGATGGATGATTTCAGGCTGACAAAACATTTTTGTGTAATCTGACTTCCCCTGGAAAACAAATACAACATTCTGACTCTGCACAGCAGGCTCTTTGTGCTGAAGAGAAATATAAATCGGAGAGGAGCTCATCATTTTTCTCTTTCGCGGGGAGCTCAAAGGGTTTCGAGAACACGATTAGGAGAACTTGAGAACATTGGGCCAGCGAGGACTGAGTGATTTTAGTTCAGCAGAGCAGAGAGAAGAGAGAGCTGGATGAATAATTCAGTCTTTCACTCATTTGATCCGGCTATAGTTGCCAGGGGGAGCAGTGCGTCTGATATCTCCCGCTTTGTAAACAGAGAGACGACGTATGTCTCAACAACTGAGCCTGAATATATGATACTCAAACTGGGACCACGACAGATAAAATGTGGTGTGATGAAAAAGCCAAGACAGCAGAGAAAATGTATAAAACATAGGATGGTTTAGGTGGTTATCTATCAATTCTAGTGACTGGGCTTGGTGAGAAAAGGAGTATCAGTTTTCATTAAGGCTGGTGTTTAATGGGGTAGCGAGCTAGCAGCCAATTAACTGATATTTGTGGCTCATGAGGAAGACATTTCCATTTGTCTTTCACAAAAGCTCAAGCAGGTGCGAAGAGAAAAGAGCAAAGGTAAGTTAATACGTGCACACATTCATGACTGCCTTTATCATATAAGAAAACCTAGCTTGTTGCTGCTGTAAGCCATGCTAACTTGATGTGGGTCCATTGCAACAACTTTGGTAATCCGCTGACTTTCTCTCTAACACCACCAGTATCATATTTGTGGGTTTTAATGAAATATCTTGACAAGCAAAGGACATTTCAATTGGCTGAATATCTTTTATGACATTCCCGTTAGCCTAAGTTGTAGCCTACTTTTTGCTTTGCGCTAGTTAGCAGACTTAGCTTAACTAAGATGGCGAACTTGGTAAAGAGTGGTGCAGGGACGACGTATTTTATTAGGCTAACCCTGAAATTAGCATCGCTCGGGTTTGAATTTAGTTTTGGATTATCGCTGAACAACAATCTCGGTGGCAAACACAAGTTGATGATACTTCGACGTTTCATTCAGCGAGATAATCTTCACAGGTGAACACCACTTTTGTGATTTTATATACAGACTACCTTGCGGGCACGTGACATAAACGTCATGCCTTTGTCTTGTTACACGCTTAGTGCTGTCATGTCTTTTCTTGAATGTCTTGCATCACTAAAAATATGATCTCGTATCTGAAAATAGAGCAGCCTAACTGGATATTTCCCATCATCATGTAGCTCTCCTGTTTTCCTTTGTTTTTGTTGAATCTTTGCCAATGAGACCCAATAGAAATCAAAAAAGCATTACGTTTTCTTTTCACAGGAAAACAGTCAGGATTCACATGAAGGGTAATGAGAGTTTCCACCATGTTCGCCGACTGTTTACTCATAACTCAGCTTGGCAGAGACTCATACTGTATGTTACCGTGTCTCTATGCTGCACAGTGAACATGGGCTCTACTGTGCTTTTTTTAAACTGCTGAGATTTTAAACATTTCACTTTCTTCATCAGTTTCTCCATACGTGCCTTTACGCTCCATACTAATCAGAGAGTAAGGTTCTCTGGTCAGTGGGGGATCAAATCTGTAAAGTGTTATCATTTTTTCTTCAGGATACAAAGTGATATATTTGATGTCTAGCACACGTGATTCTGTATTTAGTTTGCAATGAGCTGATTACCTGACACCATTAGTGGTGTCTGCTTACTCCAATCTATAATCTAAATTGTAAGAGCGCCCCGACTATCCAGTTTCAAAACTAACAAAGAAGCCTACCTCAGGCAGCCGGTAGCATTGTGGAAAGCAGCAGCATCCGCGAGGAGCTCGTCTTTTGGGTTCTCGCCTTCGGAAATGCCAGAACTGGGCACCAGAACTGACTTGGTGAGGACAGATAACGACTCCCTGGAGAGGCGCTCCTTCAAAAGGTCATGAGAGGAGAGGTTCCACAAAAGACCTAGGGGTGAGATGGAAAAGTAGATTGATTGATTGATTGATTGATTGCACTTTAATAATCTAAGTACTTATTAATTACTCATCAACTGTACTGCAGATAGAACTGCCTGAGGTCTTAAAGTATAAGTTCACCCAAAAATGAAAATTCAGTCATTATATAGTTAACCGCATTCCGATGGAGGTGAGTAGAGAATGACTGAATTTTCATTTTTGGGTGAACTCATCCTTTAAAGTCTACGCCAGTCAAAGCAAAGCAAGTAAATGAAAAAGCAAAGCAAATGAAGCAAGTAAAGCCTCACCGGTCAGTTCTCGTCTGGTCGCCTTGTCACGGCTGCTCTTCAGCGCACCCAAAATGGTCGCCAGGCCGTCGTTCTCCTTCACCTCCATCTTGTTTTCGTCGCTCTGATAGACGACGTTACGCAGAGCGCCGGCAGCGACGCGCTGCACCTCCTCATTGTCTGTGGTGAGGAGCTGCAGGAGTTTTCCGATCCCACGGAGGTAGTACACCTGGAAAGGACAGTGGATTATTGATTGACAGATTCATCTGAAAGAATCTCTACAGTTGTATACAATCATCTTTAACCCCAATCAAGACATGGATCAAAGAAAATCATCGACTACTTGCAGGGACTGATATCACTTCTGAAGCCACAGCCAAATTAGAATAAGGCTTGGACCAGTGCCAGAATAGTTTATAACCTCGTGATCCAGACATCAGTGTTCCAGATCTTGTCTGTCACAGAGCCTCGCAGTCAGCTATCAGTCATGTGCATAAGTCAGCCAAAACAGGTTAAGAAAATGAATGGCTGCTGTAAACACATCTAAAAAAAATCCTGTTTCTCTACCTCTCTTGCATTTACCTATCTAACTTCAAACAAATCCTATTTTGAGTTACTGTAAAAAGTATCCAATAAAAAATTCGAACAGTTAAACCTACAATCCTTTTCGCGTCGATGCTCTTCAAACATTGGTCCTGTATGAGGCTGGCCACGTAGATGAGCGTCTCCTCATTATCTTCCTGGGTCAGCAGGTTCACGGCCCTCTCTAACGTCATCTCTGGAGGCTTGTTCCCCGACGTCCTGTGAGAGGACCAACATGAGTGACAAAACATAACATCCCCAAACGCCTCGAAATACAGCTCAAGAAAAAAAAAAAACATCACACATTTATAAATGTACAAAGCGAACACACACAAACACACAACCTTACAGTGCTTTGACATTCTCTGTCTGTATCCGCTGAATGGGGATATCCACTTCATCATGCCCTCCCAGGTCCACCTCCGCGCTGGTGACCGAGGCTGGTTGTGATTTCAGTCTGTGGAGCCCCTGACCGTCCCTCCTGTGCAAAGTCATCCAGGAGAAACTTTCATCAGGCGGTCCAGAACCAAGCGTCATATCGCCACTTGGTCCCTGCACAGTGTGCTTCTCCTTCTTGACAATACTTTGGTTATGAATCCTGCGAGAGCCACCACTTCTTGGAAAACCGGCATTCACGAACATAGTCTTTGGCCTCTGTCTGAGCGACCTCCGACCGAAGCTCTGGAGCGCGGCTGTGGACACTTGCGGACGAATGTCGCGGGTATCATCTGAGAAGGCGTAGCGGCGAAATGAATGAGAGCCAAATGAGCGGTCCAGCATAGTGCCCGCCCTGTGTGGCTGACTGGGTCCTGGATGGGTGTACGTCCCGTGACGGAGGGTACTGTGAATGAAGCGACTGTGAGGAGCCTCCGGGCTCTGGGGTGGAGACACCTCCACCCTCCTGAATGGTTTCTGCACATGGTTGCTTAGAAGAGAACGGTTGGTGAAGCCCAGTCCATTTACCTTTAGAAAAAAAAACAAAAAAAACACAATCCTCACTTTAATACACATGTTACTTCTACTGGTAATCTCTCAAGTCCTCTGGGATGGAACACTCCACACTAAATAACCATACGACTGTACAGGTAATCTGTAATTAGTCTCATATTCATAACTAGTGATTAGGGAGTAGGGAATGAGGGGTGATTTCAGACACAGCCAGAGTTTGTTGTTGCTGGTGACGTAAAGAGGTCAGCCGGAGGTGGCTCTATTACCACGAGTTGAAATGGGTACAGCGCCACCTATCATACCGGGGTATATCATGCTTCGGCCCAATAATTCGGTTTTCTCACCGGCATGTATACTTGGACAATTGCAATTGTCTGATTGAGTAGCATAGCCGAACTATGGCTGTAATCCTACTAAGCTGTGCATGTAAATGTACTGAGTGATTCATATGGTGTGCCCGGAGGCTCTGAGTACAAACCAGCAGCAGACCATTTGACTACATTTGACTGCAACATCACCATGTAGTTCACTGGATGGCTATCTGTCACCGAGCATGGCACTTCAAAAGCCGATCAGACCAGTTTTGGCAGGTGAAAAGGACGATCAGATAAACATTAAGTGACACGAACACATCAGTTCTAGGATGTTTGTGAACGCGTGAATGGAGAGCGAGGTTAAACAGTCCCGTACCTTCATGTTCGGGGAGAGTCCGTCTGTGGCGTTGGAGCTCTTTGCGGTGCTTTTCTGTAAATGGATGCTTCCTGAAACAAGTTGAAGATGTTTTGTTAGTGTCCTGTTACATGATGTAATCAAAACCTCATGGCATCCTCAGGTCAGAGGGGAATGACTTCCCACCCTGGCTGCATGAACAAGTTCTCAGTGCTGCAGGTGTCTTCATAAACAAGTGCAAAAAACAAAATGTGTGGCTCATTTGCATGACGAGGGAGAGGCAGGAGAGCAGAGATAAAGCAGATGGATACTATACTTTTAATCCAGTCTGTGTAGGTTGGTTGTCTACATTATTAATTGACATAGAAGCCTATGAAACCCATTATTTCGACTTATTACCAAAAAAAGAACCTCACTAAGTGATTTCAAAGTGCAACAGATGCTTTTTTTGTTGTTGAAGTTGATATGAATCGATTCATCAGTCGACAGAAAATTAATCGACTACTACCACTTTAATAATCAATGAGTCGTTCCAGCTGCTCAGATGTGAGGATTTGCTGCTGTTCTTTCTTTGACTCAAGTAGGTAACTGAACTTTTTCAAGCTTTTGTCTTGCGGTCCGACAAAACTGCGAATTTCAGGACATCACAATCTATTTACTGACGTTTTTTAACTGGACGATCATTCGCCTAAAAAACGATTATATAACCGACACATTTGGACCACCGTCACTGAAGACAGAATGATTTATGACCCGCCGTTAATTACACCACTTTCATTTCTGCGGTTAGTCAGTCTTAAATGTAATCTCTCATCTGACGAATCCCTCTCTTGGAAGAAGAAGCAAAGCCAAGCCAGGAAAAAAAATTACACTTGTGTTTACTTGCAGCTTCATAGCCCAGAATGTTGAATCATCTTGAGTGAATAAAACACACACACAAACAAGCCTATCAGGAAGTAGCTACGCACTGATCCTTTGCATAACATAATCAAAGCTGTGGATAGAATACTCTTATCATTTTTCCCTTGATGACTGACTGACATTTATAAGCCGACCCGCCCACATCTTTGTGGGAGCAGGCCGATGAGGGAGATATAAAATGAGAGCTCTGTTGGCCGTCACTGTCATCTCCCTTTAGGCAGATGAATGAAACTGCAGGAACCTGTTGGACGGGCAAATCACTTTGAGGCACGCATTCCAGCCACAAAATATGACTATGTTTAGTCTAAATGATAGTAGAAGTACACACACACACACACACACACACACACACACACACACAGAGGGCCACTTACAGGTTTGGAAGTCTGTGGCAGAGAAATGAGTCTCACATGATAAATAACAGGACAGGAAAGAAGAAAGATTCTTCTCTGCTACTCAAATGTAAATGTTTTCTTGACTTTGATCCTTTTTTTTTTTTTTTTTTTTTTTTAAAAGTCACCAGATAAGAAATGTTGTCCAACACACAAAATTCACAGAGCCACTTCTGAAAGTTGATCCCTTCAGGTGGACTGAATCTAAGCCACCCACACACTGTAGGAGAGGCCTGATGATGCATCTTTGTTGTGGAAACCTGCGTAATAACACCTGAGAGCTTCCTCTGTAATTCCCTGACAAATAAATCATAACCATAAAATACCGATTAAAAACTCAACATTACCGTTCGACACGGTCCTCCTCGACTTTCTCGCCAGTGTGAGCTGGACCTGCTGTAGGACGCGCTGGTTCCGGTCCCCTGGGCTCACCTTGCTCGCGGATCCCGGCGTAGGCTCGGCCGGCAGAGCCAGGCTGGAGACATCCAGCAGGAACGAATCCTTCGCGGGTAAGGCTGATTTAAAGAAGCCCTCCTCTATTGTCAACAAATCCATTATGAGTGTAGGTCGTCCGTCCGTAATGTCCCCGAATAAATGTCTAGTGCGGCTTTTGTCCCATTCAGGTTGGTCGGTCGCAGCCCTGACACTGAGAAGGGCGGGGCTTACAGGCGACGCACCTGAGGTGTCAGGTGACGCTGCCGGCTGGTATCGCTTCACGTTACACTGTCAACGTGTGCCATGTAACTAAGTACATTTACTCAAGTATTGTTTTATTGTAGGGTTATTTTGCTTGATTAAGGTAACAGCTATGGTTTTATTTAAAGTGACACTCGTCAAAATGCAACTTAGGCTTTTTTTGTGAATGTATGTGAGTCAAACCTTAGTGTAAAAACATAATTACATCGAAAGAGGCACTTTTAAGATTTACCATATTTTCGTTTTCGGGTTAAACTCATTTTAAATGGGAGTTCTTGGGGCAAATTAGCGATAGCATCAAAATCGCTATTTTTAAAACACTAAGAAGGCTCGACACAACAGGAAACTTTGCTCGTAGTATCATCATCACACATGATTATCGCGCAATTGATAGCCCAATTGCTCAGTTAGTTGGTCAAGCTAATAAGGAGTTAGCTTGGCAGAAATTCTGGATCCTACTAGAACTAAGGGTAAAATTGTTCACTACTAGTATTGGTATAGGTAGTATTTTGTTTGTTAATCTGTAGAAGAAAAAAAAACTAGATTTGCTGATGATGAGATAGGATGTCAATTATGTGTTAATGGCTTAAAAAAACGTTTAAATATCTTTAATGTTCCCAAAATGTTAGGAATAGCGTTTAGATCAACTCACTAATGTGAGCTAGTTTAGATTGAGAGTGAGGAGTTGTCGTCATGGTACAAAGCCCCTCCCTCGATCTCGCGGGATCTTCCCCCTCTCCGCCATGATGGCAGGATGCCGCCGGCAAAACACGATTGTTAACGTGTGTTCTTAACTCTGTAGTAGAGGAGGTTTTTACAATTCCGCACTGTTTTACCATGCCTGGTAGTCACTGTTGCGTTAAAAAACTGCTTCAGTATTGCCTCTGCATTTACACTCGGGTACGTTCTCTAAAAATGTCTTTTTGTCAGTACAACGCTGTTTTCACCACCTGGAGGCTAGTAGATGGCCAAGTCCTGCACCCAGCCACAGCAGAAAGTCTCGTAACTTTCCAAAGACTTGTGGCTTTTAAACTCCTGCATTGTGTAGTCACTTACACCAAAAACAAGGTAACTGACGATGTCCATGTATGTGCATGGAGGTAAATGATCCAGGTCTCTGTGCCATTCCTCTGCAGGGAGCTCGTATGGGTCGATATTTTGGATGTCCGAGAGCTTCTCCAAATACCGCTGTTATGCGCTTGGTGTGAGCTTGTTCCTGTAAGGTCCCTTTTCTTTCGCCTTATCTTTTTGCATTGCTTTACTTTCTTCCTTTTCTTTCTCGTATTCGTAGAACCGTCTCTGTCCCGCCGAAATATAAATGCGCAGAAATTAAAGAGCTCTGGACTGTTTAGTCGCGCCTCTGTGAAGTTCTGCAGGCGTTGCCCCTGACAACCGATAGCGTCTCCTACCATCATGGCCGACCGGCTCAGACCCCACCCAAATCAACCCAAATCAGCACGTGACTCCTCAATCTCAAATTGAGATTGAGGAGTCACGTGCTGATTTGGTCTAGAGCTCGGTTATGTGGTCAAGCTAATATTCAGTTAGCTTAGCACAAAGACTGGAACCATGGGAAATGCTAGCTAGCCTGGCTCTGTCAAAATATGTTTACCTGCATTGCTAGTGCTTGTTTAATTGGTAGGATAATAGTGCAAAAACAACATTTTTCTTCTGTTTTGCTAATAGCAGTGGCGGTCCTAGCTTGCCTGACGCCAAAACTGTAGTTAAAGGAATAGTTCAACATTTTAGGCAATACAGTGGGCTTTCCAAGTTAGCTCTAGCTTGCCCATGTACAAAATTAAGATACTGTTTGAATATTAATACCTCAGTAATATTATTATAAAAGAGGTCATATTATGCAAATGGTCGGGTTCATACTTTTATTTGGGGCACTCCCCTTACACACTGTGTCTTGACAATTTGTTTTAGATACCAAGTGAGACATCTTGCCTCTGTTGGATCTTTGATGAGAGTTGCTCGTGCACTTTGTCACTTCTACTTGCACAAAAATGCTAAATAACACAACAAAGGAAAGGCAAAAACCTAAAAAGCATAATATGACCTCTTCATATGAAAATATATCTTTTAAGGGAGGTATTCTTCAGTATGTACTTTCACTTTTCAAGTGCATTTTGCTGATACTTGAACGAAAGCGAACTAAAGAGTATTTCTTCCAGCTTCAACATTAACATCTATTATTTGACGTGCACACGTTGAAGTTTAATTGATACTGAATGTAGATTTATGCCAAAAATTTGGATAGCTGGTGCATCTGGTTATGAGTAAGCAACAGGTGAATTTATGAGTCAGTAGCTGCCTACATGATCAGTTTACCACAAAAGGGCAGAGCCCTGCATTGTTTGGCTCGAGTTGTAAGGGGAAACTGCCGCAAGACACAATTTCCAGGTAAAGGATTGGTCTTTTCACCGGATGTGGAATGCAAATGGGCAAAACTTTTATAGCCATGATTTTCCCTACCAGACATTTATGATAGTGTCTGTATTTATTCAGGCCACATTTGGCTCCTGCTGTTGATACGGTGTCGCCAGCAAGCTGCTTGGCCTGTTTATTTTCCTACTCTATTCTATTATAATATGCTTAGTTATATTACATCGAAAACAAAGCTGGATGACTAAGTAAAGCTGTCCTGAAGGCTCACAACCCATGAGTGAAAATGTGGTCTTACAGCCCCCTGTCATCTGATAGTGTGCAAACTGTCCACCTCCACAATATCATCCCATGAAAGTGTGACATTATAGATGCTAATCCCTGCTGAGAACAGGGGGGTGGAGGTGGGAAGCAGCCCACATTTTCACCCTGGGGCCCAATAGCAGGTTATTCTACTCATGACTCCAAAGCTTTTAAAACAGCTAACCTTCAGATGTTTCGATGTTTTGACATAAATGCTAATCAGCTGCTTGCCCTCAGATTGACACGCCTTCTTTTCCGTTTTGAAACTTCTAGGAAAATAAAGCCAATGAATCAATGGCCTTTCTACAAAAACAATATTCGTGACGAGCACAATATGTTTTCTCCTCTTTAATGCAATCTTTTCTCAAAAAAAAAACAAAAAAACAATCTTTCCAGTCCAGGTCTTCAAATCACATTCACATTACACTTCTCTGTGCATAATATTCATGACAGAAAATGGTGACAACGTTTTTTTTCGGTATGTTTGATTTAAATGCTCCGGATACATCCATGTGACATTACAACGTGTTTTTCGAACAATCGAGCTGTCTTGAATACGGTCATTTAGCGGACCCTTGTGTCCCCGACTGCCGTGCTTGACCCATAAAAGCAGCATTCATTGAACAACATAGAACCAAGAATCAAACAAAAGTGGAAGGAGGAGGGTGTGTCGGCCTCTGGATGCATGGGCTCAAGTTATCTGGATCGTTAAGATAGTCTTATATGCTCAATTACATGACAAGTGGAATTTTTAAAAACAGCATGGGGTTAAAAAGATTAAGTGCCTGTGATTCGTTAGTCATCATTTCAACAATCAGTCCCCGAAAAACGCACCATTTCACATTATAAATTATTATATTCCTAAATTACATCAATTAAGTTCATCAAACAATGTTTAAGATTGTTATTTTTCTTTTTTTGGCCTACGAAATCTGTGTCATGTAACGTGACATCCAAAAGAGAATTTGCCCGCCTGATCACACTTTTCGATTTGGCACGTCATATTTCACGCTCATCAACCAACACACTTTTACACACACACAAAGAGAGAGGTTCAAGATGGTTTGACTCCCTTACTCGTGGCAGACGAGGTTGAAAGTTTACGACGGATGGATTGGTGTCACAAAGTTTATGATTTCGCAGTCATGGAGCAGATGAAAGGAGGCTGAATTTCAGGGTCATGGGGGGAATGTTAAAAGAGGCGACATGTTTTTATTAGTCCTAAGAGGTGGATAAAGAACAAAAGAAGCGTTTGTCTTACCGGAATCTCCAAAATAATCTGTCTGATCACGACTGTGTTGCCTTTATGTTTGAAACATTACCCTCGAAATGTTATAAAACCCTGATTTCTTCATTTTTGTCTATTTCTATTGATGTGCACAAGTTTATTAGCAAGATGCTGGACTCTGTAAAAAAACAAAACAATTCTCTGACCGTTCCTGATTTTCTGCTGCGTCACTGAACACCTCGACCCGAAATTGAACACAAAGCTTCCACCAGATCGTCATTTACAAATCAAATCAACCATCTCCATCTCGCTCCAAGTCACGAACCAACCAGCTGACCTTCATGTCCCTAACCCCCGTGGCACATTGTGATCAATACAAACATACTGTACATACTGTTCTCAGTGGGTTTTTCTACATGATGGGGGGTTTTTTCCACCTTTTTTTAAATTCCTGCCATTTGTACATTGTTAAAAAATATATAAAATATTAGGAGAAATTTTACAGGTTCATTCAGGTTAAAAACACAATTCAATGTTTTTCTCTTCAAAGATATTTACAAATCTCTGTGTGGTTACTAGTCGTCATTCAGCTGTCAACACAGAAGTGAGTGGGTGTCGCTTAAGCACAAAAAAAAAGAAGTAAAAAAAAGAAATGTGACATTTAAACTGCTGATTTGAGCCTTTTCTTCTTTGGAATTCTGTCTTCCTATGAAAAATGTGGAGTCAAGAGCTGCAGGAAACGTGGCGAGAGAAGGATTCAGCCCTTCGTCTTTTCTATGAAACCCCCCAAAATTGAGCTTGTTTAGGCGGTAACCCAAAAAACAGAAAGAAATATTATGTATTGTAATAAAAATGCATTTTTAAAAAAAAATTCTTTAACCAGTAAATGGTTTGTGATCTGAGAATGAAACCATTAAACCGAACTGTAAATCTGTCAGCAGGCGAATCAATAATGAAAGTAACTGTTAGTTGCAGCCGGAGGCGCAAAGTAATATATGTGGAGAAAAACAATCGTATTGTTCGTTTTTACCAAATTGCCCCGCAGCACCATGAGACGTGATTAAACTGCCGAGCATTCATCTACAGAGAGCAGTCAAACCGCCATTTTCATTTAAAGTCAAATATACAAATGACTCGAATTGAATCGTCTCATTCAACAAACAGTTTAAATAAACTCTGTTGACCCCAGCAGCTTGTAATACCTAAGGCAAAGACGCATTAAATACTTTCAGTGTGACAACATGGGAAACAGTAAGAGTTGATGAAAGGTATGTGGTGGAAAATGAACAACATACCAGTTTGTTGGATCGGTCAAGGTTAGTGGACTCACGGCATCGTGACTCAGGTCCAGTTTTTAGTTTACTGAGGTATCGACTCCTGACAGCCGCTATGGTCCGGTGAGATAGAACGTCTATGACCTTTGACCCCGTCATCTACGAGCAACACCCATCTCCTTTTGTCCCTTTAGTTTTTTTTTTTTTTTAATTAGTTCTCCATTATATGTTTAATTAGTTTCATTTTAATGCCATAGGAGATGTTGGGATAGGTTTATCATTTCAGGCCAATTAACTTCATCTTTAGAAAATTGTTACCAATGATTGTAAAGAAAATCCACTTCACATTACAATGCAGCAGAGGAGATCTATGATACTCATCAATATTAAGGTTTGAAAGTGAGTTCCATGTGGTATATCATCATGGTCTGATGACTAAGACATTATCAGGTCCGGACACATTCCCCACATGGACATGCTTAGGGGTCAGTTACTCTTTTATTGACTAGAAAGCGTATCCGTTCTGCTAAAAAGAAAATTTAAAAAATGACCATTAGTGAAATAAAAACGACCCAAACACAACATTCATACAAAGTTTCTGTAAGGCATTCCTTCACCGGGTGACCAACGCCAGCAGGGTGTGCTGCAGCTTCCTCTTCTCAAGCTTCAGCTCATCAGTCTGGTGTTTGCCAGCAAAAGAAAAAAAGTGTACTTGAGATATCCACAGTTTTTTCTCTGTCAGAGACGTCTCCCATGAGTGTTTAACACAGTTCTGGTGATGGCTTTGGTCTGTCCTGTCCTCCAAAGACTAGAAATTATACATACAGGAGAGCTCTGAAAAGTCATTAGATTCATGCAAGACTGTACAAACTCTCAGCGAACGGTCCGAGTGGGACAGTTCGTGAGGTTTAGGTGCAGTCCTATCTGCAGGAGGTGCCCAACACGCTGCCCGTCGAAGGAGTGGTGGCAGTGGCGCTGTAATGGGGGTAGTTGTCGTTCGGCGGTGGGCTCGGGAGGATGGAGTTCCCGTTGGTTGGGGAGCAGCTGAGCTGGAGCCTCCGCAGGTATTCGGCGTGGACGGGTTTGTGGCTCTGCAGCACTTTGATGGCCTCGTCCACGGTGAACCACTCCCGCTTGCGGCCTGCAGAGGGCAACAGAGCGCAGTGTATGAGTTAAAAGTAAGTTTTCACATTGGGTCTTCCCTGCATGGTGCAATAACAAAGCCATAACATACAGATTCTATCAATTCTCTGTTATTGTACAGAAGATGCAGTTCTGAATCAAGGTGATTTCACATCATATCACCGGTATTTCTTTTAAAATGCAACAAAGATTTAGGAAGTCATGAGCCTTTAATAGCTGCAGCATGTTACTCTCTAACTGTAATAGGAAGAAATAGTTCACTGCAATAACTGGAATTGGGAAGTATGACAGACTGAGGTACTCTGCAGCAAGCAAGCCGAACAGGAAGCCTTAAATTAAAAGGGGCAATATGTTAGAATTTTAGTTGAAAATGTACCACTTACGTAAAAACTAAAATTATCAACAGAATATGAATCAATACCAGTTTTAAAAAAGGTGAAATATGTAAGGTTTTTTTTTAAATATTGTGATTGTAAAGTTAGCATGCTAACCACCTAGCCCTGGACCCAAAAGCCTTTATCCTCGTGAACACCAACACTCCCCTGGTTAGCTGCACAGCTAATTGAGGTAACAAGCTAGCTATAGTAGCTACAGACGTTGATGCATAAATGGAATAGAGTTAGCAGTTACTCTAGTGATATGCTGACTCTTGTGTATTTGACAGCTGGCAAATTCTTACATATAGCACCTTTTACATTTATTCTCAGCTCATTGGTAAAGGAGAGCTCAAAGCGAGAAAATAGTGCACATAGCCGGCGTAGTAACATCAACAGCTGGAGGATGCTCTCCACTGAAGGCAGGGTACTGGTGTCCAGGCTGCTGACAGCTGTAATATACTGCAGCCAGGAACCACTGCAGCTCAGATTTATGGGCACCTGTTGTCACTGCATACCCCCTATGCCCACACAGTCTCCATGCACCATACAGGCCTTCACATAAATAACAAGATATAATTTATTAGAAAATGTGAGCTAGTTCTTACACACACACACACACACACACACACACACACACACACACACACACACACACACACACACACACACGCACACACACACGCACACACACGCACACACACACACACACATCTGCAAGCGCTCATTGGAAGGTGAGGGGAAACCGTACCTATGTTGACTGAGTCCTCCCAGGCCTCCAACGTCTCTGTGACGGTCAACACGTACACGTACGTCCGGTGCTTCCGATCCTGGTTTTGCTTTAAAACGGATGATACAAAACCATAAATACACGCAAGTATTCATATTTAGCCATCGTCTGCATTATCTGTCCAATTTACGTCCAATTTTGTACATTTCTTCAGTCACTCTGATGCGTTCTTAGCAAAAATCCCCAATATAGAAAAATGTTGCCAATTTGTGCATCTCATCCTCCTGTAACTGTACTTTATTATGCACATGTATAATAAACCGCCAGGGTAAGATGAGGACGTGAAAGCTTACCTCAAAAACACCAAGCAGGCGTCCTAGCTTGCCCTTCACACCAGCCTGGGGAACAGATGAAAAAAAACATTACAAAAAAAGGTTTTTATTTTCCTTTCTGGCTCTAGTGTACGGAAAAAAAAACAGACCGCTTCTTTGTGAGATTTAAAAAAAAAAAAAGTTTTGAGTTGCCGTGGCATTACAGCACAATCTCTCACAAAGATGAATAGAGGGTGAAAAACAGTGATCAAACCACAGACTATACTCAACAATGGGTATTGTGTATTAGATTTCAGTGTTTTAGAGAAGTGCAGGTCCGCCTCTTTGTGCTGAACTCTACTGTAACCTCCCAGGCTTTGTGTTGATATAGAAATGCCTGGCAAACAACTACCCAAACACAAAAACATTCCCAGCTAAAGTGCAGAATAAATCCCCACACCCAGACTGAGAGGTTTTTGTCCTCTGTGGCCTCACAGCTTCTTTAATTTATCAGCCAAGCCGTAATTATTATAAAATATGATTATTTCTTAATGGACCCTTGTAGTGTTTTAGACTGGCTGGATGTTACATCAATCATTTGCAATGTCCTTTCACCTGGAAACAAAAAACCTGGCATGATTCCTGAAAGAATATTATGAAATGCAGTTATGTCTGTTTCATAACACTTAACAGTTGCTTTATCAATTCCGACGCGCTTCACAGGAATCAAATTACTGTCAAGACATATGACATCTGTCCCCTTCTCCAGTCCCCTGCTCAGCATACTTCACAAGTGTCACTCTGTCTCAATGATGTGTCCAGCGGGCTGGACTGCGGGGTCTGTGAAGGCACAGGAATCCAACGAGGAGCCAAGTTTAGACCGCTGACGTGGCTGAGAACACAAGGTTCTTGAGCAGAGGGACCTCTGGAATACCAGCAGACACCTCAGTCATCCAGCCGCTGACACCAAAGTTGCCTTTCAGAAATCTCACCCTCTAACATGGATACTGGCGGACAGCTGTTAGCGCCATGCAAGTCCAGTTTTGGTTTGTGATGTCAAAGATGTGTGTGACCCCACAGGTGCACAGAGGTTTGTTGGAGAGCTTTTGCGGGATTTTCTAATGATGAATGGAAAGAACTTTCCCCATCCAAAATATCTCAGGTATCATGTCCTCAGCAGCCGCACACCGATATGTGTGATATGTGACCAAAGTAACACAACATGTCCTTATAAGGAACTATCCTTGATCAAAATTACACTGCGTGGTTGAAAGTGGGATGTTTTGGGGAATTAAAGCCTTGAGCACTGTAGCATTCAGTGCACTAAAATAAAAAAACATCAGAAATATTCAGAAAATCCTGCAGTTTGCAGAGATGTGGCCTCGAGTCACTATTTTGATAACTTGCTTGACAGAATAAAATAAATGACTTGAGACCCTATTTTAACTTGACTTGACCAAGAAAGAATGGACTGTGGCTCGCTTAACACTTGGACGAAATGATTTGCGTCACATGTCTGGCAGCTCACAACACCAAGATATTTCCAAAGGGAACTTTCTTTGCATACTGCTTTGAGTACCTGTTGCATAATGGACAGGTGGTCTCTGGATGTAGACCAACACTGTCAAACACACCAAAAAAAGGGAAATAAAACATGGGGCTGTTTTTCTTTGCTGGGAAACTGTGGAGTTCAACCACCTGCTTCCCTTCATGTGTTCATTCTCTGATTAAGCAAGATGACCTCAGTTTGACATCAAATCTCAGTTTAAGTGGTATTAAAAAAACAGGTTTATTCACCTCCTCAAACACCTCCCTCACTGCGGCGCCGCATGGCTCCTCCTCAGGCTCCATCCCGCCCCCAGGGACGATCCACTGGTCCGGGTGTCGACTGCTGCTGACCAGCAACACCTATAAAGGAAAGCACACGTTTATGAATTGTAGGACATGTCAAGTCCTTCATTTCACTGAGAGCAGGGGGGACATTTAATGAGACATTTGCCCTGCATCCAATTGTACTTCACCTCCATTCAGTGGCCTTGACTTGGCTGGTCATACTGAAACTGAGGACTTAACATGAGACGTGATCCTTGACCCTTTTCACTCGGGTCTGAAGGACAGATGACTGGTGATCGGTGTCCCCTGCTATTTATTCTCCGTTGTTGCTTACAGGATCCTAAATCTACCACAGGCCTCACAGCTTTAAATACTGAATTCTGACGTGATATTTGGTATAAATAGTATCAATCTTCCATGTTAAACAGATACAAGGAATAAATGAAAATTAAAAAAAACTTAAGAATGATTCCTATTGCTACCCCTGATAGTAGGGACCAGGAATACTAGTACGTTAAATGTATTATTATTATTATTATTATTATTATTATTATTATTATTATTATTATTATTATTATTATCTCATTAATGTAAAGGTTTAAATACTTATTGACAAAAATTTCAATGAAATGTCAAATCTTCCAAGTTGCTTCATAAAAATGAGCATCCATTACTAATGTTAACAATCTGGTTAACTGTTATATCTAAGAGGCATTTAAAAGCATTTAAAGTACAATTTGGTGATCAAAGAATGCAATTAATGGATATATTGGCTTTTTCAATGTACTACACTAAAATTTCAAATATTGTTAAATATACTAAAACTGTGTGAGCAGTGCTTTTGTTAGCTTTTTATCTCTACAAAAAAGTTTTCACCCGTTTCGGTTTGTATGTTGGTTTGTCGCCAGGATTACACAAAAACTACTGCACGGATTTCTGTGAAACTTGGATGGAGGATTAGTCTCAACCCAGAATAGACCTGTTAAACCTTTGGAGTGGATCCTGATAAACGGACAGATCCGGGATTTTTTCGCTCTATCATACCGTTCTAGTATTTTATCATATTTTTCAGTGAAAACTCCCTCTTGTTTTCAAGGATTTTTGTTTGGTTTTGCTTTTCAGAGGGTACTAGTATCTGTCTACTTTGCAAAATAGCATTTTTTTTTTTAGCATTTTTCCAGTCCAGCAAAGCAGCTCAATCACTGCCAGTTTTTAAGCGCTTCCACCACAACATGACCTCAGCAAACAATGCATGTAAACCAAGCATGAACCACCCAAATCCCGCCAGTGCTCCCCCTGAGCGGCCTGCGGGGCTTGAATTACACTACAGTTGCAGTGTGCACCGATATGCCATGGATCGGATGTGCCTGTGACTGCAGTTTCTGGCAGTATCCATATAGCAACCACAACAGACCGACAGGGCACCTGCTGTAAACATTAACGCATGTGTATGGAGCGCTTCAATCGGTGTTAAAACACAGGAAACGGGTCATATAGCCAATATAAGAAAACCCAATTAGATAAGATTCATGTGCAGTCTTGTCCGCTTCATTTGTGATTCATCAGCATCGTCTCACTCTCACAGCTTGTTATCATATTTACTAACACACGACTTTCAGTGGACACACCTGCAGCAAAGCGACATGTGTAAGCAGCTTGTGCGACATACGGCGACATCCACCTCTGCCTCCCATCTGATCACCATATCCAGTAATCTGCCAGAGGAGTCAGCCTGTCACTTAATCCTAACTGAGCTTTCGCATGTCTTCCCTTACGTTCTCTAATAGGATTGGGGCCGAGCGTCTTCAAGGGTCAAACCGATTGGACGGCACATGCTCGGGGGCCTCGGCAGCCAGCGCCGGCGGCTGCCGCCTTCCTCACGTGCCGCGTTCACCCAACTCGGCCACCTGCCTTTTTCCCCAGACTATATAGGTTAGGATGAAGGGCGGGAGGCGGAGGGCGAGGGGAGCTGAGTGTCACTATACAGTTCGAATGCCGAGTGTGATGATGTGGATTAAATGTGAGCATGGTCAGTAAACATTTACCGGAGATGAAAAGGGAACAAGAGAAACACACAGCAGGTGTTTATCCTATGCAACAGATGCTTGTCTTATATGGTGTACAGTAAGCGGTGTGTTTTTAAGGAAGGTGCATTTACACTCGCATAGGAATAATCAATGCTGGTGCAGAACATGACGTCTTCTCAGGAGAGTGCAAACTGTTAAAAGAAATGTGCCAAGTTGAACCTCATAACTCGGTTGAAGGAGCTCTTTGATAGAGAGGCTGACACTTGCCAACTGAAGGTAAACTTTTGTCCTTTTAAAAGAGCACTATGTAGTTTAGGAGAAGAAATCCAAGTCAGATTTTTAATATTTACAATATTAATGAAGTGATAATAAAAACTCAGATATATTTATCTTATTTTCAAACTGAACAAACAAGCTTTTCTCAGAGGAAATAAGGTCCCCAGAACACAGTTTGAAGCTAGAAAGGTGGCAGGGTCCGCCAAATGTAAACAAAGCATGAAACAGTATGAAATTGTGTTGTCCTTTAAGAAAACGAGAGTTTGTTTATTTTGTTTTTTTAGGCAAAATAAATCAGTCAATGAAGATCTTCCCCCACCCCCTAAGACTTTAGTACATAGTGCACCTTTAACATTAAATCTGAGAAAACTAAAAAAAAGACAGATCCAGATTTATTTTTTGCCCATGACATAATATAAAAATCCATTCCCTCATTCTTGTTTTGCAAGTGATTGATTTTGAGTACTCCAACCTGCTGCCCCTCGCTGTCTGATTGTTGTGTCTCTGTGCCGAGCTGCAGCCAGCGAGGCTTAAAAGGATATCACTGGTGTCAACGTGTCCTAAGCCGACAGTGTGATGTATACAAAACAAAAAAGCCACAGAGCTTCCGGGGCAGCGAGGACAAAGCCAAATTTCTGCTTTGCTTGTTCCATTTTTATCTTTCGGTCGCTGCCCCACAGGAACACAGGCTGCATTTAGCTTTGGTTTTAATGAATGTAGGAATGTGGAGCGCCCAATCGACATATTACAAACTGCATGTAATTAAGATTTGTTTCTTCACACGTGCTTCTGAGATGAATACGGCGACATATTCATAAGAGGGAGCAGCGGGGTTCGGTTAAGCCATTACTTCTAGCTAACTATCAAATGTTTAAGCTAACTATCAACTATTCAGCTGTTAGGTTAGCCTACTCTTAACTATCAACCATTTAGCAATTACCTTGGCCAACTATCCACCATTTATCTATGCCCTTCAGCTAACTATTTACCATTCCTTAGCCTACATTTGGCTAACTATCAACCACTGACCATTTCAACACCTCATCTATAACAATTACCTGTTTGGACTGCTCATCATTCCTTTTAGCTATCCACTTCAAATCATTTATACTATCAGCTGACTGCTTAGACACTTTCTAACTGCTTTCCAGGATCTATAATTTGTAAAAACGTCACACATGAGCTTAACTCTTTTTGCGCTTTCCTGTAACTCCTGACAAAATGGGGAAAAAAAGCAGCATTACCCTAGACTCCTCAGGATACAGTGAACAGCATGATGACCGACCAAAACAACTCACACCGTCATGACAGTTGAGTCACCTGACAGCTGTATTCTGAAAGCACAGAATACTGTTTACTATTTGGAAAGAGGGGCTGGATAAAGGAGAAACCCCAAAGGATGGCCGTAGTATGTCCCACTGACATTTGACTGTTTTGCAACTCACACCGCTTACCAGGGGCTCCTAGCGTGAAAAGGGAGGTGGGCAAATTCTGAGGTAACATACCGTAAATCTACTCCGGGTCATAAAAAACACTGGACAACTGTCAGACTGTTGTGGCGTCATGGGGTCTTTCTTTTCCAGAAATCCATCTAACAATTTAAAGTTACTGAAAAAGCTTAAACTCCTGGTTAACCAGCATGACATGGCATAAATGATGAGGTCTCTTGTGTAAACTTATTAAGAAGAGGAGCAGTAACTCTTATCAGAACTGCGGCTGGTAGTGAAACACAGCCTATGACAGCAAGTCCTCTGGCATGGCCTCAAACAGGGACAGCAGGCAGGGATATTCTGGAGGACATAAACACCTCCTCCTCCCGAAGGAGGAACGCCTGTAGCTGTCAAATAAAGAAGGGCTCCAAATGCCAGGCCAGGCTGGGTGCCGCGGGGAGAAAATGATGGAAATCCAAGACGCACAAGTGCAGGGGTGGAATCAATAGTGCTAAGACAGTAATATAGTCGCTTCATTATACTGGTATCAGCAAATAAGAGGAGCCATAAACAGGGGATGCCAGAGACAAACAGCGGGAGAGGCAAAGGCAGGGAGAGACTATTGCCTATGTTTCTGACTTTATGATGGAGCATCCACTCACACTGATAACCTGCCCCTCCTGTTTCCATCATGACAGTGTTTACGATCTGCTGCAGTACCTTTCAACGCGGAGCAGCTGGGTTACAATCTGATAAAGATTATAAAAGGTTATGGCTAGATGAGTCCTGATTACACTCTAAAAATATAAATGGTGCATAGATTGGTGGCATTATTTAAAGTTTATTTGAATAAACTCGCGCTTGTAAATCATAAGACAAACAAACAATTTTAGTGTTGCATTTTTGCAGCTATGAAGCAACATCAGCAATATTCAATCTCATTTAACCTCTGTTTTGGTCTCCACCAACTCCTGAGTGAATTAGAAGCTGAAATAGAAGTGAGAGCCATGAGCCTGAAACAAAACTGTAAATGTGCTATAAAGCTCTCCAAAGCTACAGTTGATTACAGTGTGAGGTTATAATTTCTCTGCAGGTTAGTCAATAAAAGTGTTTCATCTTACGTTACAGAGTCATTTAATTTACTGCTATCTATAAATATTGGTTATAGTATCTTAGATCCATAGTCATGCTTCTGATGTGTAACCAGGTGAGAAAGTGGCGATTACATTATTTCTCAGAAACTGTTAATAAGCTGCACACCCATAATTCTTTCACTGTGCACTCCAGTGCACAATATCCAGTTAGATTAACTAACCAAATACAGAACCATCAGCGTTACTCATTTCAAATTTCAATTAAATGCATGAATGAGTAGACTTTATTTAATCATTCAGAAATAAACTAGAACTACTTTTTTTCCCCCTTTTACTCAGGTGCCCCGCTCGGCTATCAGTGCCGTCCCTCTGCTTTGTTAAGTTCCTGTTTCCCTCTGTTGGGAGTTTAATTGCTGTCATAGCGTACCTCGCCCTGAGGGCTCAGCTTTCTCCTTTCCTCTCCAAAACAAACAGTCCAGTAGAAGCATGTATGGCTCTTATTACACCACAGTAGAGTCTCCAATGTCTAGGAACTAATTGTATGTATGTGGGCATGTGTTTAAGAAATGCATTAATAACGCAAAGCCCCGTTTCTCAAGCTTCCTTGGATGGTAATTTGTCTTGCGAGCACCCAAAATCACTATTGGAGCACGAGATTGGTTCTCCGACTTCTGCAGCATCATCTCCGGCTGCATGAGCCAACATGCCTGTCAAAGCCTGAAAATCCTGAGGGTGATTGTCACACCTACACACTTCTGTTGTCACAATATCCTCTGACTGTCCTTTCCTGTAAATTCAAGTTAAGAGAAAAGAAGCACAGTGTACGAATGACTTCGGAGACTAATTATGCAAGAATGCAGTCGTGTAGGTACAACGTTTTATAACAATATGAACAAAAATCTTTGAAAATCTCAAAATCTCTTCCGTGTTCCTTCCTACACCTAAAACTCATACATGATGACATGTATCAGTGAGCAGATATACCTGTGTCTGATCTCTGTGTTGTACAGCAAAACACTGCAGGGCTCAGGTAGACCTCTCCGTGCCAGTCTAGTGGAACCAGACTGGGCTGCTTTTACAGTTTATTGTGTAACACTTTGTTTACGCCAAGCTCAAAGAGGAGGCTAAATTTAGATGGGCAGGAATATGCCACAAGAACAGAGATGTGGTCCTGATGTTTGGACATAAATATGACTTACTAGTATTGCGGACAGATGGTTGTTATTAGTCACAAAAAGGATCAGGTTACTAACGGGACATAATAAATGTGAGAATAACTTGTAGTGTTGTCAAAATGATCAAATTTCGAGTCATATTTATTCAGAATATTTGAAACGGTCTTAATACTTTAATACTTTTCTGCCGCATCAAAATATCCGTACCAGCTGAGCTTTCTCATCCTCTCCTCTTTCTGACAGTGAGTTGACATGTGCTCACTAGTTATAAAGGCTTAATCTAAACAGAAATCGTGGATGTATTGAGTAAAAAGATTAATATTAGATTATTAATATACAGACTTTCAGCTGTTCTCTGCCACAAGCTAACAGGAGAAAAATCTCACACCGTTGTTATATTAATCTTTAATGGAAATCTAAAGTTATGTGCCCACGATGTTGTGTAAATTTTCCCTGCAGTATTTTAAATGGTATACTTGGTATTTCTCAAGGTACTGTATCAAAGTTATAGATTCCAGTATCGTGACAACCAATAACTCACGGGTAACCCAAAACTGAAAATCTTAACTACTTAATATAAAGCGGGTGTATAAAACAAAACTTCCACAGGCTGATACAGGCAACTAAGTAAGACGGGGGAAAATGTATATGTGTATCTATTTGTTTACGTTTCGAACTCACCCTTTGTCACTTACATTAAAAGGTGTACTATGCAGTTTTGTGATAGAAATCATAATCAGAAGAGAAAGATCTTCATCGACTGATTTTTTTTTTTTAATGCCTAAACAGACAAACTGATTTCAACAGATTCATACTGTTTCACTTTGTATATGTGTGGCAGACCCCGCCACCTTTCGAGCTTCAAACAGTGCTCTTGAGGCCTCCGAGTTTGTATTATGACCTCATAATAGTGGCCCTTTAAATTTTTGAATGTTTGCACCTTTAACCCTTTAGTTTTTTTATTCTTTTTGTTGAGTTAAGTGGTTTTTCCTAACCTACTGTCTGGTTTGCTGTGGGTGACTACATTTACTGTTGCCTTATAGTTTGTTTTTTGAGAAATATGAATAGATGAGCTTCCAAAAACACATCATGTCAAGGAAGGTTTGAGGATATGTTGTGTTTTTGACTCTTGTGACACCCTTATACCTGTGAGCTATAACGGCTTATGCATCTTTAACTGGGTAGAGGGTTGTAAAATACTACAGGAGGCTACCGTAAAGCTTTTTAAAAGTGGGTCTGTAATGTATATATCACCTAGAAGACTCTTGAAGACACAACAACAACATGAGTCTGTCACCCAGTATTCATTATTTACATGGTAAAGGCCCCTTTAAATCCCCATCCACATAATTGCTACGCAGCTGCCGCTCAAGGCCGGCGGGATGCAGCATAATCATGAATGGCCACTGCCTGGTCACGGGTGCTTCCCCCATGCCGTGGTATTAAATGTGGCGACACTTGATAGATATACTTAATTATAGACCCGTGGCCCATATTCTCGCGTCCTCAGTCAAACACACGCCGATGTTAAACCCCCACTATTAAAGGAAGCGTGCGGCGGAGCGCCTCGCCCCCTCCGTTAGCTGCCTCAAGCAAGCAGACAGCTAACAGGAAGCAGGGCGAATTTGTCTTCAAAATAAGAGCTTTAAATTGCACCCCATTGAAGGTTAGAATGGCGATCTTAGCGGGGGGGTTTTATTTTGAAAGTGGCGACCGTTATTAGCTTGCCGCTAAATGAAGCTAGCTCGACAGCAGCCCCCTTTTTTTTTCTCCTCTCCCTTCTCCTCAAACTAGCCTAAACTGGATGGCTCAAGGCGCATCAGCAGCAGCATCAACAGCAGCGACACAAACCAAAACAGTGACATTGAGGGGGGAAAGTGAAAAGCCGTGCGCTTACAGCTACACCCAGAGGGCGACGCCATGAATCAAAACCCAGACGCATTATGAAAGATGAACGTCAGTTTTATTCACAGTCGCCCATGTGTTTGTTTGAATGACGGGGTGCAGACGGGGGGGGGTGACTAGGCCACAAAGTCATACACAACCTTTCAGCTCCACACTAACGTTACACTGCGGGATGTCTTACCTCTTCTTCGCGTTCATTCTTGAAACACAGACACGCCGCTCGCTTCTTAAAGCCCTCGCCATCGTATGTCCTGGTCTGGTTCGGCTTGAGCTTCATTGTTGGGGGGGGGGGGGGGGGGTTTGTTTGGCCTCCTTTTTTCCTTTCTTTTTTTTTTTTTTTTAAAGATAAACCCGGCAAAAACACACAGAGAAGAGAAGAAGAAGTTAACAGCGGAGCCGCCGCATCGTTGCTGCTCTCTGCATCCGTGGTCCGAGATGGTCGGGAATCAGAGGAGGAAGGGCTTGTTGGAGAGATCCCAATGGCAGCCGTCAAGTCGGTCCTGGATGTATGTTCTCCTCCTGAAAAAAAACCAAAGTGCGTCTCGGAAGAAGAAGAAAAAATCAAGGCTCCAGCTGATGCCCGTGATTTCCAGTCGGCAGTGAGTGTGCAACCCCGCAGGCACAGATCTTATGTAGACTACAGCCTACACAGCACAGCCCTCCTCTGGACCCATTTGCGCATGGCCGCTGACTCAGTACAATGAACAGGCAGGCTGGAGGTTTAGATATACGGATCACTCCTTTCTGGCAGCGATGAGCTCATTGGTTGGGCTGGTCTCGGTGGGCGGGGCCACACTTCTGGTCCAAAACAGCGATGATAAACAAATGCGTAATTTGTGCACATCTGTAGCAGAGCGCTGCAGAACACAGGGGCCTTTTTTTTTTTTTATTAAGTGTGCTACTTAAAGAGTGTGCAACCGCTGCTGAAGATGCTCATGAAAGGAGGACTGTGTCTAATGTATATAATAACTGCTAATGTTGTGGTGACCAGCCAACAGGAACATTTTCAGGTTTTCTTAATTTGATAAGTTGACTGCTCACACAAATGTCTAGATTCTGTTTTGGAAACACTTTTGGTCTAAAAATGGTCCAGTTTAACAGATTTAGTCTGAAAGCTCTGCATCAAGCCGACAGAAAGACATCATTGTCTAATGCCACCAAGGTTACTGGCAATCCCCAAAGTCCCATAAAAAATGCGGATGTCTACAGCCTTGATGTTCCCGCGGTGCATGGTTAAAAGAAAAAAAAAAGTTTAAAGAAGCATATGTGACAATTTATGTTTTTAAAAGTCAAAAATGACATTGAATTAATAACAGAATATGAGAAAAAACAGTTTAGGGAATAATTCTAGCTATTGTTTTACGTGGGATTTCGACGCAAGTTAGCATGCTAACCAGCTAGCCCTGGCCCATCCACTTCCATGATACCACTCTGAGCTCCCTGACCAGACCACTAGCTGCATGGCTAACTGAGCTAGCTAGCTAATGGCAGCTACAGTTTGCAGCAATTAGCAGAATCTCTCTTGATACGCTGCAAGTATAAATGATTAAAGTTAAAGGAACCTCTGTATTGTGCTGGAGGCTTGTCGTTAGGGTGTGATAGAAACAAGAACATGTAATTAAACATAGATGATCAAATGAATCAACCAGTTAAAAAATGCTTCAAAAATCCTAAAAATATATAGAGAAAATATAAGTGCGGGGTATCATTAACTTAAATTAGCTGAAATAAAGAATGTCTCCATGAAAATGATAAAACACAAAAGAAGCTCTGTGGAACTTCTGTGTTGTGTCGTCAGTTTATGTTAGCAGTCTCCATTTGTAAACCAATCACAAATCGTCCACAGGCTTGTAGGCAACCAAGAGAGACGGGGGATGGCCTCATTTCTTTCAAGACATGTTGCAATCCGCTTACATAAAGTGACTTATATGTGTGCACAGCTACAACTTGTTATGTAGAGCCCCTTTAATGATGTCTTAAATTCCATTTAGTTGCTTTGGTTTCACGGTTCTGGTGTTTTTCATAATGGCTCGCTGTTGTATGACTTATTGAGACACATGAGTTAAACAGAGCCATATTTAAGTGTCAGTGACATCAGATTTTTTTTTTCCTATAACAAATCAAAATGTGTGCAGTGAAAAAGCCCTGTTGTCAATTCAGATGAAACAGAAAGTATTTAGAGGGATTTTCCTGGAATTGTAAGGTTGTAGGTTCAATCACAACACATGCAATCCCCACCTTGCTTTTATCTTAGCGGGGTGTAGAGCACCATTTCTGTAATCAAAGCCGTAAACTCCCCAAAATATGTCAGGAATGCCATATTAGTCATCATGACCCTCCAGGCTTGGAGCCACTCTCACCACTCCTAAAATGATTAAACCTCAGTCTCAGTAATAATGCCATTCAGCGCAAACAAATAAAACCAGCCCTGTTATAATCTCATGTATTTGTCACAAAGCAGTCAACTGTGACATTTTTATTGCACTCTTATGGGAGTTTTCCTTGGGGAGTTCCATGTTTTAAGTTCCTGTTTCAGTGTAATGGTACAATGTGTCATGGTTTATTCGCCGAAGAAAAACTAGAACGTACATAAAGTTATTTTTTTTTTATGTTTTAAGATCAGTGGCTTGGAAAAAAAGCAGTATACCAGTAGCTTAAACTGGACACTTCAATGTTACCTTTCTTTGTATTCGTGTTTTGGTCGTGTTTTTTGGTCAGACTTTGCACAAGATCACGTACCGCACGTTCGACAGGTCATGGGAAAGTTACATCTAATCCAGTGTGTTGGGTAATCAATCGTCAACTCCCATCTTTCGTTGAATTTGCATCATCCGTGAGGTTCTTTTCACTCCCAATTAATGTGAAATAATAAATAAAAAAAAAAAAAAAAAGATAGGGATGAGGTATTTTCACAGTCATTTAAGCAGCGGTGTGAAGGTGTTTTTGACTGAAACGCGTTTCAATGTGAGGTCAGAGGTCGCATTGTTGCAGTACAGCCTGTTTGGGAGAAGCTGTCACTGAGCACAAGCACCACTCCTTACTGCTGCTCCCAACTAAACACACGAGGGTCTGTCTTCAATCATATCTGATGGCACTCCCATGTTGTCGCCCAGGTTCATGCGAGCCTCGTATCATTTATGGTCATTGAAAAACAACCATCCCTTCCCTTGGTAACCACTGTAATTGCATTGTAAGCAGGCGCAACTTATTCACTGATTAATCACAGTCACCGTTTCAGTGATGTAACTCATAAGTGGCATGGGATGCATTCGATAATCCGACCATGGTCCGATGTTGACATAGCAGAGTGCGTTTGTGGATGACGCACGGATCGTCTGAGGGGAAATCTGCGCCCAGGTGCTTCCCCCCCCCCCCCCCCCCCCCCCCCCCATCAGTTCACCTTGGACCTGCAGGCCACAGATGATCACATGTCGCAACCCTGCAGATAACACCAAAAGCTCGATTGACTTCCAGGAGACAAAGACCGATCAAAGAACGAGATTGATCAAGCGGGTCAAAACGTTGAGACAGTTCACTTGTTTTTTGAAGATAACCGAGTTTTGCTGCCGATGTTCCTTTATCTTATCTTTCGGCCTTCTGTCGGGCCGTGGCAGACGGTGTGCTGGCAAAATGTGACAACCTAATGCGCGTAGTATCACAATTTCCTTCTGCTCTGAACCGTCGCATGATGTCTACAACAAGTGAACAGAAAGAGTGATACATTAAACAATACTTCGGTTGTCAGGGTAGGCAAAAAATGTCTGCCATGATAACTCCTTTCAGCCATATTCCCCCCCGGTAGGTGCACACATATCTTGAGTAAATTATGGGAACAGGCGCTCACCAGATCGCCCAGAAATAATCACTACTCGTACAAGTCATGTTATCATTTTAACAACAGTGTTTATCGCTCGCTTGTGACCGAAATACGACAAGCCCGCGGGTCATCGAGTTACCGCCGGTCAAACAGCACCGTCTCCTTTTTATAGCGGGTTAACTTAATACTGACATTACACTGACGCGATTATGATTATGATTATGATGACTCGAAGATGAAGTTATGATTCGGGCCATAACAAGGGTAAAAATAGAGTACAGGACGCACGCCTTATGAAGACACAAACAGACATCTGAATGACGTAGACAACTAAAGGAATATAAAAGATGAACACAATAGCTGTGGATGATGGGAAATGCTTGAATGAACATGTGGATTGTTAAAAGCAACTGTGTATTTGATGGATTAAGAGATAACCTAAGTCCAAAAGTGATTGGAAAAATCAGATTATACACTGCAAGTGACATTTCTGAGGATTAAGGATTAATGCACGTTACCAGGGGGAAGGGGGACGTGCTCGAAAATTAATGTATTTATAGAACTGTAGTGTCATTTTCGTGTGATATATGATGGTAAGTAATTTATAACGGTCTAAAATTAGAGTCCTGCTCCCAGATATAACAACAGATGCTCCGTCATGTTATCTCAATGGCATCAGTCACTGTGGCGGGGAAATAAATCGTTCTGTCAGCGTGCTCCTTAAAGTGGTTTATCATCTTCTTCTTGCATAGCAAAGGCGGGCAATTAAGAGGTCCCCTTTTTAGCCGAGGTGTGAGGGGCAATGGAAGGATCCCATTTCTCCTGGCTCCCATCGGAGGACAGATGGAGGATCGAAGGATCCAGAAGTGAGCGTCTGCCCATCGCCATCCTCGCACCTACCGGGACAGTCAGAGGACATCTGCTTCCTGACGACGAAAGGGGGCTCAGAGTACACACACACAAACACATATAGCCCATCACACATTTTCACCACGGTATGTACACATGGATCTATAGAAATACACACACACAGAGACAGGAATACTCTCACACACATGGAAGTCTAATCTGCGTCTTCGATTGCCTGTGATCCACTCAGTGTTTGCAGCCAACTCCGATTACGCGTATAAAAGCCTGAGCTGATTAGCTCACCCATAAGTCTCTCCTTTGACCTCAGCGTCGAGCCTTCAGACGTGAGCCATGTGTGGGAATGGCCTCATGCCAGAAGGAAAATTAGAGCCACGAAGCTGAAATGTCTTGTAACATATAATTCTGGACAAGATGACGACAATGAGGCATCATCTATTCCCTCCTAAATTTAGTGAATGGATAATCATGCAGTTGCCATCAGGCTAATTTTAGATCGGGCCATCTGTTTTCCCATAATGTCTCCACAATTAGACACCAATTAAGCTCTGGTAAATTCGGCTTATATTTACAATGACAAACATAGATCGGGCGTTTGTTTTCATATACTCGGGTTGAGGTGAATGTTTTGGTGGAATGGAGCTCGTCCAGTGATGAAGCGAGGTTCAGACAGACAGTCCAAGGCTGCTAAGATTGATGTGAGCTGCTGTCACTGTTGTATATTGAGCCTGGGACGCCTCTGAAAATTGATCTGTGCCCTCCATGAAGGTGTTTCTTCACCACTGTGGGAACAGAGTGTTCAGAGAGCCTGAGATTTTCTGCCTGGCCATGAACCTATAGTGTTAGTGTCATCGAAACTATAAGAACATGTTAATATATTCAACGTATTTTCACCGTTAGCCCAGTCGAAACATAATCATTGACGACGGCTTATTAGTCAACTGGTAGTCCGGATATCAGGGTGGTATGGCATTTTGGATCAGTCAAGTGTGGAGATAGAGATGAACTTTTACCTATTAAGGAGGTTATAACAACTTCTCCTACTGGGTTTTTTAAAAGGGTCAATTCCCCCAAATTACTACTAAATTTGCCATTTTCTCAATAACTTATAGTGGCACTTCTACTGTGCATCCACCTACACTGGCTTGCTTGTACACAGGCTTTGTAGACCTTTGTGGAGGGAATTTCATTTGTAATTTCACACCAGAAACCAAGACAATGGAGCATTGAATAGGCTAATCCCCTGAACTGTCCAAAGTGGGGCCTGCTGGCCAGAGTTGGCCTGCCATAAGTTTCAATTCGTCAGACTGGCATGTTGCTCAGGGGAACTGAGCATTCTAGAAACAATTTGTATGAAACTATGAATTTTAACATGCATTGTTTTTATAGTAAATCTCAGGCAATCCAATATTCACTTTCTTTTATGCTCCGTTTTGGTCTCCACCATCTCCAAAGGGAAATATCTGGGTTTTATAGCAGCTAAATGCTCCCCTTTGTTCACCAACTGGTCAATTCATAACGTTGTCTGTCCAATATCTAGTAATGGGTAGTGCACAGTGAGTTTGTCAGAGAACACAGACGGTACTGCTGCTTAAATTAGGCTGGCTGGCATGAACGTTAGCGTCAACAACAATAAAAAATGAGGGCTAGGTACGGTCGCAACTGTATGGAGAAGGTCTGAACGACTTTTTCCAGCCTGTGCCCCGTGAGATCACTGTGGAAAACTCACATCAACATCTCTCTTAACAGTTTATACAACAGAATAAATACAGGTCTCAAAGGCTGCCGATGCAAGGCCGACAATAAGTCAGTTGCGAGGGCTGTGGGACACAATGGAGGGTTGTTGGTGCACATTAAAGCCTGTCATTATGATAGCTGGGACAGAATAGACTCAACCCGGGTAAACATTACTTAGGGATGAATTACCTGGTGCAATCAGAGAGACGGGGAAGAATGGGGCGAGGTCATAGCTTATTTTTTATCGGCAGATCAATAAAAAAACGGGAATACAAATAAATGTAAAAGAATATATGTGCAAACTTATTTTACGATGGTCTTAAAAATAATAAGACTTCACTGAGTAATGTTGGCTTCAGACTTCTTGAGGCCACCTCTGTGTAACCTTTCCCTTACAATGATGCCTCTGTCTCCTCGAGGTAGAACAAAAACACAGACACTCTATAATCATGTGAAGATTGGGCTTTAGGAGGCATAAACAAAGCCAGACAGTGATAGTGAGAATGTGGGAAAGTTGTCTGAGAAAAGCGTTAATGACACATGGGCAGAAAATATAGGTGGACTCGACACGTGACTGTGGCAAAGGCCCGAGGCGGTGACTCAGGGCTATGAAGAGGAAATCAAACTTCCTCGCTTACCTGAGAGCTGCCCTGAACCCTCATCACACACTCATTTAAAGGAAACTATTTTCAGATGCAAAAGGTGTTCAAAAGTGAGATAAAACTGACAAGTTTTAGAGCTTTACGGATTAGCGGAAAGTCAAAGAAAATCCGTCTTGTAATGTCATAATCCAACACTGAACTTTCATCTGTGTGGATGAGGATGTCTGAGCTCAGCGCTCAAAAACCCAACAATAAAAAAAGACGTGTGCGCTAAAAGAACTTCACAAAGAAGCCATCTGTGGAAAACCATAGTTTACGTATAGGCACATTATGTAGGTTTGGAGAAGAAATTCAAACTCAAAATTTCAGTATCTATAACATTAATGATGTAATAATACAAACTCAAATAGCTGTTCTCAGAGGAAAATAAGTCCCCCAGAACACTGAAGCTAGAAAGGTGGCAGGGTCCGCCACATATAAACAAAGTAAAACAGGATGAAACTGTGTTGTCCTTTAAGGTCAGTTTAAATGCTAGAAGTTCCAAAATGTTAAAAGAGCAGAACAACAGGATCATCAATTCTGCTCACTCAAAAGCAGGAAAAACCTATAAAGTCAGTCGGTCAGACAGTCGGCCATTATGGTGTTCGATACTGCCTGCTCTGACGGGTCTTGTTTTGCTTTGCCCTCATGCTGGCATTTGCAAGGCCAGGAAATAAAGTGGGTGACATTGAACGAATGTCATGAAAATCATCGGTGGAATTAATGCAGTACAAACATCAATTTTATTTCCTTCCGCTACAGCTTGTGGGCAAAACAAGGAGACCTGTCTGAACACACGTTATTGAACACCTCACTATCAACAGGAGGCGAGCCTCACATGTATCCAGACATTGTTAAGAGGCTGGTCTATTGTTGTCATGCAACAGATCCATCAACACACAACAACCCACTGACAACAATGACTCATATTATACCTGACAACATCTTCTTAAGTTTTTACAACACATGTATCATCAGCTGTTCTGGAGGTTTGGACATACGCTGAGTGTCATTGTTCCGCTCTTGGAAATGGAAAGGTCGTTCAAGTCAGAATTCTACGAAATGCACGTCCCAGTAAACCATAACGCTTGAGGTGTGTTCAGGTTAAGGCACAAAAACCACTTGGTTAGGGTTCAGATAACATCATGTTTTTGCTTAAAATACCTGTATTGGTCGCCACAAACACGACTGGAGATGACCGGTTTTGTCACCACAAACACGTCCAGACATTCTCCTGAGATTTCTTAAAAGTATCCAGCAGTGCCACGTAGTCTTGAACTGCGATCACTGGCTTGGCACTCCTCTCAGCACCTTTCAAGTGGGAGCGTAGGCCAATCTAGCCTTAGTTCACTGACTTCACAACATGGGCTGAATTACCTTCTTTTGAAATTAATTTTTACTTTATGTGGTGTTTGTGTTGTGAAACATGCAGAAATAACTCTTAAGTCGTTTCTGTTTTCACTAAGATGGTCGGTGCTTGATGGAAGTTCAGATACTTGCCCTCAGTTGCTGCTCGTTTTCCCAACTGGATGGACTGGGAGGCATTTAGATCGGATGTCGGGAATACCTACTTGAAAACTATCGTCTTCCAAGTTGCAATGGATTGCAACATTCTTCCCTCTTCTCCAACTGGAGGACTGTTTGTTTAGCCCGAGGATGACTCATTGGCTGCAGTCAACGTAGTTTATTTACTTCCTGGGGTTGATTTTACGTTAGCAGAATGTATGATAGTGTCCGTTGGTGAGCTTCACCAAGCTAGCATTTCACTTTCACTATCGAACAATGTAGTCTTTCTTTTCCAGGAGTGATTTTTTTTATAATGTGCGTGTTGCTCAATGTCTTCCCTGCTCTCCTCACATCTTCCAGTCCCCTCGGGGCATACAAAACATTTCATTTGTATTCAGCTAGATTCATTGTTTCAATTTTGTGCAATTAATTTAAGGGTTTTCTCCAACAATTGTTTAGCGAAGGTGGTAAACTACTCAAAACAACTCATCTAGTTATCGTCAGAATAGTAACTTTGCTTTGTTTCCCCTTGAAGATACTGTTTTAAGTCATAATGGTGTGTTAATGTTTTATCATTTCCACGTGCTTCTTTTTGTTTCGACTATCTTAAGTGCATGATGAAACGCTTTTTCGAAGCATTACGTAACTTGTCATTACATTGATTATTTTGACCATATTATCTATGTTTAATCACCTTTTCACATTTCAGATATAATTTTTGAAAAAGGCCACCATGTAGTGTGGGAGAAGAAATGAAAACTCTCAATATCAATGAGGTAATAATACAAACTCAGAGATGTTCATTTTTTCCATGACTGAATAAACAAGCTGTTCTCAGAGGAAAATAAGGTCCTCACAACACTGTTTGAAGCTAGAAAGACGGGGGTCTGCCCCATATAAACAATGTAAAACGGTATGAAACAGCGTTGTCCTCTAAGGTCAGACACCCAATGAATATCTTTCTCTTCGGATTAAAATTTGACATAGTGCACCTTTAAATACCAGCCATTCCAAAATGTTCCAAACAAAGACTTTAATTAGTTTCTTTCTCGTCTGAATAAAATTTCTTCCCAATACGACACAGTGCACCTTTAATTCCTTTACATAGACTAAATAGATTATTTCCCAACATTTCTAACAACCTCTTTATCTTTCAGTACACTAGAACTCGCTAATTTAACAGTCTGGCTGTTACTGTAAGTACATTGCACCATTGGCGTGATGTGACACAGCTATTTAAAACTGCAGCAAAAACCCTCCCTGTGTAGAGACGCTTTCTATATGTCTCAGCAGAGTCTTTTCCTCATCCCTTCCCTGAGGTGTGGTGCTGTTTTATGAATGAGCTGTTATGCAAGAAAAGGTGACCTGAATACAGACAGACAGGGAGGGAGGGAGGGAGGGAGAGTAATGTATGGCTGCAATTCAAGTGACATCACTGTGTTGTGAAGAAACTTGTATGATTCATTTTGGAGGCGGTCGTTTGCTGCTCCGTGACATCTGCTGCGGATCAGGTCACATCGGGAGCTATGATGAATTCTGATGGATTCGCAAGTGTTATCGTGCGAAAGCTGGAGATTTACTGGTGTTTATCAAGGTGTTCAGGGTATAATCATCTTAATGACCTGATAATAACCAGCGCTGGTTGTGTGGTTATCAAAACGTCTCTGCCAGACGAAGTTGACAGTGCGCCAGGGCAGCGTGGTTTATGTGCGTGTGAAAATCTATCTGTGATTGGGCCATTATCGAACTCTGTGTGCTGTTTTGCAGAGCAAATCCATTTAAGTGTACACCTCTGCCAACCGCAAACCTTTCCTTCATGCCTGAGACTGATTGAAGTGTGTGCTCGCTACTGATCTACCTGCCGTCACACCTGCCTCGTCTCTGTCTGATGTTTATATGAATTCAGGGCTTGGGGGCCTTCGTTTTTTAGTCAGATCAGTTATAATATTATTAGTCAATAAATATTAATAAAGACTAAATTGGTAAATGATTATCCCTTTCGCCACTTGCAAAATGTTTGAAGTTGTTTTCTTTTAAGCAACAACTCGCACTAGCAGCTCTGTGAGGCTCAACCTAAAAGTGCAGACTTTACTTTGAGCTGAATGCTAACCTCATCTTGCTAACATGCTAATCAGTTGTTTACCATATTCATCAAATAAGAATACATTTTCTAAACCTCTGTCTGAAAAAGTTGACACCAAATGTCATAAAACTTTTAACACAATGTCAACATATTTTTTTGGCTGTATTTGTTTTTTTTTTGTTTGTTTGTTTGTTTTTATATCAAAACCCTTTATTCAGTTTTAACTATATTTCATTTAGATTGTGTGATTATATATTATGTATTTTACTGTTGTTATTATTATTAGATCCTATTTTATTTCATTAACAAATCAACTTTTATATGCAATATTTTTTTTTTTTTTTATTCTTTTTAACTATTCATTTTAATGTAACTGGTGTACATTAGTCTCCGAACCTATTTTCTTAATATCCCATGTTTTTTTTTCAGTCACCTGTAAGTACTTTAATTATATTTTGATTTGTTTGAAAAGTGCTATAAAACAAAGTTTGATTGAATAATAATAACCATCATATTCTTGTGTTGATTTGAGGTTAAATATGTATATTGGAGGTGTGATCTTGATGTTTGTGGGAGGAACTTGAATTGTACAGCTTTGAGTCTGTCACTGTTCGTTCCTGTATCATAAATAGAGATACTGAAAGATTTTATTTACCATATTCACTAGTTAAGTTTAGCAAATAGCATGCTAGTGGTTGCTAATTAACCGACCAGCTGACTGAGCAATGCTGCCACCCCTGAAGGCATGGTACTAGCATGGCTTAAAATGCCCCAAATTCTCTAGAAGAGGGCCGAGAATAGACCCTTGAGGATCTCCAGGTCATTTTTACTTAAAGAAGACCAAAAATGAATGCGTCAACACATGCAGGCTTAAAGTCCTTGTCTCTACTCACAGCTTTGAAACTTTAAATCATCCTAACGATGTTCTAACTTCATTCTTAGATTAGACAGTTTCTCACAGGGGGAATCAATGTAAATGATCCTAAGGGGTTGAAATGTGTTCTGTCAGCCATCTCAACCTAGCGTCCCAAATCGCCAATCTCCAGTCTGTATTAATCTAATCTCTCCATGGAAACACACTCAAGCACAACTCGGCCGAACAGACAAGATATATTGAACCCTGAGCGCTGAAACCTCGCTATCAGCAAGCCGTTTGACACGTTATTGATCCGCATTGTCAGCAGCAGCATGACTTACGCAGGCGTGACTCCCTCTGATACAGTAGCGTGTCATCTCTCAGTGCACAGTCGTGGGCTTATCTTCATGTCTGGGTGGTGGTTCTCCTGCTCAAGGCCCCATGAAGAAATTCAATGAATGGATACGGTTAATTATTCACATTTAACACTGCTGGGCGAGCCCACCACCATGCCCCTAATGGCTGTATGTACAGTTATACAAGTGTGTGTATGTGTGGGTGTGTCTTTTCAGCATCTGACAAGATTAGACGTAATTATTAGTATCTGATCACCGATCCAAACAAAACAAAGTGGCAAAGTGTCAGGCCTGATTTATTCACCCTGATAACCTCGACACCGACCACAGAGAGATGTTTGTCAGGAGTAAAGACATTTGTTTCAGGGGAAGAGAGTCACACAGTACTTGCAGATTCCTATCCAAAACCACACTTTGATTTTGTTATGTAGCTATAAAACATGTGCCGTCGTCACACTCATCGGAAGATAACTGGAGGGAGGGGAGAGAGGGACGAAGGGAAAGAGATGAGATTTCTGAACAAGTCCAGGCTGATTTCTGAGTGTTTGCGTTGGCATGGATGAGCAATGAAAAAAGTATATGAGGAATGAGGAAGGAGGGATGTTTTTACTTCAGCACAAAGGTTAAAAATCTGCCACTAGTCAAACACTAGCGCAGGTATTTTACATGAAATGTGACTGGGGCTGACGCCTCAATCCAGTGTACCCATCCCTTACACTCAGGGGCCTCTGCAAGCACATAGACACACACACACACGCGCACACACACACACACACACACACACACACACACACACACACAGACTATCCTGTATCAAAAATAATGCTCTATACTGTGCATCATATACCTCCACAAACTTCTTTAAAAAATGGCTGAATAGCTCCATTCCTAATTTACATTTACTGCAAACTTAGCACCGCCTGCGTTAGTATTCCACTGCAGCAGCTGCCTTGTGTAACATCAGGTTTTTTGGGGGGGAGGGATCATCCTTTACCTTATCTAACTGTTCAAAAAAGTCGCAGAGACACAAAATGAGACTGAAGTTGTTCCGGATACCTGCTGTGGTCAAAGGAGGGATTCCCTTTGGGCTGGCTGGCTTCTGTTTTTACGCATGGGAGAGTAACAAGGATGGTTATGCAACAGCAGCAGGGAGAGAGTTCAGGTGAGAGGGTGCTGACTGCAGTCCCCCTCCACTTCATCTGCAGTGGGACAGAGGAGGAGAAGGAGGAGGAGGAGAGAAAAGTAACAGAGGAGAAGAGTGAGAGATGGGAGAGGAGAGAGGAATATGGAAGGAGGTAATAAGAGATGACAGGTAAAGGAGAGGACAAGGAAGAGGAAGAGTGAGATGAGGGAAGGGAAAGGAAGAGAGGAGAGAACATGATCAAGGAGAGGAGATTAGAGGAAGAAAGGAAATCAGAGGAGGTACAGGAGAGAGAGGAAAGGAAGACGGAAAAAGAGGGGGAAGAAGGAAGAGGGACGGGAGGGCAGAGGAGGGAAAGAGCGGAATATACGAGTTGATAGATTAGCATGGTACAATAGAGGAGAGAGAAAAAAGGCAGTAGAGGAATGTAAAGTTTGAGAAAATTGGGGATTTCAGAGAAAATAAAAAATAAAGGGAATTAATGAAGGTAAAGAAAGATTGCCAAAAA
Source organism: Sparus aurata (assembly GCF_900880675.1). Classification (NCBI taxonomy): domain Eukaryota; kingdom Metazoa; phylum Chordata; class Actinopteri; order Spariformes; family Sparidae; genus Sparus; species Sparus aurata. The sequence goes on along the minus strand of NC_044200.1, from coordinate 13,721,823 downwards.
AAAAAACGGGGAAAGAACAAAAGAACCTTCGGCTCTCATAATAAACACACCATTATAGCATGCTGTCAACTTGAAAAACGACCATATACTGCAACTACCAGCCAACACTGCTATCAGACTTCAGATAAGTGCTGATGTCGATGACACGCGACAGCCAAAACAGGATGTTTTTGTCATCAACTGTCGGTTCTACATTAGCGGCATGTGACGAGAGTGTTTTCACCTGCAGTCAGCAATCACAGTGTGAGATGATCCGTTCGGTCAGAGGAGCAGGGCTATGTTTAGGATGTTGGCTTCTACGTCATCTGTGGCAGTAATCACTGTAGTTGTGGCTCTGTATTGTTATTTGGTTACACGCGTGCGTCTGTGTCAATTTACCTTCATGGTTATTTTGGGAAATACATTCACAAGAAAAAAGCAAATTCAGCCTACATTAGCTGAAATAGTTAAAACAAAGTATTGGGGGAACCATCAATATCACCTTTATTAATATAATATGTCCAATAAATAAAAGGCTAAAGCTAGCACTTGGTTGGCTTATGAAACCATCAAGACCGTATATGGAGAAACAGCTAGCCTTGCTCTGTCCAAAGGTAATGAAAGACCCCCGCTGCCTCTTAAGCTCGCTAGTTAACACATTATATCATTTCATATTTGTCCATAATATTACAGCTGGCAGCTGGTTATCTTAGCTTACCATCTGAACTGAAAACGGGAGGAAACAGCTAGACTGGCTCCGTCCCAGGGTACCAAAATCCACTTATGACCTCTAAAGCTCACCAGATTATACAAGATGTAGTTTCATATCCGTCCATAAGGCTACATCTAGTGGCTGGTTAGCTTAGCTTACCATTAAGCCTCGGAAAACATAGCTAACATTAGCCTCACTCTGTCCAAAGGTGACATATTCCACTTCCCATCTTCAAAGCTCACTAGTTAACACATTATTTTGTTTCATATCATCCATTAAAGCTAGCAGCCAGTTAGCTTAGCCTATGTTGAAGACAGGAATCGGGATGAAAGACTTTGCCTGACTCTGTCCAATGGTAATAAAATCCCCCCTGCTGCCTCTAAAGCTCACTTGTTAACACATTACTGTTAGCTGCCTGTTAGCTTAGCTTAAAGACATGAATTCCAGAGGAAACTAGCTGGTTCTGGCCAAAGGTGACAAGATACCCCTGAGTGTGAACATATTATATTTATTTATATCAGCCCATTAAATATGAGGTTGCAGCTAGCGGCCAGTTAGCTTGTCTTCTGATCTGGAGACAAAATAACAGCTGACAGCCTCTAAAGCACACTAGTTATCGCATTATATTGTTTCAAATCTATCCATAATGCTATAGCTAGCAGCCGGCTACCTTAGCTCACCATAAAGACATGGAGAAAACAGCTAACGTTAGCCTGACCTTGACCAAAGGTAAAAATCCTCTTAACACCGGTAAAGTTTACCAGTGAACACATTATTTTGTGTTATATCGTCGTCCAATAGCCGTCCAAAGGTAACAAAATCCACCCACCACATCTAAATATAAATTTACACACTATAAAGTTTCATACCTGTCAATCAGGCTACGGCTAGGGGCAAGTTAGCTTAGCTTACAATTTAGACAGGAAGCAAGAGGAAACATCTAACCTGGCTCTGTCTACAGGCAACATAATTACCTACCGCCTCCAAAGCTCATTAGTTAACACAATATATTGTATCACATGAGGATAAGCTGGCAGCTGGTAAGCTTATTTTACCATAGAGATTCGGAGAACAGCTTATCCACTTGCTGCTACTGAAGCTCAGTTAATTATATTGTTTCATATTGTCCATTACTAGCCACCAGTTAGCTTAGCTTATCATAAATGATTCAGGAGAAATCCATAAGCCTGGTTCAGTCCAAATGTACCAAAATCTGCCCACCGCTTGTAAAGCTCACTAGCTAACACATCATACAGTATCATATCTGTCCATAAGTTAGTTACATCAAAATGGCGGGTTAGCTTAGCTTACCATACAGACTGGAAACAAGGGAGGACTGTTAGCATGACTCTGCAAACTAACTAAATCCACCTACCACCCCCGAAGCTCAATAGTGTAAACACATTTTGTCATTTCACATAAGGCTACAGCTAGCGGTTAGCTTGACTTGTCATAGAGTTATGTTCTGGAAGGAAGGACGTTACCAGGCCTACTCATTGCCAAAACTTTATTTAAAAATGTCCTTAGGCCTATATCCATTTACACATTATATAATCTGGGTGTGTTGTGTATTCACTTATTGTTTATATACTGACTATAAAGAGGTTATAGTGAAGTGTTACCATGTCAGTCAAGTCCTTTCTTGATTTTGCGTAAATAAGGCTAATCTTTAAAAACAGCTCTTGAAGTAAGCCCATGTTCTACAGACACCAAGTCTAATAAATCTTAATTTAAGCAGGCCCCTATCCAATTTTAAAGGTTACTGCCGGCGTCCTACTACATGTTGGCAGGGCCCTCAGCTACCATCAAGGACTCTGAGTCCTCAGTATTTCTGGGAATTTGGTCATCTAAGCAACCAGTTATTAAAAACATCAACACATGGCGGGATTTTAGAGGCAGATATTTATATTTAAAAAACTGTATTTCTCAAAAGTTTCAGTCTGGGCATTGTGGAGGTGGCTGTAGATAGGTAGTCTGTGTTGTCCCAGAGAAAGATTTGTTTTCACAACCAGTATGTATTATTTTGGAAAATACAATGTTCGGAAAATGTATAGGTATATTTACATCAACTTTAAAGTTAACCACCTCCTGCTTCCGCCTGTTTTTCACGTTAAAAAAAAGCTGTAAACAGTACGAGGTCAAACTCTAGATAAAGGAGCAGCCCGTATTTAGTTTGAATTTATAACTTACGACTTGAGCTAGTCAGTTAACCATTTTTGTTGCCCATAAGAGATAACACTACAAAACCACTTCCCATTGTTATCATTACGAGCCTAAAATAAAAAATGTGTGTGAACCTGTGAGGTTTTGAATCAGCAGAGGGTCACGCATGAGCTCATATCTGTAAATATGAAATGCATCCAGTTAAACAGACTGAGACTTTCAAAAGATCACTCCGGCCAGAGATGTTCTTTAGATAGCCAGTGCCATAACCCCTTCCCGGAGACAACAGCCTTATGGGACTAGTTAATGTTTTGTCAGATATTTCAGATAGCGACGAGAATCATTTCCTGCAATTCTACTCGGAGACGCCGCATACCAGCTCGAATGACTCACTGTTGCCATATAAACTGAGCCATGGCCATAAAACATTGCGAAAGCCTTGTTTCTTGTGTGGAAACAGGGAAAAGGCCCAATGACAGGTGCCTCTGCTGTAGCAAAACTACTGCACCTTAGCGTATATATATATATGTGTGTGCTTGCCCAGGTATCCAGACATCTGTGACTTCATGTGATACGCCAGAGAAGATGTCATTTAAAGACACATGACCAAAATGAATGTTAGCCCTGCAAATTGTGAGAAAAACACATCATTATGTGTCCTGGTAAGCAAAATGTATGCTTTCTGCTCCAGGTAAAGTTTTGCTTGTAGCACCATCTGGTGAACATCTACACAACAGCAGGAGAAAAAAATGGCAGACAGTCTTTGCACTAGAACTGTCTGACAGCATACATACTGACAGCAAAACCACAGGCGTGAACTGTTAACATTTACAACATGACTGTGCTCATTAGGTGAGAGTTGACCCACATTCACAGCACTGCACCGAGTTGTTTATTTCATCTCGGAATTTGGTGTCATGAACTGTTTATCAATTCATCATCAAACTAAAAGTGGCCAACTTGGATGTTTATAATTGAAGATCTGTAAATGGCTAATAGTTTGAATATTTGACAGAATTTTCGGAATGACAATGTGACCCTAAAAACCTATATATATATATATATATATATATATATCGTTTCGTTTCATTTTCTTCTGCCTTTTTCGGAAGGGTTGCGGGGATGTTACCGCTTTTATCTCCCTTTTTCAAGGGGTCGTGGGGGTTCAAATCCAGTTAACTATATGGGCGTTTTCTGCATTTCTTGTGGAGTTTTGTATTTTATGTGGAGCTTTATGATGGTTTGCATGTATTCTCATGTGAATTTCCATAAATTTCAAAGGCCTTTCCAAACAAAATCAGTCCAGCACAATGTGTGTCATTGGTCCATGCTATTTCTTCAGTAGGGTCCAAAAGTTAATATATAAGTCTACTTTGCATTTATTTAGAATAAAATACAGTATCAGTTCAATTATTTGAGTTAATACTTGTAGGCAACAAGAAATCTCAAAATATCTGCGTTTGTTTTGCCGCCCCTGTTTTGGCAGCTTGCGCTCAAGCTGGTATGGACTCCATAAGTTTGTGGAAAACTTTCAGTCTTCAGGTGCCCCCGGAAATTTTCAATGGGGTCGAGGTCAGGTGACTGTGGAGGGACATTCACGACAGTCAGGACTCCTCCGTCTTCTTTGGTCTTCAAGAGTCGTCAGATTTTTTACACAAACTCGTGGGGTCCATGCCAGCAAACTCGTGGAGCATGCTGTCATTAAAGACGTTCTGAAATTCGTCTACGTTTTTTTAATAAACAATAAAAAATGTCAATAAAATTACTTAGATGATGTTACCGAAAGCAAACTAGAAGTGCTTTCACGAGGTGCATACAATTGGTTGCAGAATTACCCTCACAGCCGTCAGCAGCCTCTTTCAGCGGGACACAAACTTCACACAACATAAACCAGACGAGCCTCGACTTACTTACTCAACTCAGTTTATTTACAGTAAGAGTAATCGAAGAGCCGTGTTTGCAAATGGACTGAAATTACCGACAGAGCTCTTCTCATTTCCTTTACACATTGGGAGCTGATTAATTAAGAGTTTGATCTTTCCATATTTTTGATCTAGACGCTTCAAAAATCCAGTGAGTGACCGTTTCCTTGGTTTTAGATTACTGTCCAAATCCCTCGTGGGGAGGAACAATAAATTAACCAGGGTTTTTAAGCCGTGCTCCATCTTCCAGACTTGAGTAAATGTAGCAGTTAGAAACAGTTAATAATAATAATAATAATAATAATAATAATAATATTCTGGGTGGGGACAGGACAAAAATCTAAGCAACACCTAAGCCTGCTATACTCCCAACAAAGAGAACCAAAAAAAAAAAGGCTTAACAAAAGTAGTTTTACTACAACATCATGTTACAGTCCTCCCTCAGATGAGCCATACAGAAGCCATTCGATTATGTAGGGTGTGCTTCACGGGCAATGACCCTTTAAAGTCACGATCTGATGTCGTCCCATCTTTTAAAAGGAAAGCTAAGAAGACTTTTCAGCAGGTCAACAAATCACAATCTAGAGCTGGACACAAGATTTTAAGGACCGTTATCTTGAATACGTTTTATTTGTAATATCACTTTTTCCTGCGACTACAACACCCCGATTAAAATTCACTTGCATAATCATCACAGATCAGTTATAATAAAGAGCAATAAAAGAGGGAAAACAAGGTGAAAAACATTTTTTTTTGTAATTGACACACACAAAAAAAAAGCCTCAACTTTCCCTTTAAAGACAACTCAACGCCTCGACTGTCACAAACGCCCTGAAGAAAAAAAATTGTTTTGAACTGTCTCGATATCAGTTTGATTATGGTACATGCCATCTTTTAATGAAGTAACACTGAAAAATAAAATAAGAGAACAGGCAACATAGATAGCATGGACAGACAATTAAAACAGGAAAAAAATAAAAACAAGTGCTGTGCACCCTTTAAAAAAGGACATTTTCCAACACATCTTTAGTAGTCTGCGACGACATGCGTACAGTTTCCTGACAACACCAGTTTGCGTCATTCTACCTTTGTGAATGTGTTGGGAATGGCTTTTTATAAAAAGCGTGTGGAAGTCACCTGCTCACCCTCCCCAAACTGTCTGACAAGGTTTCAAGTGATAGTTCGAGACTGGTGCGTGGAAACTTTTGTGATTATTTTGCACGTTTAAAGAACAAAACATGATGTGAGTTTCGTTGATTTTGGATTATTAGAAGCGCGATCCTCATCTAATTAGGTTAAAGCATCTAAGTCGAACAATACTCTGTCTTTTCTATCGCCCTAACAATGTTAAGATGTAAATAATGGGGGGGAAAAAGGTAAAATTACATCTGCAGGAGCCACAGATTGATACCAGATACAGTATGAATGCATTTAATTGTTAGTCGTTTAGCTTATCCTGCGCAGGGTCTGGGGAACTGTGTGTCCTCTACAGGTATGAAAGAACCGTCAGGCCGTCTTTGAGTTTTAATTTGTTAGCGGTGAAAATGTTTTCCGAGGTACTCCTTTATATTTTTTGTCTAATTCTTAATAATCTCACTTGATTTGTGCTGCAGGTATACAAAGTGTCTTTAGAAGGTTTATGTAGGATTAAAGATGGGTTTAAGGAAAGTTCTACTTTAAATTCACCTCCTATCAAGATGCAACATGTAAGAATTGGCCAGCTGTCTAGTCCAAACATATAACATACGGCTAACTGTCGCTACTATTAGTTAGCCCAGTTAGCCACGCAGGTAGCAGTCCGGGCTGGGAGTGTCGTTGGCATCACTAGAAACAGGAGCTTTGGACCGGACAACCAAGGCTAGCTGGTTAGCATGCTAGCTTCATTCACTTTGATGGGAATTTTTCAAATTCTGCTGGTAGTTTTAGTCAAATTTTAAACGTTTCTAACCTAAATTCTTACATATTGCACCTTTAAATGTCCAATTTTACAAACGAGATCATCTTTGCTGGGGAAGTTTCACTCATGTGCCTCGGTGTGCTCTTAACTGTCGCTACACCACCGGCTTAATAATCAGTATTGTGATGTATTAGTATGCACAGACACACGGAGAGAAATCCAACTAACCTCCTTGGGCACATTCCCCAAAAAGGAGTTAAGAGAAGCTTCATCAATCATTCATATATCTCGCCTTAGTGAGGAGAAAAAGACAGCTGCATGCTCTCTATGGGCTGAAATAACAACATCTCTCACAAGAAGACATACAGATGTGTTGACAAATAATGAATGTGTTAAAAGAAGAACAGCTTTAATGGATATTTTGCAAACGTACCAGTATATGTGCCCAGTTCAGGACAGGACAGGACAACATATTGCATGTATATTTTTTTTTTTTTAAGACTGTAGTGGGGAGGGTGTCATTCTCTGTCCATGCACTTAAATAGCAACACAGGAAAAAAGACAAAAAAACAAAACAAAAAAAAGGTTAACACACACTTAACGCGTCTTAGAGAGGAAAATAAGTCACCCAGAGGTCTGCAGCAGTAAATCTCGTCATTTCTTTCAAATAAATTTGGACTTATAATCTTATCTTTTTTTTTTTCTCTTTTTTTTTTGTGTCCGTTAAATTCAAATGTTGACAGAATAGGAGTACATTTTGTGGATCACATTCAGACGCCTCGTCTCGCTTCTTCTATACTTCAGTGTTTCCCGCGTAGAGCCTGGTCCATGCTCGGGCTGTGGGACAGAGACACAGAGATAAAATGGTGGTGGAGGGTGTTAGGTCGGCGGGGTACGGTGCAGGACTGTGGATAAGGAAAGTGTTGCAGAGTGTACACAGATACTCCCAGAGCAGGAGGCACTTCATTTCAGAAAGTGTTTAAAAGGCCAAAGTTGCGTTTGTTCCAGAAGGGGTTGAAAAAAGAAAAAAGAGATTTACTTCCATTATCGGTTAATCTGCCATTTAATGATGGACTAATGACTTAGCTGTTAAATTCCAAAGCCCAGGTCGACAAATTCAAGTTTATTGTTTTGTTCAGCAGTTCAGCACCCAAAGGTTACCAAGTTTCCTATCATACAATACTCAGAAAACCAGAAAATATTCACATTTGAAGCCACCGATCTGATATTTTTCTGTCGAAATGGCTGGTCGATTAGTCTCTGCCTCCAGATACTCTTATCTAAGATTTAGCTGGTTTTCTGTCATTCCAACTTGAATACCTTTGGGTTTTTGGACTCAAACAAAACTCAGAGATTGTGATGGTTACTTCCTACCATTTTTGGTACTTTCAATAGGCATTTGCACGAGACAAACAGACACAGCATTGGAGAGTTAAATGGCACCAAAAAGTCAAGCTTCATGAACGGAAACCCCCAAGAAAAAAAAGGCCAAGACAGTTCTGTAAACACCAACTGTACAATAGCAATTAAAAAAAACATGTTACAGTGGTCTACTACATGGAGACCTGGGTGAGAATGCGAAGCGCCTGGTCCATGCTCGGGCTGGAGGAGAGACAGAGAGATAAAAATGGTGGTGGAGGGTGTGAGGTGGGGGTGTGCTGCAGGACTGTGGATAAGGAAACGTTTTGCAGAGTGTACAAAGATGTCTTTCAACTGTTTCTGAACTTCTAATAGGCTAAACAAATGATGGATTAATCGAGACATTAATTAACTGATGATTTAATGCATAAAACAGACGCCACTCCCAAACTCCAAACCGCAATGACGCATTCCTTTTAGTGTCTTTGCTGATGAATGTTGAAGTCACGATGAAACGCATAAATCACGTTTTCAAGTGTGATTACAACACTTTGGATGAAGGATTTGCGTGAACTACAAACCAGATCGTCTCTGACCAACACGTGTCGCACTGGGTAGTACAATGGGAGGAACAGAAAACTCAAGAAAAATGAAATGGCAGGTCTGTATTCTCGAACCGTACCAGACAGCCGTTTAAAAACAGAAAAATTAAGATGGATCACTACATGTAGCCGTCATTGGCTGAGCCTGACATTTAAAAAGAATTTATAATGAATAATGTTTCCACGTCATTATACAGCGCGACAATGGCTCCTTGTTAGCCACTAAGAGGGGCAGTTCAAAGCCTGGAAATAAAAAACGGTGTGAACACCGACCGTCTTGCTCCAAAACCTGAAGTTTTATGTTTACGGAGAACATACCACTTACACTTCGAAGCCAATTTGGTTGTCAATCATCCGTCTATAAAGCTGTCCCATGTTTGTGCTCTCTCGGCTTTGTTTAGATTTGCGTCACACACCTTGACACATGTGACATGTCTTTGTGGGTCAGAATAGCCATAAAATGCATGCTGCAAAATGCGACCAGATGTAGTAGAGCATCCTGGTATTTTTGGCATACTGCATTTTACATTCTATATTTTTTCCTGGCATACTAAAGGGTAGGGCAGGGTACAGATATCGGAAGGCCGGGGTATTTTTCCTGTACCCTGCTGTGCCGTTTGACCGTATAGATTGTTTCGGTGTGAGCTGACAGGGAGTTCTGGAGGCATCGGCTGCAGAGATGTCTGCAATGGAGCTAGAAGGCAGACGGCTCAAGACGCCAAAACAATGTTTGGAAAACTCAACAGCAAAGTCTCTTTTAGGATATCACAAAACCATTATTCAAAATGATCCACACCCCTAGTCCTGAGCAGTGTTACGCAGAAGCTATTCCCTCTCTACACCCCCATCATCATCATCATCATCATTACCATCACGCAGAAAACAATATATTCCTCACCTGTCTCGATGGCAGTGCTTTCGTTTTTCTTCCACTGCTCTGCAACATCATTTGCCAGGGGATCATCTGGATTGGGAGCACTTAATAATGCCTGGATAGATAGCAACACTGTACGGATCTGCAGGGCTGGAGACCACTTATCTGGAAGGAGGAAAGTTCAGAGGAGACACGCAAAGAGGGAAAAAGAAGACAGCTCAAAGGTCCAATTTGTAAAACAAAGACAAATTTTGCCACAACGTGCCAGCAACAGAAACCAAGCAGCAAGAATTATGAAGCAGATCCACTTCTTCCTCAGGCCAACATGTCTGGCTCTAATCAATCAAATGAGTCAAAACAACAAAATATCAGCGGCTGACAACCTTTGGGCACAGATCAGTGTCTTGTCGCATCACGATCTGTTGTAATGTTTTCTTTATTACCTAACAGCACGTTTGGCAGCCTTTCTGCTGTTGTCTGTTCCGTTTGTGCCAAATAATCCTCACAACTCCAGTTTGTTTACCTCAGAACTTGATTTAGTGGTGGTTATCACATCTGCTTCCTGAGGCTTTGTTGCACAAGATTGCCTTCTACAGACACAACCTGCTGCTTTTCAGCAATCTCATATAAGAGCGTCTCCTTCATCTTACTCTAATTATAAAAAATAAAACTACATTTGTGAGTTGGTGCCTTACAGTGCTTGTGTGTCTGCTTCCTGTTTGACAGTCAGATAAAAGGTCACCATGAATGTGTTTCTCCACTCGTTTCGTTTTAGAGATGCCAGCCGAATTACTGATATGCGACATTTTAAGGACGTAAATTACTCCGGCCAATCTCACGACGAATTACAGGTGTAATCTACATTTGATTGTGTTGCAAAGCAATAATTCATATAGCGCAATTCTTTTTGTCCAAATCGGGAAATTCCCTCCACTTTCTTTGGCTCACCGGCCAACATTTCGACTGTACTGTAGCTTCTCAATTGCACTTGGGAGCCCCCCACAAAAACCTCACAGGCAGGAGTTTCCCATGAATAAGATATGACAAACCTTGTGCGCGCTACCTGATGAACAGAGAACATCTAGCAGCAAAGAATAAAATATTTTTCCTTGAAAGGGCAGGAATTATTGAAATGAATTTGATGTGTGAACAGAAACAAGACTCCAATGTGATCCCTAAAATGCCCTCTGTCATTGGGAACACATCAGACAGACAAAATATTAGCCTGAGATCATCAGTGTCATCACAGTCCAGGCAGACATGCTGGGCTGCTGGTTGCCACAGTGCAGCAC